>NW_015971654.1:233799-531714 GCF_000836435.1 Fonsecaea multimorphosa CBS 102226 | reverse complement strand
CCTCTCCTTCCCAATCTCTACCTCTCCTTCCCAATCTCTACCTCTCCTTCCCAGTCCCGCCCCTCAAATCCGCCACCAACTTGCCCATGACTTTGCCCTGCTTGATCCGGTCCAGCGCGTCATTGGTGTCCCGCAGGCCCACGACTTCCAGCTCTGGGACGACCTTGCCCGCCGCGAAGATCTGCAGGGCCTCCTTCATGTCGCGTTTCGTGCCGGTCTGGTTGGAGCGCACGAGCAGGTCTTTCCGCAGGAGTGGGCGCAGGGACATGCTGAATTGAGGCCGGGGTTTGGTGAGATTAGCAAAGAAGATGTATGGGAAAATGTGCATTGGGTTGGATATGGGAAAGTAAGAGTAGAAGTGAGGGCGTGCAGGGAGGGTTCTGGGGTTTTGTTTTGGGGAATTCTTCTTACTGTAAATTTCCAATTCCAATGGCCATTATCTGCGCGCCAAAGCTGGCATATTCTCCCGCGGCACTGGCATAGTCGGGTCAGCGAGATCTCCCAAGATTTGCCTGTATGTGAAAATGGAGGGGAGGAAACGTACTCGTAGGACGACTGATGCGGACTCAGAACAAGGACGTAATTCGCGCCGCCTCCAGTCTTGTCGACAATCGTCTCCACGAGACCCGGGCGTGTAAAGTCCACAAAGACGTCGGCTCCCATCTTTGCGCAGAACTGCTCCTTCTCCGGCGATCCTCCATCGATGGCAACGACTTTCAGCCCAATCGCCTTGGCGTACTGGATGGCTAGATGTCCCAGACCGCCGGCACCGCCGACTATCACGCACCATTTCCCTGCTTGAGGGCTCATGCGTTGTAGCGCCGCATACGCCGTGACTCCTGCGCATAGGATTGGGCAGACGCTCGGGAGTGAGACGCCCGACGGGACAGGAACCAGCTGTGAGGTTGGAAAGGCGATGTATCCTGCACCAGAGGTCAATAAGCGCTCAGCCTGCAAGGTCTGTTGACGGGTTAGGGGGTCTTCGCGTTGAAATGAAGACGACATACGTTGGAAAGTCCCGTCCCGATGCGCCCCGGTAATCTTTTGGTTGAAGCAATGATTCTCCGACCCTGCCTGGCAAGCCTGACACGTCCCGCAGACATAGCTCCTCCACGCGATGCCAACGACATCGCCGACCTTGAACCCGTCCAGCCCGTCTGTGCCCATGGCGACTATCCTCCCGACCCCTTCGTGGCCGCCCGTCAAGGGTCGGACGGGGTCTTTGGGCGCAGGGCCACCTCCATCCCTCGCGTAGACGTCGCCATGGCATACGCCACTGTACTCCAACTCCACGAGGGCGTCCTGGGCAGACGGCACAGGGATGGGGACGTCTTTGATCCTGTACGGCTCGCCGTATGCGCCGGCCAGAACTGCTGCTGGTGCAGTTTTGGGGAGATCGCCGCCCATCGAGCCCATCCTGATGCAGTGGGCTGTCCTGAAGTAAGACGACTGTTTTCTTTACAGATCCTGATATAGATTTTAGGTCTGTAGAAGCACAAGCAGCAGCTGCTGTAGCCGTTAAAAGGGGTCTATTCACACGTGACGTGGATGTTGGTAGAAACGGGCGTACTTTGATACCACGATCTTGAAGATTGGTGTTATGACCAGAAACAGTAATGCTTCTAGGACGTGCGAGTACAGAGCCTGATCCCTTCTTTCTCTGACTACTTACATCCTTCCTCTCTACCCATTGGAATGGATGTATTCGTGGACTCGTGAGCGAGCAATGTGGTGTTCAAGTCGAGCAGCCGAAATACCCGGTGACTCCCCGGTCGGCGGGACAGCCCCACCTCTGCTCTGGGACCCGGGGGTCATGTCGACATCGATTTCAAGGTCCGCGGCCGGGCAAAGACATATTTCTTTCTATGATGAGAAGTTGAGTAAGCTTATTTGGCGAAATCAGTCTTGAGGTCCGACGTGGTTAGAACTTTGCCCAGACCGCACTGCCGGCAGCATGGCTCCGCTGATGAGAGAAGCTCGAGGTGTTCATTGATTGCTGCAGAACGCGCACCAACCAAAGGCGAGCATTGCATAGACTTGTGTCGATCTCTTCATGATTTTGCTGTATTTGTGAACATTGCCAAAGAAAAAACGGGAGACCAGCAGACGGCGATGTCAGTAACAGGTTGAATCTCAGCCACGCGCCTTGCGGGGGTCAACTGGCAAATAAACATGCTTGGGAAACGCCTCCTAGCCATCCTAGATGGAGGGAAACCGGGCGATGTTGCTGTTCGAAAGCTTTGTCAGCTGTCCATCCTCTGCACTTCATTGTCGAAACAAGTGTAGGAGATTGAAGAGGCTGCTATGTTGAGCCCCTGGGAACTGGGCTGTCTTGGCGAGGCTGGATAGAAATAGGGGCTACATCTGCCACCTTTGTAGCTACCACAATCGCGCTTTCCAGCACAAATGGATGACGGGGAAATTGGCTATGAACTTGATATCAGAGACAGATGCCATTCACCGGGCTGTATCTTGAGGTGGCGTGGTAGGTCAATCTGTTATCAAGGCTAGTGTTAGGTAATGGGTAGAGCGAAAGGACGGTGGAGATGATTGTGCTGGTCGTGCCTGGAGTTTCACGGACAGTATGAAAATCGACCGAGTCTGGATAGGTACTTGTCATGCCACGAGCTCTGCTGCTCAAGGCTGCTCTAAACATCAGACCCAGCGGATGGCAGTCAGCCTTGCAGCCTTGTTCGTGGACACATTGTTGGGCCATGGCAATCACGACCCACCGCTGGGCTCCTTACCTGGTAAGCACTCGCTGACACTTACTCGGTACACCTTTACCATCTACCATGGCGCCTATACCACAGCATTACAACAATACAGTACGAGTCAGACTCACAACATCAAGAGGACTAGCGTGAGGCTAAAGGCTACCGGTACTCATCAGGCTTAAGCCGCGGCTGGCCAATAGTCTCCTGCCATACAATTTTAGGCATCAACCACCCTCAAAGCCTATTCTACCACTGGCTGCGGAAATGCCTGCGCGAGGCCTGGTTTCCTCTTCACTTCTTTGCTGTTATTTACCCTTCGAGTCCGCAATGTCATGATCTCCCTGTCTGGCCTTACTCTCGCACGACGGGTCTTGATTCTCGAGTGCTGGGTCAGCTCCAAGACAGTCTCCGTTCCAGCTTCGGAAATTCTGCAAGGCTGTGGTTACAGTGCGCTCCATGTGATACAGCAGAAGGAATGTACTGCCACCCTTCTGACCTCAATCATTTCAGAGAAAGGCACTCTGTCGATAGATCTATCTTTTCAGCTCGAATGCAATGTGAGGCGAGCGCGCCAGCTCAGCAAGGATGTCAGACCAATCACCAGCCTTGAGGTCTAATGCCACTGCTGCGACCCTTGGTACACTCCCTTCAGAGATCCTACAGCAGATCTTCTACGCCAGCACAACGCCGACCTTCTTCCAGCTCCTCCAAATCAACCGCCGATTCTTTCAACTGGCATCGCAAAGTCGAGAAATCATCCTCCACCACCTCCGCGAAGTTCCTGGCCTCAAGTTGGGCTTGGAGCACCATTCCGTCCCCACAGATCACCTGTTCCTCATCTTCCGGCAACGCGCCGCCTCACACCTCTATGGCGTCAACTTCACCGCGGATTGTCGGAGCTGGGTGCCGCCGCCCTCCAGCCATAGCGGCGCGAGGGACACCATCGATCCCCGGGCGTCATGCCTCGGCGTCGAGAGCGAGTGGGGGAACAACGTGTGTTTAGTCCTGAAGAACAGCCATCGAGTCCGGATGAACTGGCACCACGACTTGCCGGGGGAGATGATCGAGTCGCCTTACGCAGATGGCCGGGCGAAAATCATCCAGGTCGTACAGAAGAGCCACTACATCACCGTCTTGTATGCTTGGACTCCACCTGATGAGGATCCCGCTAATGACACGTCCCATCCCGAGCCGACGACGACGTTCAAGGCCTCTGTGAAAGAGGTGCTCGAAGACCGCACGGCCACACATCGGTCTTCCAAGTATGGCCGGCCTTCGTCGTCCAAACATAAACAATCCAAAGCTTCCTCCTCTCTTGCTCGTGTCCACTACCACCTCCTCCACTATGACATGTTCAGGAACGACCGTCCGCTCTTCTTCCCTATCCCGACACACAAGTCCATAGATGACAACACCCTGGTCCCCGTCCATCTCGCGGTCCATAACCGTCTGACTTGTGCCATTCTGTGGGATCTCCCAGACACCATGACTCCTTCGGAGGATGTTACAGTCTGTCTCTACACAGCCGACCACCTTCCGCGGGGCGAGGCGGGCGAATACAACGTCTGGGTTCTGTATCCTTATGACCGTCCAACGGCGATCTATCGGTCGTCGCGGTCGGGCGATCGAATAGTCGACTCTGCGAGGGGGAACTCAGACGACAACGACGTTGATGGGAGTGGAATCGCCTACACTGTCACCTCCGTGCACCAAATGCAGAACCGCTACGGCTTCGAATACGACCTCGGGCAGGATTTGCGTCTCGTGAACTTGCCCCAGCGACCGCGCGCCCTCGCATTCTTCCACGACGGCCGGCGCCTGTCTCTTTATGCCCCTGGGTCGGTCGTGCCATTCACGACCCTATTAGCCAACGACCGCACCCGCCGCCGCATTTTCAACCCCATGTCGTCTCACCCCATCTATCCGTCGACCATACACGCATTCAACAGGCTGTGTAGAAGCGTTCGTCACACAAGCACCACGTCCATCTTCGGCACACACTTCGCGCTCGGCTTGCCGTTCTTCAGTGCGCACGAAACTACCGCCTACCCATGCAACGCGGAGCCACAGGACCTCTTGATGCGCGACGGGGAATGTGTGAATCACATGCTGTGCCTGGGCACGGCGAATCTCCCGACGTTCTCGAGGTTCACTCAAAATGGTGTCGTCGTCAGGGAGATCGGCCCGCAGGTGCTCACGATTGTGCAGATCCGCAGGCGTGTCAACTACAATCTCTGTCCACATACGAGATCCACAGATCATTTGCCTCGTTTGCCCCGACCACCACGAAGGTACCGGGAGAGTCGACATTTGAATCATCACCTCTATCCCGATGCCGAACCCCATTCCGACATCACCGTGGGCCCGCCGGAGTACGAAGACGATGATGACGGCGACGACGACGTCGGCAATGTGGATCTCGACTTTGACCCTGAAGGGAACGCTTGGGTCGCCTCCGACCCAGAGGCCGAGAATTTGCATGGAACAGATCTGCGCGTCGCAGCGAGATTGTGGGGATGGGCGCCTCAACGCACCACGCTGACAGGACTCGATACCATAAGCATATCGCCCAGAGGGGAGCGCATCGCCGTCGCACAATGGGATCGAGTGCTTGTTTATGCGTTGGACCCGCGGGCGCTTTGCGACGAGGCGTGGGACGAGGACAGCGATAGTGACATCGCCATCAGCGAAGGGGAAAGCAGCCCGGAGAGCAGCAGCGAAAGTGAGAATGACGATCACGACGACCATGTAGTTCAGCATGCCCCCCCAATCCCCGAGCATTCACCGCCCGTTTCAAATCCTGCCCCGATCCCTTCAGCCTCAGCACCACCGAAAGCAGCGTCTTTCACCTCAAGCACATCTACCTTGCTCTCATTCGCAGACTTATTGTACTTCTATCCGCACACTAACGACGGCTGGCCTCTTGAACGGATCGTCGAGCTCCGTCCGATCGTGTTGAAGATGGATGGTGGTGCGGTGGTACGAAAGATGAGCTGGGCGTTAGGGAAGCCAGTCCGGATGGACGACGAGGAGGCCAATGATGCGGGAGAAATCTCTGGGAAATGGGAAGCGGCGGAAGGAGCAGCGGATGAAATGGAAGGCATCATGATGGTCAAGGAAACTGAAAACGAGCATGACGCTGGGAATGTAGCGAGCACCGACGACACAGCACGGCTGAATTCGCAACGACCAAATGCTGAAGGTGGGCGTTCTGACAACAGTAGAGCATCAGCAGATGTGGAGAATTTCCATCCATGCGACCGACAGCAGCCCCCCGAATCACTGCAGTGCCACAGCCAACCACTACCGAAATCGGATTTGCAGACTGATGCGTTTTCAAAGAATACATGCACCGCAGTCCCAGAGGTGGAGATGAGTACTATCTTCCATGAAATACCACCAGCACCCTTTTCGGATACCAAATTGATCGGACAGATCAAATATATTGCGCGTCCTACTGACCACCACAGTTCCACAAACAAAGTCGCCCTCGAGTCTCCTGAATCGACACCTTCACGTCCAGCAGTGCTTGACCCAGTCAAAGGCAAAGAAATTGAGATGATGGAGGCTTCAGCTGAAGGAAGAAGAGACGAGACCCATGATACGACAACAGATCATGAGCATGGAGCGTCTCCGGTTGCGGAGCCGTCCGAATCAGGAGAGTCGGAGCCGTGGTACAAGCGCAAAGGAAATCCACGGACGAGGGTTGCTGAGAATGAGTTAACCGTACTGACGGACAGAGGGTTACAAGTCTGGGATCTGAGTGTCTGGGGAAGAGGCAGGCGGATCCGGTGCGAGCTTCCATGCGACGATATTCTGTATTAGCTGCGACAGCAGATTCTGGAGTCCATTGAGTGTAAAGGGTTTGTTTCATGCCAAAGGTTGTATGAGCAGCTGGTGAGCTCGGAACATTGACATAGGCACATATCTCTCGCGTACAGCGTCAGCGGAGAAAGGGCAGTTGACCCGGTTGCTCTCAGCACTTGTCCATTGCTACGAGGCCGTTTCGAGGCGGGGTGGATTGGTCTAGTAATATCCCTGGCAGTGAAAAAAGAGAGCTTGCTGTCTAGCTGTCCGGATATCCCATAGCCAAATGTGTTTCCTTTCAGCAGTCTCGAATGACAGACCCAGTGTTGCCAAAGTGGAGGATGTCGGCCATAGATGTTCATTTCTCTGCTCCACCACCGCCAGTCATCAGGAGCATGGTACCGATCAAAAACACCCACCAGTACTTCTGGAAGAAGCTCTTCTCTTGTTGTTCTTCCTGCGGAACCTCTCTGCCTTCGGCATCGACCTGAGGTGCTTTCCGAGTTGCCAGAACAGGGGAGGCGCCTGCGCCTGAGGCGATAAGGTTGACTTTGATGGGTTCGTGAAGAGCTGCTGCTTTAGCTGCTTCTTCTCTCGCTTTCTTTGTATTTGGGACTGGAGGCGGGGGTGGTATCGGCCTTCCCTTTGCCTTGGCTCTAGCGACTTTTTTCCTGTAGCGCTCTTCTTCTGCGGACAAAGGGGGTGGTGAAAGGGCTGAGACCGAAGCAGACAAGACGGATCCATCGTCTGGAGATATCCAGAGGTCGATTTTCTGGTGGACATCGTCGCTGAACGTGTCGAGGGTGGTTACGGTAGAACTGCCGTTAGGTAAAAGGATCCGAAGCAGCTTCGACGAGGTAGGTTCGGGAGTGGTAGACTGAAGCGGCTCGAGAGAAGGAGGCGTCCATGAAGACAAAGCGTGCTTAGAAGTTTTCGGATCGTAGAAGATGGTGACCAGCGGTTTGACTGAAGGAGATCCGATCAATTCGTAGGACAGAGTGACCGACTTGGGCAGTTTGGAGGCCGCAGCATCGCTCGCAGCGCAGACAGTGCAGGCACAAACGGCAAGCAGCACCAGCAGGAAGCTGCGAAAGACCATCTTTGGCAGTTACGATACAACAAGCACTTCGGTGACGGTGATAGCAATTTCTCTTCGCTCACTTTCATTTTCCTCTCCGTTCAGTCCTGACCATCATCAACTCGCACCCATCCGACCCCATTTGTTGCAAAGGGAAACTAAAGCGAATACGAGGCGACACGAGGCTGTACAAATCCCCCCACGAAATCCACGATTTCTTCTCCTGTTTCCTCTTCAGTGAGTGAAAGATGTAGTCACCATGGACTTCCTCCAGGGCCTCCCTGGGCCTGGAGGCTCTGACTTCTGCTCCTTCACTGACATGGACTTTATAGATCTCTCAGATTCTGACGAGATGGCGACCAGCAACAACAAGCCCGAGACCACCAGCGACAAAGACAAACTTCATCCCGAGGTTCTCAAAAATCTCGAACTCCACCAGGGCTTCATGCGTCAAGCAATCGAGGTTGCCGAAGAAGCTCTTCGTGGAGGCGAAACTCCGGTCGCATGTGTTCTGGTCCATGAAGGCGAAGTCGTGGCGCGAGGCATGAATGACACCAACCGATCTCTCAACGGCACGCGGCACGCCGAGTTTCTCGCCATTGCACAGTTTCTCTCCAAGATGCCAGCCAGTAAACTCAAGGAGACGGATCTCTACGTCACGGTTGAACCATGCATTATGTGCGCTTCAGCCTTGAGGCAGTATGGTATACGCCGCGTCTTCTTTGGCTGTGGCAATGATCGATTTGGTGGAAATGGGAGCGTGCTGCCGGTTCATTCTGACAAGGGTCTTGAGGAGGGCTATCCAAGCTATGGAGGAATATTCAGAAAGGAAGCCATCATGTTGCTTCGTCGGTTCTACATCCAGGAAAACGAGAATGCGCCGAATCCGCGGGCCAAAGGCAATCGAGAGTTGAAGCAAGTCGTCTGAATGACGGGGAGAGCGGGCCACATTATCTGCTGAAGCGATGGGTCTGCTGGACGCGAAAAGGTGGCTGAACAGGTGGCGGGTCATACTCCTTCTCACCGTCCAAGACGGCCAAACCTGCCTTCAATTTGTATCATATTATCTTGCTGGAGGGCGGCAGACGAGGCTGTCGAAGGTGAGAAATGAAAACAGGAGCGCAGAAGTGTTTTGCGACTAGAGACCTGTCGTATGTACAAATGATACCGTCATTGACACAAAGTCCACAACTTTTCCACGCATAGTCTATGTCCTTATTTACTCAGCTGCGAAATGGCACATCACCATTCAGCTATTGAGGAGTCGCTGTGGGATAGTGAATTTTATGCAGAGTCAGGGGAGATCGCGGACTCGGGGCGCTGCGTTGCTTAGTCACGCGGAATTTCGGGCAGTGCGGCTTGCGCTCGTGTCACGTCCAATGAACCACAACAACCTTGGAATTGATGCGCTAACAACTTTTTTTGGGACCAGCACAACTCCTCGCCTCACTGCCTTACACCCTCACACCCTCACATTCAACTACCTTGACCTTGTCTATACCCTTTTCACAAAGAGCTCTTCTCTTTGCTTGAATCCTATTCTCCTACGAACCACACTCGACATTCAACCTGTTTGCCCCGAGTCAAACCCTGTCTCCCATTCCGTCGTTTGACAAATCGAGTCTCCTCGTCGCGTCTCCGACGAATCGACCATGTCCAGCACTCGTACCCGCAAGCCCGCAGCGGCAAAAGCAACCAAAAATACACCAGAGAAAGCCAAGTCTGTCAAGAAGGTGGAACCATCACGAAAGTCTACCACTGCCGGGATGAGCGGTGCCCGCGTTGCCGATGCGAAGAGAGCACCCAAAGCTTCCGCCAAAGACCCAGAAGCGACTGTAAAGAAGACGAGCAAGCGGAAGGCGGAAACGGAAGATGAGCATGAACCTCAAGCCAACGGCATCAAAAGAGCGCGAGTCACCAGGCCGGCCCCTGACGCTGACAAGCCTGAACTCGCCAAACGAATCACTGCCCCTGCCAAAAAACCAACCGCAGCGAAAAAGCCCAAGACAACAAAGGCAGAGATCAACCAGCCTCCGAGTGAGAAATTAAATGTCTACGTGTTTGGGGAAGGCTCTTCTGGGGAACTCGGCCTCGGAAGCGCCAAAGGCCAGACGGAGGTGAAGAGACCGCGATACAATCCCAACCTCAGCCCGGATACTGTCGGAGTGGTGGCCTTGTCAGTTGGTGGGATGCACACTGCGGCTCTGACCTATGACAACAAGATCCTGACCTGGGGCGTCAATGACCAGGGAGCTCTAGGTCGAGACACTGCTTGGGAAGGTGGTCTCCGTGATATCGATGAAGATGCTAGTGACTCTGACTCGGATAGCGGTTCGGAGACAGCTGTCAACCCCAGAGAATCCACACCGGGCGAAGTTGACCTTTCGGGTGTTCCTGAAGATGTCATCTTCACCCAAGTCGCCTGCACTGACAGTGCCACTTTTGCTCTCACGAACCAGGGCGACGTGTACGGATGGGGCACATTCCGCTCGAATGAAGGCATTTTTGGCTTTGACCCCACCACGCTGATACAGCTCCGACCGAAGCTGATCAAGGGCCTCAGCAAAATCACCCAACTTGCAACTGGTGCCAACCATGTCCTCGCCTTGCAGAACAATGGAGCCGTCTACTGCTGGGGTTCAGGACAGCAGAATCAATTGGGTCGAAGGATTCTGGAGCGAAGAGCGACGAACAGTTTGATACCGACGGCCATTGGCACACTCAAGAAGATCGAGTATGTTGGGGCAGGAGCCTACAATTCTTTTGCCGTGAAGTCGAATGGTGATGTCTATTCCTGGGGCCTGAATAATTTCGGCCAGACGGGCATTCCCAAGGAATTCGACGAGGCTGGCAATACAAAAGGCAACGACGTGCACATGCCTATCGTTGTTGATTCGCTTCGCGACAAGTTTGGCAAAGTCACATGTATTCAAGGAGGGTCTCATCACACCGTGGCCGTCACCGACAAACACGAACTGCTGGTCTGGGGACGAGTCGATGGAAACCAGTCGGGTCTGAAAGTCAAGGATCTTCCGGAAGACGATGTCGTGCGCGATTCAGCCGGCCACCCGAGGATTTTGATCGTGCCGACCCAAATCCCCCACATTGAGGCTCTCATGGCTGCTGCCGGGTCTGACCATTGCGTCGCGATTGACAAGAACGGCAAGGCGTACTCGTGGGGGTTCAGTACGACCTACCAGACGGGACAGGGCACTTCGGACGACGTGGAACTTGCGACCATGATCGACAACACGGCCGTCAGAGACAAGAAACTGATTTGGGCCGGTGCGGGCGGTCAATTCAGCGTGATTGCGGGTCTTCCGGCGGCGGCACCTTTAGTCAATGGTATCAATGGACATGCTGCGTGATGGGCAGGAGACATCGGTCTCAGGAGAGACATCCCAGGCGGCGAAGCTGGGAACCATTTTCGCTAAAGTTCTGTTCTACCACACGGCGTCTTGGGCCAGAAAAAGGGTTATTGCGATAAACACAAATTTCTTCGAGCGGCAAAAACACACAGAGACACAAATTTCTCAGACAAAGTTCAAGTTTCTTGGGGATTCTTTCGTATGGCGGCATCAAGGCATTACATTCTGTGTACCAACAGTAATCATTCAGGCCTAGTGAATTGGGAGGAGGGTGGGAGAAGGTTGAAGGTGGTCTTATCTTGCTCGGCAAACGCGAGACGCATGGAATCGTTTTTCGCCGCAGAGACTGCCGGTGGATGAGTTGGTACGGTGGTTGGAGGGGCTGATCTCAGGTCTTGCTTGCAGGTGTACAGGGACGAAGCGCCACAGGTTCTTTGATGGACAATTGTATTTTAGTTTTACGGGCGCGACGAGTGCTCGGGGTCACACAAGCAGCATTTTCTTCCGGGCTTTGTCGTTGCGCGCATCGGGATGGATGGGATGGGACAGCCAACAACAGGATAGAGACGTGGAGTACAAAAGATTGGAATTCAATCCAGGTAACCTTTTCTTTTCTCCTTCGCTTCTTACGCTGGCCTCTCCGTCTCGCCTTTGCTACCTCTTCTACTCCCCTACCTAGTCAGACGTCTCCTGCTGTGCTGCCATGCCCCCTGGCTGGCCCCTTTCCAGCGTTAGGTGTTGTATCCCTCGGCAATCTCAACCGACCAAAGCCCGACAGCGGCGCCCCTCATCTCCATCTCATCGCGATATCGACATCCCATGCCCCTCACCTTCCTCCCCTCCTTTCTCTTCCATTACCCTTGATATGCCGAGCTTCAGAGAACAATAATGGGAGCGGCTTTCTCGGGCAGTGGGCCGTATTGCAACGGTTTTTGGCGCTTTTTCTCCAAATTTTCTTCTGGGTTTCCCGTGGCTGTTCGGTTCTGGGGTATATAGTTCTAGGGTAATAGTGAGAACAAACAGCATCATTATCTCAAGCAAAAGTCCCCTCTCTGAAAGACGTCTTTTTTTGCCATATACCTTTTCATATTTATATAGGGTAAAAGAGGGTATACTAAGAGAGACTCAACCACGAAAAAGATATCATCATGTCCGGAGGTCCACCCGTGCCGTTCTCATCGCTCCCACTCAACAAGTCCAATGCGGCGACGCGGCTCAATGCGTGGGGCGCGCACGGCGAGACGGACGAGCTGGGGTTTTTGAACCGACAGACGCCCGAGACGGTGGTGGCGGCGGCGGCGTCGGAGATCAAGACCGGGGTGCGAGTCGGGCTGGACGCGCCGCTGGACTTCCAGGGCCAGAAGCCGCTGTTCGGGCGGCAGGTGTTTGTCAAGGACGTGTACCAGAAGAAACCGCGGATCGTGCACGACGACACGTGGGCGTTCAACACGCAGAGTTCGACGCAGTGGGACGGGCTGCGCCACTTTGGGTACCAAAAGGCCGGGCTGTTTTACAACGACACCACGGTCGAGGACATCGCGGGCGTGTCGGCCAAGGGGGCCCAAAACCCAAACATCCTGGGCATTCACAAGGCCGTGGAACGGGGCGGGGTGATGGGCCGGGGCATTCTGGTGGATTTCCGGCGGTGGCTGGACGAAGGGCCCGGCAGGGACGTTGTGGGCGGGGAGTTCAAGCAGTTCCACACGTCGGCCATCAAGTTCGAGTGGATCCTCGAGACGCTCAAGTGGCAGAACAACACGGCGCCGCGCTTTGGAGACATCCTGATCGTGCGCTCGGGCTTCTTCAAGTCGTACTACGACATGGTCGCCACGCCCGAGGGCGAGGCCGAGATCCAGCGCCTGACCTCCATGTCCCCGCCCGGGCTGGGCGGCGTCGAGCAGTCGGACGAGGTCCTCAACTGGATCTGGGATCACTTCTCGGCCGTCGCGAGCGACCACCCCAGCTTCGAGCGTTGGCCCTCCCCCTTCGACTGGAGCATGCACGAGGTCCTCCTCGCCGGCTGGGGCTGCAATATCGGCGAGCTGCTCGACCTCGAGGCCCTCAGCAAGGAGTGCGCCCGCCAGGGCCGCTGGAGCTTCTTTGTAGCCAGTGTTCCCTGCTACGTCCCCGGCGGCGTTGCCAGTCCGGTCAACGGCGTGGCTATTTTTTGAAACGACGACTGTGCAGGATGTTGGGGGGGGGGGTGTGGGCGGTGAGGAATGGAAAGGAGGAGAGGGCTTGGTTGGCGATGGTGTTGAAGGAAATGGGTGTTTGGGGGAGGGAAAGGAGTGCAGATCGAATCACGTCAAGGGGTTAGTGTGTACGCAAAAGGAATACATGTAAGACATGGCACCACGGGCAGAGCAAGCATAGGGGGAAGGGGCCTCGAGAGAGACGACCAGAAAGCGAAGGAGTCGAGCTGTAACAGGCGGTTGCAGAACTCGTCCATCCTGGACTGCAAGGGTGTGATGTAAGGATGGTAGCGTGTAGGTCAGTAGCTCACCAGATCTATATCGACAAGGACATTCTGGACGATCTGGACAAAATTGATCATGAGTACAATTACAGAGTACTGATAAGTAATGTTACACGCAGCCGACTAGACCAACCCAACAAGACTGCAGTCAGCAACAAGAAAAGAAAAGGCCGTCCAAGCAGAAAGTCGTCCACCCATTAATCCTCGACCTGGGAGATGTTCTGCCCCCGTTCCGCTGCTGATGCTGCTGTTGTTTCATTCTCGACATGTCATGAACTAAAGTCGACACAAAAGGCCCGCCATGCAATTAATTCCAAAATTTCCTCACATGTTTCCAGTCCCAAAAGTGAAAAGAGGCAAGCAATGGGGGAGGGGGACGTTAACAGGCCGCTGGTCGGGGGCTTCCTGCCATTGGTGCCCAAGCATGTTCCAAACAGCTCAGTGTACTGCCGTCGAACCCTGCATGGCAGTATCCAACATTCTTCCAATGTAGTGTGAACCCTTACCTACCAGGTGAGAGGAGGTTGACGCTGCTGAGGCTCTCACACAGAGTTCCTCCTTTCGAGCCATTCCATTAGCATCCGGTGCTTGTGGTCCTCGTAGTTCTGATGGGAGTTTGCTGGCTTTGTGTCGGCTCTCATATATGTCTTGTTGGGACGGCCAAACTGCATCCCAAATGTAGATGGTGACTGGCCGTGGTATAGATCTGCCTGTGGCGTCATTGGGCACTTTGGAGGCTCTTCGGGAGGCGAAAGGTAGTCCTCGACTTTTGCCTCATTCATAGCAGATCCAGGGTGAGTCTGATGAGGGCCGTAGATGCGGTGGCGGAGTTCCCTCCACGGTGGGAATGGGGGAAAGTGAGGTTTGGAGCCCGAGGACTCGGAGTGAGAGCGGACTGGGCTCAAGGGATAGTGTGGACTGAATGTCTTTGGGAACGGAGCTTCTTGTCCTGGTGTTGGATTTGGTGATTCGGTTTGAGTGCCTTCTGAAACCATGGTGGCGACAGAGGCTGTGGTGACTGTAGAGGTAGTAGTTGGTTTCACCGCGTGGATGACGGGAGAAAATTGAGGCTCTCCCGGTAAGATGCCAGGCTGTTCTCTGTTGTCTGGTATGTTTGTGAGAGGGTGGCAGTCTGGAGGAGTAACTATGACGGGAATCTCAACCATTTGTGGTATATCTGGGGTTGTTGCATTTTATCTTTATCGCGTCCTCCGATGGTCGACGCCAGCGGCAGGCTTAATGTTTTTATACCTCAGGGGATGAGCAAGCATGATTGGAGAGAGACATTTTTGCCCGGCTGCGTATGCCGCTAGAGAAGTAGCTGGACGGCAATGGATGGGAAAGAGAACGGATACACATCCATTTCACGAGACAAATGCGCGGTGAAACTCCCGAACCACACGGGCTGCGTATAAACATTGGACGAAGAGGGAAGCACAGCCTCCCAAAAGACTGGATCACTTGATTGCCGAATGCCGCGTCGTCGGGGGGTCGAGGCCCCGATGAGCATTCTTGATGAATGAGGCCACGACATGTACAGTAAGACAACGCCTGTGGTAAAGCAGACGTTGGCCGGTTTGAGGGCGGGGGCAAACACTCACACCATCAGCAGGTTCCCGATAGGCCACTATGCAGGCTCCGAGGGAAACCCTCGAAGTCTAAACATCAGATGACTGCAACAAACCGTGGAGATGATACCGAACCCTCGGGTTCAGATGCTGGAGTGGAAACAGCGCGGGAGAGAGGTGCAAATCCGGGGTATTCGGGGTTCCAGATG
The DNA here is from genome assembly GCF_000836435.1 of Fonsecaea multimorphosa CBS 102226. Lineage (NCBI taxonomy): Eukaryota > Fungi > Ascomycota > Eurotiomycetes > Chaetothyriales > Herpotrichiellaceae > Fonsecaea > Fonsecaea multimorphosa. The sequence goes on along the minus strand of NW_015971654.1, from coordinate 516,491 downwards.
AAATTGGCGCAAAGTCGTTGATAGAAGAAGCTGAAAGAGGATCGTCACGAAAACATGAGTCAGGGACGGGAGGTACATAGTAAAGTTTCGAAATGCGGCCATTTCATCATGTTGCACAGACATTATACAAGTGGGAGCGAGTGGCAGGTGGTGGTGATGGACGAGACGAAAAGTCGGGTGACTGGTGGTGATACCATGAGCGACGGGGAATTCGGCGATGAGACAAGACAACTTCTGGTCGTATTCGATAACGAAAGGCAAGTCAAAACATGACACAGGCAAACAAGCTGCGCGCATTTGCTTGAAATGCGCGTGAGTGGAAAAGGAAAAGCCAAAAAGGGGCCTGGAGTGAGTCCATCACACCACCACTGCCAATGCCTCTGTAATGCGGCGGGTCCCGGTAGCCTGAGCAAAGACGATCCCGAATCACTCTCGTCAGTTTGGTTGCGGGCCTGAGCAGTATCGGTATCGCGAATTACTCACCATTTGGATGCTACAGAGAGATAGCGAGTTGTTGAGGGAGACTCCGAACATAAAAATGGACAAAGGAACTCGTCTCTTCTCACAGAAATACATCACAATCAACAAACTCATTTGTCGACTGCATCCCTTGAGCAATACCAACAACAACACCACCACCACCACCAAATCTAAACCAAGATGATGTCCCACACAGCACCGGTATGTCAGCAGCCTCCCCCGTCTAATCCGAGGAAACTCCTTTCCCATCGAAATCCAATGAAATACTGTATACATGTTGTGGCTGACCCATGGCGCCTAACAGAGCACCGCGGTAGAACATGTCGAGAATGTGTCGGCGTCGATGGAAGCCAACAACCCAGACTATGTGCCCATCGACAATGAGACCGATTACAGCGATTTCCTGTACCTAGCGCCACCGCTGTCGACCGAGTTCCTGCCCCTTCAACCCACCACCACCGACAAGGCTGCTGTGCGGCCCATGGTGAAAAAGTCCAAAGTCCGGCCGTCAGAGACCTTCAACACGGGCACCACACCTCCCCCGACCACCCCGGCCAAGGAGAAGCCCTACGCAGAGGCGACCTTCCCGCCGGTCCTTCCGGCCGACGAGATGGCTGCCAAGGCCGCCGAGCGACGAGAGCGCAGACCCAGCTTCGTCGAAGTCACGCCCGTCAAGGTCCAGCACGAGCACGAAAAGCACAATGACGCACACGGCCACCACGCCCAGAGAAGGCGGTCCTCGCACGAGTCGGGGCCCATGGGCTGGTGGCCCGAGGACGACGCCAAGGCGCAGCACGAGTGGGTGGAGCAGAACGAGGAAGAGGATGTCATCGAGGAGGACGTCTGGAGTGATGCATTCTACGAGTAAAAATGCCCCCGAGTTCCTTTTATCGTCCTCCTCCTCCCCTTCCCACCCTGCCGCCAGATCGGTGTTTCAGAGGCTTATTCGACGTCGTTGAATTTTTCTCTTCGGTCCAAAAAGATTGGCACCGGATTTGCTTGATCTAGGCCAAAGAGCAGGATTGAAGCGGACTTGAGAAAAGAGCGAGAGGTTCAAGGGTGGTGAGGGCAGGGAAATCTTTTCATGTAACAACTGTATATACATACCACCAGGGTTTTCGGGTTTTGACGTCTGCTCACGTATTGACGAAAATGCAACAAAGCTATTCACAATCCCCTTCTGCCTTACACTGCCACTGTGCAAAAGGACCTAAAAGAATCCACAGGGAGAAGGAAGTAGGAGAAGAGGAATTTGGTGTTCCACTATCGTCTTCCCTGGACCCCTACCCCTATCTCGTCAGAGCCTTATAAACTTGCCCAGCGATTTAGAATTAGAGGCTCGCTACATCTATGTGCTGACACGAAACCTGGACCTTTGTACCCCCACATCGCGATGTCAAGGTGGGAGATCAGAGAGCAGAAGAAGAAGATTGTTCAACTAAACGAGAAAACGATATACTTAGTACACATTATCTCTCCTTTTCCCCTCCCGGGGGCCGAAAAAGGAAAAAGCGCCCCCGAGTGCCAGGTTCGACTGTTGGTTCCAATAGTAACAAATAATAGTACACAGATTGTCCCTTACATCTCTGGAGCTCGGTTCCCTCTCATTCTTTCCTGGCCCCTCATACACACCTTTAGGAAGTGGAATGTAATCTGTTCTTCCGAGACACTCCTAATGAGCGCCCAGCCCAGCATCGTCGTCGTCAAACGTCATCATACTCTCCAAACTCGCCGCACAAGACGGATGCAATCCTCCAGTCCATCTCAGGAAGCGCCTCGACAATGTCACTTGGGTGATGACGACGCCGCGCCGGGAGGCTCTGGCTGCGGCTCCGGCCTTTGATTCAGCTGCTGACGGCGGTGGGAAGCGAAGTGAAGTGGATGGGCACATGGATGTGCTTGGCCTCGCCGTGCTCCATGATCTTGGGCACCACGATCCTCAGCAGGCCGGCGTCGAGCTTGGCGTGCGTCTTGTCGCGATCGACGTCGACGGGGAAGTTGAAGGCCCGGATCATCTCGCCGACCTGCCGCTCGTGCACCGTCAGGTGAGGTTCGTGCTTCTTGGAGGCATGTTCCTCAGCCGCTTTGGCCTTTGGCGCCTCCTCGCCCTCTGGCGGCGGCGGCGGTGCTGCAGCAGGAGTAGCTTCAGCAGCGACTGTTGTCTCGCCATTCGTAGGCGCAGCGGGCGTGGGAGTTGGAGCTGTGACTTCTGGTGGAGGACCAGGCTCCTCAACCAACTCCCCTTCCGGAATGTCGGGCCGATGAGTCTTGCTTGTCAGCAGCAGCGTGCGGTTCGATGTCCAGCGCAGACGCAGTTCCGTGTGGTCCTTGATGCCTGGCAATTCGACCTCCAAGTAGAAGTTGCTCAGGGTCTCGCGCACATCGGTCTTTGGTTGATGGATGTCGTCGTCTCTGTCATGGAACTTGGTGTACACCTTGTGTGCCACGTATGGAACTGGGATGTGGTGCAGGTGATGCCCAGGTTCTGGGTAGGTGTGGGAGATGTGTGTTGTTGGGTAAGGATCAATGTCGGATGTGATGTAAAACCAGCCAGCCATTTTTGTTATACAATCACGGTTGTGTGGCTTCGACTTCAAGTTGATGTTTCTGTAGGAATGAGTTTTCAGATTTTAATTTGACCTGGGTGTACTTCTTGACTCCATCATCGAGAGGCAGACTGATGTATATGTCTTCCAAAGTTGCATGCTTCCCTCTCCCCCCAAAAGCGCAGTCCAGTCATGTGCCCATCACTGCACAATCCCATGCTTTGTGCCAATTTTTCCTGGTCATCGCCTGAAGCATCGAGAAGCCTCACCCTGTGATCAGGGCAGCGCTGTAGATGCACTGTCATGCGATCTAGAGACCAAAGGGACCAACGCTGCAATTCATCGGCAAAACATCGCTCGGTCGCGTGATCACGTTTCGAGGTATTGTGGTGTGATGTTGCATAGCCATGTCTCGGCAGTAAAGTCAGCACGTTCCCTCAATAATGGGTGTGCATATCACCCCCGAACACGTGGACCTGGATCCTCTAGACACCTGGACGGTAAGGCTTCTTCCATCCAGAGAGGCGAGCTACGCGTAGGAGAGCTCCGCCCTGGATCCTCGCGAAGATCTCGACCGCTTGTACCGTCCCACTTGAGGGCTTATGGCCTTAACCATAGGTGCTTAGGCAGGCAGAGGTGCATGCACTTACCAAGGTAAACCTGCATTGAAGCTCCCAGCTGGCCGTGCTGTCCTAGCTTGGTCTCAATTGAGATCTGCGCGGTCATACCACTTGTTTTATGCCTCAAGCCTCAGCAAAATCCAACCCGAGCAAGGTCGAGCACAGCAATCAACAATGTAACTTTCAATCCATATTTATATAGTGCCGCCAGCCTGCGCCTGTCCATGCGTGCTGTTTTCACCCATCAGACCTCGAAAGACATTTACAACACAAAGACCCAAACGGAAAGCTAGAGATTGATATTTTGTTCCTCCCATCCGAGCAAAATGCTTCGAACATCGATCCCAAGAAGCTGTATGACCAGAATCCGAACTCCTCAGTTTTGCCAATCGTTTGTCACGGCACGGCCAAACTGGAGTGAAGGCGACACTGGAGCAATACGGCCAGGCGGGGTTGCTGTGAGGTAAGCCTCTGCCACTACAGGCGATTGAAGCCAAAAAGGCCCTTCACTGACTCGGAGATTTGCTAGTGACCCATTCAATCGCCGGGAACAAGTCTTGGAGAACATGTATTTCAAGCAACACGAAATAGAAAAGTGAGTGGGCGTCCTCCATCTTTCCCTGGTTCTTCAGATCAATGTCTTACAACCGCCGTGTACAGTATTCGGAAATTGAGAGAAAAGCTCGCTGCCCAGCGGAAACATCTAGACGAAGTGGAGATTCATCTCAACGAAATGGAGGCAGCCGCACTCAAAGAAGCACAAGCAAAAGTGGGTGCGGCAGCAGAGCAAAGGCTGTAATGGGCGAGGGCAACCCGCAGAACTCGGCGTTGAAGGAGTTTTGTTTCCAAAAAGCGGAACGGTCACCACAAGTCTGGTCGAATCAGACCTTGGAGTTCTCGACGCTACGAGATTTGGCATAGCGTCTGTAATCGTACATATTTGACCAATGAATATAATATTTGTATCCAGTATCGGATCTTGGAAAAGAAAAAAGTACTTGCTCCTTTGAGTCACCATAGCTGGGAACGTGAGATGTTCAAGGTAAGCTACTGGCACGCTCGGAGCGTCGATGCATGGTAGAGAGGTCGTACTGCAAGGTGGTTGCATGAGGATGAGAGTTGTGGAGAGGGTAGAGCGAGCAATAGCGGGCAGAACGTGGTCTGTGACCCGATTCCGAGAGTCACACCATCGCTGTCAGAGCATAATTCGGTTCCAAGGAAGCTGCGCCAATTCTCCCAAGGGTGATTTGTTGTGTGTTCTTTCTTCCTGGTGGTCAACTGGTCATTCGACAGAAAGTTTAGGCATTCCCTGCCCCCGAGGCCGCTCGTGTGGCTGGATCTGCGTTGCAATCCACTCGTCCTGTCGAAGGCTAGAACCTTGCAGCTGAAGACTGAGATGAGACTCGCCCGTATTGATGCTCAAAACACTCAATTCTCCAGGGTTCAATTAGGTAATCCCATGAGCCGAAAGCAACCGTTTTCGACGACCATCACGCCACGATCTGTTGGGAGGTTGAATCAATGGCGTGCCTGTCGGTTGAGGACGCAGTGGATGAATATATCATATTTGACGCCGGACCTCTGTGACTCTCGTGGTCCAACAGAAACCAAAGATTCATAACATAGGTATCATCAGGTTAGACGGTGGAAAGCTTCACCACACCATACCCACAACACAAAGAACAATGGCCAGCAAAGTGAACGGCAACGGCAACGGCGTCGAAGACGAAAACCTCTACCACATCATCTTCAGCATCTCTAACATCCCCAAAGACCCGAACCTTGCAGTCGAGAAACTGCGGGTCTGCGGTACCTACACAGACCTGCCGACAGCCAAAGCGGAGGCACACAAGACTCTCTTCGAGGCAGGCTACGAACGAGAATGGTTCACCGAATACGATACCAATGAGAAAGACTTTGAAACCCATCATATAAAGAGAAAAACCGGTCTTAATGTCTTTGCAAAAGCGGGCGACGGCACTACCTTCCGTGTGAGCGTAGCAACCACACCCAACACCGAACACTTCGAGAGCAACCCAGAAGATCACAAAGTGCATGGCGATCTGTATCATGTGGTACAAACCACAGTCTTGTATGACGAAGACGATAGTGGCGAAGCCCGGGAGTCAATTGTGGAAGGCTCGTTTAGAAAGTACGAGGATGCCAGGAAATTCGCCAGCACGGTTCTCCTAGCACCTGAAGACGGCGTGACAAAGGAGTCATATGCAGAGTACGATGAAGCAGGCCCAACAGAGAAGGATTGCGGATACGGCGAGAATGTGGTGGTGCATGCGGTTGGCGGCAACGGCGAGAATCTGTTAATCAGTGTTTTGAAGGGCCAGGAGATGGAATCGGTTAGGCTGGCAGAGGCAGCGATGAGAATTCGCTCGTTCAATTAAGAGGGACATTGTAGGATTACCAAAGCCAATGTCGACAGGCAGGAAACAATATGGAAAGTGACAACGCTGTACAGAAATCAGGATCCAAATAATTCATGACCTCCAAACATCTAGAGAACCAGAACCATAATTAGCTCTATCCAGCGGAACGCAATTCAAAGAAGACGAGAGTACCGAAGGAACAAAATGAGTAGAAGCAGATCTCAGGGGTCCGGCAAGGATCAATATTGCCCCGATGACCCGAGCAGATTTCGTCTTCAAGCTGGGCCAGGTATTGAGTACTAGGTACTTAATTAGGTATATTGTTCGGATACCCCGGAGATGGGTGGCACCCCCGGAAGATCCCGCTAGGGGCCCTAGGGGCATCCTGCTAGGGGCTCTTTTAGTCATGACGACCCTGAAGGTCACCGGAGTGGTGGGCACCGAAGTGCCAAGAATCTGGGTGAAGACTCTTCCAGCGCCTTTCATAGTGTATCGGTCAGATCACACCACCGCCATCACCACCTCCATCCCACCGTCTACCTAGGAACCGAGCCTAATGCACACCCGTTGTACCTCCTTGTATGCCTGTTGTCGTCATCGATCTGCTAAAGAAGGCGCCTAGAATCAGACCGACGCATCGTACCATCCGAAAGTCTCGCGCGTGGGCGAGTCACTAAGGCACATCACATGGCGCTCTCCATGGCAAGACTGTTGTGTGACTTTGAGGCTCCAGTCTGCCAAACCTCAATTTCGGATTCTCACATTTCTCGCTCCATCGCACAGTTTCTTTCTGCGACCATGCTTCTCCCTCGGATGACAGTCTCCTTCTATTTCTTTGGTGTATTTGTACAACGCGATTGTATTCTGTTCAGCTCGTTCAGCCCCCAGAGCTTGACTGGCTAGACATATTTTGTCCTTTGACCTTTCTTTGAATCCACATCCTATAACGAGTTACAAATCATGTACATCCCCAGACAGCAATTCCTCACCGAGGCCGACATCTGGCCTCAAAGTACCGAGAACGTCCTCCAGTCCAATGCCTCGGTCGCTGCGTACCCTGGAATGCCCACAGATCTCCAACCTCCCTACAGAAACAATCCGGATGTCCACAGTATTGCGGTGTTTATACAAATAACATGGATGCTATGGTTTTTGCTGATACTGTTGATGATGTGGTGAGCGGCATCCAGATCCAACATTGTAAAAACCTGATTTAACTCAGAGACAAGTCGCGCTCTCTACGACAGATTCGGCGGCTCCGGAGACGAACAATCGGATACCGAATCAGACATCACAGAAGCAGGCTGGCGGATCGAGGACTCCAGCCTGCCCGCTACATCGGTAGCCTCACAACATCGGAAGAGGTTAAAGAAGCTCGAACAAGTCGCTCCGGCCCAATCGCTGCTACACTGGAGAGCCGAGAAATCAGTGGAACACGTTCAGACCTTTGCAACGCTTTCCACGACCCTCTGTTGATACGTCCATTGGCCCCCTTGCTGACCAGTGTATGACTGACATCCACAGCACTGCCATTTGCTTGGAGTCTCTCGAAGAGACCGATATGATTCGCGAACTCCGATGCGGCCATGTCTACCACGCCAATTGTCTGAGCCTTTGGGTTGAACGGGGCCATCATGACTGCCCCTTGTGCAAGTACGATATGCTGGGATTGATGAAAAGCTTTTTGAAACCCCATCCCGACGACAACGATGCTGCAATGACTGCCCCCAATCAAGAAGTTGGCCAACCCTCCGAGGAAGTGCGTTTCTTCTTCCCCATGCCGAGTCGTTTTCGATGATGACTGACGAGCACAGATTCATAGCGATCATGGCGCTGTCTACGGAACCGCGACGAATGATTCGACATCTGAAACGTGAGAACGTGGCACACACAACTCGGACTTTCCGTCTGGCCATAAAGCGGGGTGACAACTCTCCAGATTATTCTCGAAACAGCAAGCTACGCTGGCCGAGATACCACGATTACCCTGCAGAAATTTATACATCAAATCCCGCTCAGCAACCGAGATCGAGGACAATACTACATTTTGTAGTACTAGGGCCAGCCGACGCCCCAGCAGCCGTCCTGCCTCGGAGGACCTTTCATCTCAGAGACGCCAGTTCGGACTGGACCAACCTTGAATCGATCGTCACTAGGCTTTCAGAAATGCCTGGCCAGCACCGATCGAATGAAGTGGAGCTGGCCCACGGGTATCCCGCAAAAACGACGGACTTTTGACGCAACGGAGCAAGAATCTCCTATGCGCCTGTCGTTCGGATGGCACGGCCTTCCGCTTGTAAGGAGAGAAAGTCCCGAGGAAGAGTCGACGAGATAGGTGCTTTTCCCAAGCATCAGCCAGGATCGATTAGACCTGCAGCAGATCTTCAGCTAATTTGTGGGGTTATATTTACAATGTTGCCGCTGGAGGTGGCCGTACATCATATCTGACCTCCATTCCAAGAGGTCGAGGAAGACCAGATGATCCGGCACGAGGAACCTTGCGCGAGAACTTTTCAAGAAGCATTCGTAACTTCATCCACCATCCTTCTAAATTCCCTCTGTCTCTCGCACTGCTCCAGGAAGACCTTATACTTTACGTCCAGCAGCCGTTTGATGCTGTTGTCCTCGATGGGCCGCACCACCTTGCCGGGCTTACTCATTCTGTCCATGATACTCCACAGATCCTCGGTCTTGCCATTTGCGTCGGCACTCGCGGCCTTGGCCCCCAACATGGCCGCGCCGTGGCACACGGCGGCGTGGACGTAGCGAGGGATCAAGACAGGCATGTCGCAGGCGGTGGCGATGAGCGACATGAGGATGTCGTTCTGGCACTGGCTTCCGGACATGAAGATGGAGTTGATCTTGTGGCCGGCCTTGTTCATGGTCGAGATGATCTGCAGGGTCTGCAGGGCAATGAACTCCATGGTGCCGTAGTAATACAAGGCCAGGCCGTCGAGGGATTTGTCGCTGGACAGGCCGACGACGGAGCCGGACATGGTGGGATCGGCGATGGGCGAGCGGTTGCCGAACAGGTCGCCGTAGAAGAAGAAGTGGCGGCCCAGATAGCTCACGCTCGGGGCGTCCGCCTTCTCCTTCATGTCCAGCAGGTGCTGGTTCAGAAAGTCGTAGACGTTGCTGTTGGTCGACTCGGCCCGCGATAACGCCTGGTTGTACGCCGGGTGCGTCTCCAGCACGTGCTTGAGCAACTCGCCCGTAGCTGATTGCCCGCCCTCGGCCATCCAATAGTTCGGAATCACCGCGTCCCTGTACGGCCCCCACACGCCCGGCACGAACACGGGGTCTTTGCTCATCACAAGATGGCAGGTGGACGTCCCTGCGACGGCTGCCAGACGAGTAAAAGCCTGCGACTGGTCGTTCGCAGGGGCTTCTTGGGAAAGGTGGTCCGGCGAGAGTTGGACTTTGGCGCCGACGGTGCCGATCCAGCCTGCGTAGGCGTCGATGACGCCGCTGCCTACCGCGATGCCGGCGGGCAGGCCGAGATCTGCAGCGGCGCGCGGACAGAGATGGCCGGCCAGTTCGCCTGCGGAGAGGTATTCGCCGTTCTGTTCAGAGATAAGGGAAAGATGTTAGCCCGTTGTAGCGGAAGACAAGTAGAAGGAAAAGGGGCCATATGTAAAGCGAGTGGAGTCCCCCTCCCCATCCTGCTGCGCAGAGAAGAGAAAGCAAAAATTGGGCCTTGTGAAGAAAAGGGATTGTTAAAGAAACAGGCTCACCACCCCGTTGACGCCGCCCATTCTCTTGAAATTGTCCTCGGCCAGATCCTCGAGGCCAATCTCCTTCAAAAAGTCCTCCTGCCAGCCCTTGACGCTGCCGTCGACGCCCACGGGCACGTAGCCCTGCTTGCAGACGACGGAGCAGAAGCTTCGTTTTTCGTTGCCCGTGGCGATGTGCTCGAGGGCGTCGGTCAGGTCGTAGAACTTGCACCGGTCAAACAGCTCCTTGGGCATGTTGTTCTTGAGCCACAGGACCTTTGGGATCTCCATCTCGATGGACATGGTGCCGCCGACGTAGCGGAGCAGGTTGTGCTTTGTGGCGTTGATCTTTTTGGTCTCGTCGACGGGGCGGTGGTCCAGCCACAGGACGACGTTGTGGTCGTTTTGTGTCGAGTCGAAGCTGGGCCCCGTCACCGAGACGGGCTCATCCGTGTCGTGCGTGAAGACGGCCAGCGAGCAGGTCGCGTCGAATCCGATGCCTCGGATCGAGTGCGGGTCGATGTTCCCTTGGGTCATGGCCCGGTGGACGGACAGGCAGATGCAGCGCCAGATGTCGGTGGTGGATTGTTCCTATTCCCACGGGATCGAACTTGGTCAGAGAACCATGACATGGAGAGATTGGGGGGAGATAGAGGTTTCTAGTCCGATCGAGCGACTCCTTACATAGTATCCCGTCTGAGGTTGCCAGAGGCCAATGTTCTCCGAGGACAGGCCAACAATGTCCCCGGCCTCGTTGATGATACAGGCCCTGGCACTGCCCGTGCCGACGTCGATGCCAATGTAATGGTTCATCTGGACATGGACCTCGTTCCGCGAGTCCACCGAGCCTTGTCGCGTGGGCGTCCGGATCCCGCTATTGGGACCTGGACGGAAAGGGAACGGGCCTGAAGAAGCCATGGCTGACGGGTTGGACCTACGAGCGAGAAACTGGACCGGGGGAAGGAGAGAGTAAAAAGAAAAGAGAGAAGAGAAGCAAGCAAGGGAAATTGAAAAGAAGTGCCTGTAGCCAAAAGACCTAAAGGAAAAGAGCAAGCAGCAATACCTAACTTCTCTGAAAAAGATAAAAAATCAATTGAAGACCGATGACCCCGGTGGTGAGGGGAGTTTACCATATTCAGCAAAGCCGATCAAACGAGAATGTTAATTGCCCCTCGTACCTAGATGGACGGCAATGAAGTCATTTCTGTAGATCTGGCGGTGCTGGCACGTTTGTTGAGGCTGCAGGGTCGAAAGGCCCCTAGTACGTGTGGCCCTAGCTGTGGCGGGGAGGGCGACCGGAACCCTTCCTAGTCTGGGTATGGCAACCCGGTAAACGGAGCCATGGGAGAGAGGCTCAGGGAGTCAGGGGCCACGGTGGAAGTCCCCATTATTGGAGCCTTGGAGGGGTGAAAACTGGTGGGATGGGAAATCGAATCCAATCCATGGGGGGGGGGGCGAGGAGGGGCGACGTGGCCCCTTATATGTGTCTCCGGGCTGGTTATTATCTAAGTACCTAGATACCTACCTAGGTAGGTAGGTACCTAGATACCTCGTCATCTAGAATTGCCCAGTGTGTGGCTGGTAATACTCACAGCTAACTCTACCGAGTACCTCGTACTTGTAGTAACCTCATGAGCCCTGGGTGAATCAATCAATCAAACCCAAGGTCTTCTGTCCTTGCTTTCAATGTAGCACTGTTGGTATCAACCATTCCTCTCAAACACTGCGACAGCACAAGTGCCGCACAGCTTTATCGCCACAATGGCACATCCGGCGAGGCAATCATGGCTCAGCCAGCTCACTAATATATACAGGATAAAAGGAGAGAATGAAAAACAAGCAGAGGTTCTCCAGGACTGCCTGGACCTCGTTCGACCATCGCATATCCCTCACTATCGCCATTTCCCATCCATGGTGAACAGACATGACCAGCCCACATTGTGATTGATAAACGCCCACATATTCCCCCCTTCTGATTTCCCGAATTTTCCTTACCCTATTGCTCCGCGTGCCCATCGATCCCATTCGCCCCGTTTTTTCTGGTATAAGCTGTGTCGTCATCACTGCATGTCCAAGCCTCGCGAAAGGTCCAATAGTTCTTCTATTCGTTTCGTGACAAAGAAGAGGCTGCTCAATCAACGCCAGTTCCGACCTGTGATCATACACTTATCGCACACCCCTTGAGTCGTTGGTAAATTGCGCCAGCTGGGCGAGGACGTTCGACATTTCCCTCGGTATGTTGATCGTTTCGTTCGCCGATGGTGCAGCACTAGCCATTTTGGGCGGAGATGAAGAAGGTTTGGGCGCCACCGCCAACACATCAGGAGGGCTGTATGCTGGTTCTTCGGCTTCCGTCATTGGTGTGTCCTTGACTGCACCACTTGAAATGCCTGCCTCAGGAGGTGTCTGTTGAGCAGATGCTTCGGCTGGTCGCGCATTCCCGGGTGCTGACTCGACGGTTCCGGGAGATTGTTGTCTCGCTTCTGCCAGCGCTTTTGAGGGTTCAGCCTCGCCTGTGCCCAGGATCGCCTGCACTTGGGACTTCTCGGCTGAGGGCGTGGATGCCAGACGACGACTCATGTAGTCTCCTAAGCTGAGTTTCTTCCGTGCGGGGCTAGGGGTGACAGCAGCATTGATCATCGCGGGGTATGAGCTGGAGGACGCCGAGTTCGATGGGATAGGCGAATGCGCTGTCGCTGACGTCGTCAGTCCGGGAGTTGTCACCGTGGTAGAAGACGACGAAGCAGAAGTTGCCGAAGTCGGAAACGCCGGGACTGGTGGCAGAGTTGATAAGTGCAGCTTCGGAGCAGGCGAAGATCTGCTGAAGGCTTTGAACGTGTGTGCCGCTTGCGATGGGAGAGGATATGTGGTAGCTCCCACGTTGACGGGACTGCTGCTTCCTGGAGGAGACTGTCCGTCCGGCTCGGCACTCACGACACTTCGGGCATCCACACTTTCGCTGGCGTCTTTCATTTCTACATCTTCCGTCTTTGAGGGACGTTCAAGTGTGTGATGGCTCGACGCTGAGGCAGGCATCCCTTGTGGAGGACATTGTTGTCCATGTTCGGCCCGATCCTCCAGGAGTCTTCTAAGCAACCGCTGCGTGGGCGTACAGAATCTCCTCCTTTTGGCGGGCCGGGGCATGGGCATTTCAAGCTCCTCCGGATCCGTCTGCACAGCAACACTGACATATACGGGTCGCTGTATTCTCGTCTCCATCCGGCCGGGTGCATCCATAGATTTACCTCGACCTGCAGAGCCTCGAGCCGGTGGTGGCGAGCCTAAAGAGGCGTCATTGTACTTCAGAGGCTGATTGTTGGGGGTGTGAGGGTGCGAAGTCAACTGATGCCCGAGTGGCTTCGAGGCATTCACATTCGGGGTGTTCAAGGTCGAACCGCCGCTTGTGCGTTTCTTCTTCCGCTGCTGGCCTTGTCCGCTTTGATCCTTCTTTTCTTGTTCCCTTTGCGCAAACGCTTTCTCCGCCATTTGTATTTTGCGCAGTTCCCGAGCAGTCAGGCCGTTTCCAAGGACTGGGTCCGCGTCAAGAGCCGCGACGTTGACTGGAGTGATGTCTCTGCTCAGCATACCGCTGCGAGAGGACTCAGAAGTGGATCGGCGATCGAACTGGTCTTCGTCGTCGAGCACCTTGGGTTCGCTTCCTGCGCGACTGTTGGTGGCATGTCCAGTACTGAAGGGCGAGATAGTATGGTTCATCTTACTTTTCTTTTTTCTGCCTCCCTTTTCCTTCGGCGCACTTTCCACCGGTTTGGCCGGATATCTTCGATCAAATGGCGCGAGTAAACATGCTTGACCAGCGTCGCAGGCACAGTCTCCAAAATTCGCAAGGACACGGCTGACCCAGTCGAGGCGTCGGGTTTGGCCTTGTTCAGAATCGTCAGTAATGAACATTGCCGAGTCGAGAAACCACATAGTGGTGAGTTCGGCACCCGCCGGAATATCCTTGCTAGCGACAAAGCAATGCCGAGTCTCGTTGTCGGAAACAAATGTCTTCAAGGTAACATTCGGTCGACAAGACCGTCGCAGATACCGGAAGCGAGTTCCGGATTTTCGGCTGTCAATGTAGATGTCCATGTGTGGGTGGAAGAAGACAAAGGGGTCTGGGTGCCTCAACTCTTGCCATCTGTTCGACGAAGACTTCTGCTGGCAATACTCTTCCAGCGTGCCGACCTGGCCACGAACTTCGCCAACAATTTCGTCCTTCTTCACGGAAGATTGCACACGCAAAAAGCGCCATGTGGGACTTCTGCCTTCGTATTCAACATCTTTCTTGTGGATGGTTTCTACCGCGACTTCTGGCCAAGTGCTCTGGTCCAGGCCGTGGTTTGCACGCACAAAGGGAGATTTCGCAGTGGGTTGTTGCCCAGGGCTGCTGACCACCAAAGACGGGTCAGTCCGCCACGCGAAGAGCGTATTGGTAGCCTGAATTGTCTGCTCGTTATCTCGGGCGTTTGTGTTTCCTTCATCGCGTTCGTAGAGTTCAAGGAAATCTGTGGTATACGTGGGAATGGCAGGAAAACGGAAGAGGTCTTGGGGCGATTTGGAAGGACTGGGGTATGACTGAACTGTGGAAGTGGCGCGTTTTCGAGTTTCGCCGTTTGTTGAAATGACAGAACCCGACGTGCGGTGACTTGTCTTCGGTTTCTTCGCAGGAGGCCCATCCCTTGCGCTGGCGACAGATTCATGGCGATCGTGATGCCAGCCATTTACCTGTTCGGTCGTCGCACTCGCGTCCTTGTGTTTCTTTTTTTGACTTTTGGAGGTTGGTCGCTTGACCTTCCGGTCACCGCCGTCGAGTGCCTCTCGATGCCTACGTTGTCGCTCAGTGGCCTTCTTTGCGTCAAGATCTCGAGGGAAACAGTCCGCGCAAAAATGCTCTTCGGGCACCTTTTTGCCGTGGTAGTAGCACTCGATGTGCTGCCAGGTGTCGCATTTGGGGCAGTATACGGTATTGCCATCATCATCTGCGTAAATGCAAATGCATTTGATGGTGTATTCCTCCTCATCTTGAAAGTTGGTGTCTGAGGGAGAGCCGTTGGGTAAAGGAGAGGCCAGAGAGGGAGCGGCGGTGACCGGGTAGTGGGTGGGTGTGGGATGCGTGGTGAGAAGGGAGGACTCTGTCATAATCTGACAGAGCACCTCCTCATCGGTCGGATTTTGGTTCTTGTTATCTTCCTACTTCAATTGTGAAAAGGGCTGTCGCATGTTGCGCATCGCTAGAACGGGGTGATTCCCACGCAAGGAGGGGAAGCCCAAAGTTGACCTGGAGGTATCGCGCAAGCGGGAGGATGACGACTCTGGCGCCTATTGCAATTCTGAAGCGTTTTGAGGTCTTTTCCGTCCAAGGAGAGTCGGTAGTCAAGGTAGACCACTTGGTCACCAAAGAGGCCACACAAGCGCAGGAGAGAAAGGGGTATCGCAAGGAGTCGGAACTGATCAAAATTGAGTGTCGATGATATCTGGCAAGTTCTAAAGAGCGATTCGAGTCTGTCGAGGCGCGGCCGACTGGAGAAAGGTCGAGGCGGAAGATGTGGTTGTGACAAGATCGGGGTGACTGGGTGGCCACAGTCGACGGATTTATCGATGGTGGCACAAGACAAAGGGCAAGGAAAGGAAAAAGGCTCCGGGAGATAAGAACGGCGAATCGAGGGAATTGGACTTTCGAAGATGCGTTCGGGGAGGAAGAAATTGCTGAATGACAAAAGAGGGAGACAAGAGATGGCGAGAGAAAGATGGATGGATGGGTACATGGAGGGACTGCGAGACGCAAATGCGCAGCCAGCAGCAGCGTGAATTAGAGACCGACCGACTTCTGCTCGGACTGCTTTCTCACGCAAAAAATGGCACCCACCCAACCCTGGACCCCCCAAAGCCAAACTCCCAGCGAGCCAGTCCCAGACGCAAGGCCACAAGCAGCGACCCCCCTTCGCAGCTTGGAACTCAGGCCACTGGCAGGGCGAATAATAATGGGCTCGGGCTAGGCTGGGAAAAGCATAGGTGCAAAACGCTGAGGTCCACAGGGGGCATGGACCACTCCCGTTGCGAGCAACCAACTGGGACATTGGGCGGAGTGGCACTAGGGAGCACGCCCTCTGCAGCTTTTCACTGGGCGGTCTTTTCGTTCATCCTGGTGAGCCTCCCCGTGGTAAAGCGTCTGGACTGCCCCGAAAGGCCCTTGTAAGGAATGACGCCTGCTAGCCCGCGGATCAGCCAGTCCAGCGCTTTACTTAGGCCCAGTAGCACCCAGTAGGCCTAGTCCGCTGTCCGTACAGTTAAAGCCAAGTTTGTTGTCTTGTTGCCTATCTCTTCGCATGCAGCCACTGCCAGCAGCCTCTCTCACTGCCACCCACTGCGCTTGCTCAAACTTCATTTCTCATCCCCTCGTAACGGAAAACGCGTCACGAGGATGGCCAGCCACGAATCAATGGCTGCCATGATTTTGTTAGTGTTTATGCCTGGTACACAAGCCACTGGCGACCCTGAAGCGGGACCCATTTCCTTTGAGCTGCTCCATTTTCTCACTTTTCTCACTCTTCTCCTCTCGCTCTGTTTTTCTGCCCAGCTCTTCTCTTCCTCCATCCCCCAACTCTTCTGCTGTTGTGCTTTCTTCCTAAGTTTCCTCTTCTCACACCTCTTCCCTGAACACTATGGCAGCCTATTGAACGACCCTATATGAAAACCACGGGCGATTTCCAACCCAGCCAGAACCACCGTGCATTTCGGAATCCGATGAACACAACCGCACGAAATTAAGGTGAACTGCAGTCCTCAGTCCACGGGCGGGGTTCGGGTGCGAGTCGCAGCTGCGCAGCGGAAAGTACCTCCTTGTAAAGCAACAATTCGCTGGTCAGCCAGTGCTTCAGTCCACTCGCCCATCCTCCTTTTGTCGCCTGCATTTTGGGTTGCTCATGTTGCATTCGCCCCATGATGACATGGTTCTGCAAGGATATCATTGCCGGCACTCCTTCTTGACCTTTTCAACCTCTCTCTGCTCCTTTATGCTTGCTTCCTGCATCCTGCTGGTTCCGCCATGCATCCGGACTATTACCCTCACTCACCCTCTCACCCTCTCACCCTCAACCCGTCCACCACGCCCTCGTTTTCTTCCCACCGTTTGTCTCTTCGCTGACCTTTTCCAGCCTGATTCTATCTTGCTCGATCGTACGAAACTAGTCCTCTCTCTACCGCCTGTTCGCATCGATCCTCGTATTACCTCCTTCGGTATCCATCCCTGTGTGTCCCACTCTAACTACAATGCCCCGCCGTTCTTGATTCCCACCCTTTGGTCCTGCATAGAAACGACAACAAATCTGGCTTTTTCAATATCTCGCGCGATGTCTGCACGAAGTGCCCAGAGTATCCTCCTTGTTGAAAAGCGCCAGACAGTGAGTCTCTTCCTGACTCGTCGTGCCTACCAGACCTTTATCTGGATGTGTCTTCCAATACCATCCGCCAACCTCTTCTGTTCAACCAGAGCCACTAGCTCTGCAATTCTCATGCATACTTGAATGTCGAACGTTACGTTGAAAGGTTTCTTTGGCGCTGTGATGAAGGGCGGAAAAGATGCATCGTTGGATCATACCGTGTTACAAAGAGCATCCTCGAGCGAGGTCTGCATTCTTCTGTCTTATCCTAAAAACTATGTCAAGACTCATGAATGGGTATCGCTTCGATGGCTCGCTCTCCGGGACTCGAGTCCCTCGATCTCGAGTTTGCGAATACAATTTGTCAAGAGGAGGAAACATTTCGAACGGTAACAATTTGGGGTGTCGTCGAAGGCCCAATTGGCATCTCTCTTTTCGGGCGTCCAGGTAGGTCGGAATGATCGAAAACTGGTGGGATATCCTAGAACCGCGCCAATTGATCGTCTTGGAAATAACGGCAAGATGTCGAGAGCCGTATTACAAGGTATTTTGTATGATAGATTCCTGACAGAAAGAGACATTCTCCCGGAAGAGAAACATTCTGTGCCATTTGATGGGGCAAGGCCATCGCGCTATTTTCATGGGTGCTCTTTAATTGTTCTATTCGTCCTCCGCCTGGGATCAATCAGTCACCAGCTCTCCAAAATGTAGCAGGTGGCCATGGAGGCTGCTCGAACAGCACGCGGCGTGTGCTAGACTTATGCCTATTGTATATTGCGGAAGACGCCGTTTGGGAACTGCGCCATTGCACTCTGAGATTGAATCACATGACTGATCAGCCTCACTTGCTACGACAGTTTGAGCATGGAGGCACCTCGGAAACCCTTCTGAGTGAGAACACCCTGCCCAAAGCCACGGGGAGGAATTTCTCCAGTCTTTGGGTACTCGAGGAGATGCCAGCCAAGGACGTCAGCAACGCCAGCAAAAATTTCATTGTCTTGAGTAGTGGTGATGTGAGGGAGAGCTGCAACATTGCTGATGAGCCAGGAAAGGGGAAAGGAGAGTTCTGTCGCCTTGTCTCAGTGCCACTGCAGTTGTTACGCCGTCCCGAGGGCATACCCCAGACACCATCAAGACCGTAGTGGTCGACCACACAGCAACAGTCGGACCAGAAGTGGTTCCCTAGAGCTGGCATTAATCACCCTCGACGCTGACGCCAGAGTTCTGGTTGCGGTGTTGGGGGGATTCTCCCTCGCTGGCATCAGCTTCACCCATAACGCGCCGTCCGACGGACAAGCCGGAGGATCCTTCGGCGACACGAGCGTCAGGGTCGAGAACGATGATGGTTGGAATGTGTCCCAAGTCATCATACCTAGGTACCTAGGTAGGTAGTTATGGTGAACGACGCTGGGCCGATATGCACCGGAATTGAGAAAAAGTCTCCATTTCCTTCTGGGAGAGCTACTTTGCAGAAAGTTGAGGGTCGGGGCCATCAGACGAGCGAATCAATTTGGGCTTTCTGCCGGACAAAATGGCCACTCTCGGAGTCGTCGGACGGGACTATCCCTTGTCGCCGTATTCGAGAAAGATGTGATGTTGTGGAAGCGGCACGGCGGTATTGCAATGGGCAGAGCAGGCGCATCACCGGCTGACACGAGATACGGAAACTCGAGGCTCTACCAGTCAAATACGGCGTGGAAGGTAGAGGGGTGGAAGGCGTGGCACAACGCCGGGAACGACGCTAGGATCAACATCGAAGCGATGCAGAAGCTGGTGGCAATTGCTTTAGTGATCCTACAGGTGGTCTTGTTTAGTGAGTGAGAGTTGAGTTGGATGGCCACCCCCGGCCCTCATTGACCGTGAGTACCATGTCGGATGTGGCAGAGGGCGACTCCATGTCCCTTCACGACTGGATAGGTAAATATGTCAGTGATGGCGCCGCGAATGATGATATGGTATTCGTTATCGTGAAGGCTTCCCGCGAGGCTGTCTTGGAGGGACGCGGCAGGTTCAAGATTTGTTGTAGGATAGATCTGAAGGACACTTTGTCGATACAGTCTCCCTATCTTTAACCCCTCTTGTGTGACCCCTCGTGCCCTCCATCCACAATGTGGTATGTCGACCTGTTGACTCCTTTTCTCGTCCGCTATGCCCAGCCTCGTTCTGCCTGCCTGTCTGTCTATTCGTCTGCCTCATTCTTTCCGGAATGCAAACCTCCTGCTCACTTCTCAATGTACACCACCTTCTGCTCACCCTTCTCCACGTCCTCGCTGTCCCGCTCCATCTGCTCGCCGTTCCTAATCTTCTCCTCTTCCGCCCTCCGTTCGACTTCCTCATCCATCCTCTCCCACATCTCCGGCCTCTTCAACTGCGTGGCAACTTTGTCCCGGAAGACGAAGATATTGCGGTGTTCCGCAAAGTATCGGTCAATGTCCTCCAGTGTCCGGTTGGCCGTCTCGGGATAGAAGAAATAGGTGATAGGGATGAAGGAGAAGCAGATTACAGCCCAGATAATCCAGAACTTGTAACCTAGGTTGGCAATCCCCGGTGGCGTTACTTGAGCGACCATCTGGAGAGATGTTAGAACCACTCTCATGGACGGAAGTGTGCTGGGGACGACTTACGTAGTTCATGATCCAGTTCGTCGACATTGCTAGAGAAGCACCCTTGGCCCGGAAAGAGATATGGTTGATTTCGGTGGGGTAGAGCCACTTTGATTATTGACAAGCGTTAGTCCTCTGACTACTGGATCTTCATGTAGAGGAACAAGAGAGCGAGATCATCGGCAAATGGTGAGAGTAATGAGCCATAAGCATCGTGGAGTAAGAAGTACTCACCGGGACACCGAGCACGCCCATTCCAAACGAGGCGAAGAACACGAAGAAGAAGGTGGTAGCAAGGGCACCTAGCTTGTACGTATCTCCTTTACCGTTCTGGGACAGCCCCAGGGCAATGCTGATAATAGTCCAGCACATGGAACAGGCAAACGCTGAACACATCATGACCCGACGACGCCCATACCGTTCAATGACGAACCATGCCAAAAAGCTGAAGATAAGGTAGTCGACCGACCCGGCAGCTGCGAGGATTCGAGCTCTACTCGCATGGTTAGTATCGTGGCGTTTGCTGCCGGATTTATGCGCCAGATTGACTTACAAAAGCTCGTTGAGATTGATAGCATGGATGAAGATATACCTGTCGATAGTCAGTCTCAAAATTCGTCTTTTGAAAGGCACAGAGACTGACGTTTGGAAATAACTTGTCACGTTGATACCTGAGATCTTCAACTCAAATCGTTATCGCCGCTCATATTTCAACTCGTCGCATTAATGCCACTCACCTGATTACTGGCCTGCATCCAGGCGCCTAGTATCATTCGCCGGACGACTCCTGAAGGACCTCGGCCGGTGAGGAGCTGCCACCAAGTATAGGTCTGTGCGTGCTCTTTGTCCAAGACACTTTTGATGATGTTGTATTGTGTGCGCACCGAAGGCGAATCGGCAGTCGCGCCATGTCCTTCGAGAGCAGCGAGCACTTCTAATGCCTCTTGGTGCTTGCCCTTACGGATAAGAAGGCGGGGCGAATCCGGGAGGAAAGGGCACATCAACCATATCAATAGCGTGAAGACTATTCAAAGGTCAGTTTTCAGCAGGAAGTGGCACCTAGCGTTGCCAGAGGAAAGAGCCGGGAACTTACAGCATTGAAAAGCGAGTGGGAATCGCCAGGCAACTGAACTCTTGAGGAACGAAAATCCAAGAGTGAGCCAATTCGACAGGCAAAAGCCAGTTATGCAGTTTGCCATCTGAATAATGACAAGCTTGCCACGGCTTTGCATCTTGCTGGTCTCCGACTGCCAAACTCCAGCGGTGGCAGTGTTCATGCCTGTCCCAAGGCCCGCGATGACCCTGCCCGCAAACATTTGACCCCTTGAATAGCAGGCTGCCTGAACGATTGCGCCAATGGCAATGACGGAGCTCCCAAGCATAATGGTGCGTGGACGGCCAAGTCGGTCTCCGGTGTACAATGTCGACAGCGCGCCTCCGAAACAGCCGAGATTGTATACGCTAGTCAGGGTGCCCTGCACAGTTGCATCTGGATTACCCATAGTCTGGAGGAAATCCTTCCCAACGAGACTACCAATGCGTTAGCTATGTGGCGGACGCCATTGCCAATGCGACTCTATCGCTTACACGTTGCCGAATACGCCCTGAACAATAGAACGACTCCATTAGTCACAGTGACAAGACAGAATAGTCAGGAGCATACCTGATCATATCCATAGAATATGAGAACAGTTGAGGCGGCTAGCGAGATCCAAACTGTTAGGGCGCTACCCGAGCCTCCCAGGTATTTGCGACCCATTATGACCTGACTCTCGACAATGTTGTCGTCTTTGATATTGGACGATTGAGCAGGCCCCTTGACAAAGAAAGATGCTACGCAAAAGAGCGGCCAACGGCTGGATTTTCCCTGAGTCAGGAACCCACTGTTTTATATGGTCCTGTCAGGTGCCATCTGTATCGCTGATCGCCCGTTGATCAACCGAAAGGTGCCGTTGCGCTTCAATCATCGGTAGAGAGAACGGCGAGAAGCGTATCTGTTGAGGGCAAATTTTCCAATAGCCTATGATCCCAATGGATCAAATAGTGAAGGAATCCATGTTCAGCTCCACATCGGGATACCGTTAACAGTAATATCAAAGACCGAACTGTCATGATTGGATCAACGAGATGATCG
Source organism: Fonsecaea multimorphosa CBS 102226 (assembly GCF_000836435.1). NCBI lineage: Eukaryota > Fungi > Ascomycota > Eurotiomycetes > Chaetothyriales > Herpotrichiellaceae > Fonsecaea > Fonsecaea multimorphosa. Next base: position 494,632 of record NW_015971654.1, on the reverse strand, counting down.
ACCTCCCCGCGGGGATGGGTCGTCTCCAAGTCAAGGCGTTGGAGTGGGATCGCCTGTACTCCATATGGTGCAATGTTGCCCTGGACACTGGGCCGTGAAGAAGGCGGTCTCTTTCAAGTCCCACATCCCACCTCTGTACCGCCGTGACTGAGTTTTGATCAGGTTTCAACGGGAGGGATGCCTTAATAGCATATCCGTTGTGCCTTCGTGAAGACACAGTGGGCTTGGGCTAGTGCCACGTTAAGAAAAGGCGGTTAGACGTGTCCCAATCTCGATATTGGGGAGAGATACCAGGGCAAGGGCGGTAGGAGCCCTCTGCCTTCTTTCTGACGGCATCCTGACACGAAGGGAACCTAACGTGACGCTCGACACCGAGGATTGGACAGAGACGACGTTGGTTACATTGGTGGGAACCACGCCAAGGTGCCCTTGGGACATGAAGGAGTGATCTTCAGACAAGGCCCTCGAACGGAATAGCCTTGCGGTCTGCAAACTCGAATAGAAAAGTCAGAAAGCGGAAGTGTAAACATGACGCATGATGTCGGGCATGATCGGTCAGTGGCACCGTGAAGGGCGGAAGCAAGACCGAGGGAGGTAAGGGAGGCCACATATGAGAAGGACGAAGGGGCGTAGTAGTGGTGCAGCCAAGAGGTGAGCAATTTAGGCAGAATTCGTCTCATCAAAATGCGAGCAGTCCTCGACTTGTTCATTAGAGCGTGAAGTCAGATGTAAGGATAGAAATTCCGAGACGCCACACGGCGTTTGCTCGGCGGGTTCGTCCTCAGCTGCAGCCACAATAACGCGAGCTACTCGATACCTAGTACAGTCTTGAGTCCACACAGTCCACACAGTGTCCACAGTCCGGAGCCGCAGCCTCTTCAATTACTACTGTCCTCTTCAAGATGTTGCTTGCAATCTCCTACCCCAAGGTTCCGATCCCCAGAGCCCCATCGTCATCACCACCGTCGCCCTTCAGCTGCTCACAGCCTGCTCGTGGTGCTCTGATAGCAATACGAATCCGCTGAAATTACGTGTTAGCAGGCCATGGTCACTAGATACCTAGTACGATTCTCTCTCCAAGAACCAGGGAGCCTTTCGAGGACGACAAGTACTTACAAGACGCGTCCCCACCCTGGAGGCGGATCTGATGCACACGCAACCCTTTAAAGTCGGATCCCTGGGGGAAGAAGGAGTCGTCTAAGGCGCGCAGTCAGCATGGCGCACAGCTTGAGACCACAACGTCGTCTGCGTTGGAAGAACGGAGGCATTACTCACCTATCGTGAGACCGCCGCTCGGGTTGACGTTCACTTTGGCCATCCAAGCGCCGACACCATCAGGGTAGAACTGGTCATCCCAAGATCCATAAAGGGAATTAGTGAAGTAAAGACTTCTTCCGGATCTCGACACCTCGACCATCTGAGGTCCGCCTGCCAAGGGCATGTCAGGCTTCGCTGGGTGCGCAGCCCGTTTCACAATACCTCCCAATCTCACCGAGCCTACTTGAACTGGATGCGCTGGGTCGGAGACGTCATATTGCTTCATTTCTCCGGTCCCCCAGCAGGCAACATAGAGGAATTTGTCATCGACTGAGAGGTCGATGTCCGTAATCAGTGGGGGAACAGCTTTGAACGGCTTGAGTATCGGGGGTAAAGATTCTTCATCGGCAGGTTCTGCTGGAATGGTGATGACCTTTTCTGCTTTCCATTCGCCGCCATCCTGAAACCATCGAAAGATGGCCCCCGACAGGTCCTTTGTTGAAATCACGACTCCAACGAAACCCCATGTTGCTTCTGGATCATGCGACGGGCGAACCTCGAGTGCCATTTGGTGTTCTTCACCTAGGTCAACACGTTTATGGTGCTTTCCCGCGGCAAGGTCCCAGAAGTGGATGGCGTGGCCGTACTTGTTCCCCAACAAAAGTTCTGGAACAATGCCGTTCTCGATCATCGACGGACTTCCCCATTCACTTGAAATGAGAACATTCTTGTTCAAGTGCCACCAGGCATCATAGTGGAAGTGTTGCGGACCGCGATTGGTCTCCCAAGCACGCAAAACATCGAAGGTCTGGTGATCCAGGAGAGCAATGCCGCCGGGTCCGTCAGGATTACCCTCCGGACCCCCGAGGCACGTCAAGAAGACGCCATCGGGGCCGCAATGTAATGTGTGCGGACGAGAATACCCAGCTTTATCTGACAAGGTCTTCCCATCGATCGATTTGATGAGTTTTGGCCGGCGCGGGTCGGGCCCGACGTCGAAGACGTATATATTGGAGGAGCGCAAGCCGGGGACAAGCAGGTAGCGTCGTTGCAAGCCGTCCATGTTGTGACCCTCGTGTTTGAGGGCAGAGGAGCACGCATTCCACCCGAAATGGTGCAATTCGTCCCCTAGCCCTGGAACATCGGTCCAGCCAACAACCTGACCGTACGTCTTGCCGGGTTTCAAATCAATGACTGTCAACGCGTCGTGCTTCTGACCTTTTCTGTCAAAGGCCACCACATAGGCCAATTCTTCTGGAGGGGCAGAGATTGCCTCTGCTGCAGTGCGATAGAATGTGGGATCCATTGTTGCTTTCAGGAAACGAAAATTCAAGCTGCGATTTTTCCGATGTGTTTCTCGCCAATGTCGAAAGAAGGGAGAGTCTCTCAGGACCGCAAAGCTTGGGGATTTATATAGCTCGTTAAGCGCTCACCGGTCAGCTACGCCTCGAGGAAATCCGACCAAGGAAATTGGTTCGAACAATCTCCCAATTGCACCGAGCTTACAACTTCTGGCACTCGTGTTGCATTGAACGAGAGTATCTCGCTTCCTGTTGTCGTTACGGCAAACAAACCCTGATGTGAGAAAAACGTCCAGTGGGGAATTTGCGGCAAAGCAGGTCAGCATTACCTGTCCAGGGATGCGTCGCCACAAGGGCGTGAGGCGATGGCGACTCTCATAATCTGGCAGGTGGAAAACCTGTGTGCATTTATCCCACCATGGAGTGTGTTCAATGACGGGCCTTGCTACAGTCAAAGTTCGAGCACGCAGCTCTTGCGCGGGCGGCGGGCATCGATGTGGTTTTTATATGTTCGAAGCATACACCAAAATCACGTCCTCCAACGGCATCGTCGACGAATGGCGCAAGAATCGTCAGCAATGGTGCAATGATTGCAGGTGGTCTCAGGGAAGACCTGATGTCCACGGCAATGGCCCCTTCAGAACAACCCCCACTCCGTTCCCCGTATGAGGATTACATATTCAAAGAGTTACGAACTATACGCGAAGCATGTAAGCGTCTTGTGCTGGATTGGTCGGTGTGAGAGCCAATCAGCATCATCTTGGGCATGGTTGTCAGATGGATACCTCCAGTCTGGCACCTTTGCAGAGTCATCTAGACTACGGTGCTGACAAGCAGTGATTGAAGTGTAAAATTCCCGATCATGGTATTAGGAGCTGCAAACAGCAATCGCGCTTGTCGCATTTGGAACTCATGGTCCTTGGAAGGGTCCTCGATTATGGTAACTCCATTGGGATATTGAGTCTTTGATACAAAGATCCGGAACCTCTCGCTTTCTCAATCAACTGCCACGGATAATTTACGCCTTCGGTCAAAATCTCACGGGTCTGTCCTCTGAAAAACTCAAAATGCTCGTGTCCTCTCACGCCACGGGGCGTTCGACCTCCTTTCTCCTACGAGGTACAGCGATCTATTTCCAGCCACTGATCTTCATGGTACCATTCTCCACCAGATTCTTATGCATATCAAATGCTTGGAAGAGCAGGTGCGGCTCGTGACCCATGCCCTTCTTCAAGCACTCATACTCGGCTCTGTCGAAGTAATCCTGAAGGATGGGCCGGTAGTCGGGATGGGCACAGTGCTTGATGATCTCGCGCGCTCGTTCGCGAGGACACATTCCTCGCACGTCTGCAAGGCCCTGTTTTTTGGGTCGTGTTAGCTTTCACAAGTCCCGACGGAACGATAGGCTCGGGAATACTCACGATTTCAGTCACGACAACGTCCAGGTCGTGCTCAGTCTGGTCAATGTGCGTGCACATGGGCACGATGCAGCTCACACCGGTAGGATCTGTCTTGGAAGGTCGTGTGCTGGGTGTGTGCATGATGGAGTATTTGGATGAACGGAGGAAGTCCGCGGATCCTCCTAGGCCGTTGAGCATGCGGGAGCCCATCACGCAGGTACTGTTGGCATGAGCGTAGATGTCGACTTCGACGGGGGTATTCATGCCGATCACACCGAGGCGACGGATTATTTCAGGTGAGTTCGATACTTGCTGGGATCTCAGGATGAGTTTGGAGTGATAGTTCTCCCACTGTTTTGAGACATTCTCTTAGCAATTGGCCACGCAGAAGGTGGATCTCCACATGTGTGTGACACTTACGCCATCATAGAAACGTTGAAATCCTCCAGGAGAGAAACGAATGGAAGTCGCGGTGGCAAAGTCCAGGTTACCACTGTCGAAGAGGTCCAGGAACGAGTCCTGCAACACTTCAGTCCAAACTTTCAAATTCTTGAAGTTGGCACCTCCTTTCTAATCAAGAGGTCAGCGGTTCCGATCAGATCTTGGAAACCCTCGACATGCGATTGAGGTGATATAATATGCTTACAGCTAGACCGCCGATGACAGCGTTTGCAATGTTGCCAATGCCAGATTGCAGAGGCAGCAGGTTCACCGGCAAGCGGCCATGTTTGACCTCGTGTTCCAGAAACTCGATCAGGTTGCGAGCAATAGCCTGAGAGGTTTCATCCTCGGGAGCATTTTCGGTTGTTTGGTCGGGATAGTCGGACTCAACGAGGGCCACCACGCGCTCTGGATCCACAGGGATATGCGGTGTCCCAATGCGGTCCTCTGGTGCCATGATCAAGTATGGCTGTGATGAGCCCTAGTCAGTCATGAAAGATCTGAGATGAAGGGGGAGTTATGGCATGCCTTTCTTCGTGGCGGGAGGTCTGTCATTGTGATGTCGTGCAGACCTTCGAAGCTAGGGACAGAGGTATTGAGTTCGATGATGATCTGGGGGGGGAGGACGTGGTCAGCCAATCTCCATGCTATAAAGTATCTGTGCTCCTACCTTGTCTGCCATCTGAATGATCTCGGGAGACGCTCCCACACTGGCCCCAGGGATAATGCCGCCGTCCTCGGTGATGGCAGAAGCTTCAATGATGGCCACATCCAGGCGATTGTTGGCCTTGTGCTTGGTGTAGAATCCGTACATTAAGTCGACGGGGAACATGCTGAGATGCTTGTCGAAGAACTTGATGTTGCCGTTGTTGATGCCCTTGGCGATCTCCTTGCCGACCTGATGCGGGGCCCGGCGTTCGATCATGTTGAGTCGAGCCCATCGGTTCTCGGTCTCTGCTCCGGACGAGGCACCCACAAAGAGGTTGTATTTGAGCTTGCCCTGGAGCCCATTTTTCTCGACGTGGTCGGCGAGAGCGGTTGGCACTTTTCTATTTCACAGCCCCAAAAAGGGTCGTAAGCACACCAGACGACTAGGCAAAAAGGTGATTTGGATGAATGTGTCCAGGACAAACGTACTTGGGATATCCCACGCCTGTAAAGCCCGACCAGCCGACATATGCGCCGTGGGGGAACAAGTCGATGAGATCTTCAGCCTTGGCCAATTTCTGCCCTCTTGTCGTTAGCCATCTTCCCTTATCAAGCAGCCACCCATCGAGCTAGATGGGCGATGCCTTAGAGCTTTGAGAGGAGCTTCAACAGAAGCCAACCTTGGAAGCTCCGACCCAGAGCGGCGGTAATAGTGGTGGACGCACGTTTAGGTAGCTAGCCCTTCTGCACCTACTCTTCAAGAGTGCTGAGGCGGCCATCGTGGAATGAGAAGGAGAACCCAAGTAAGGGGGGCTTTACAGAGAGACGGAGAACAAGAAAAGTGTATAAGATCGGAACACAAAAAGAGAATATAAGGAATAAACTGGAGACTGGAGACGAGAAACCCGGGGGAAGCTGAGAGAGATGCAGTGGTGGACGGAGGGGAGATTCTTCAAAGAAAATGGATAAGAAGGCGAGCTTTCAAGATCTCGCCCGCCTATTAATGGAGGTCGGGGCTGCTTCTGCTCGTCTATCTTCGCGGGATTTTAATCAATGGCGACGACGACAACGACGACAGCAATCGTCTCGTGAGGTCAAAGGGAAGTCCTGGAGCTTCATACCGGTAGCTTCCCTTTGACGCATTGGGTGGGGGTGTTTTGGGTGCCGCCGCCCCGGGAGGAAGCCCAGCAGCCCAGCGGCCCAGCAGCTCAGTGGCCCAGCAGCCCAGAGGGTGTTTCGTCATTGGGTCCTTTGGGGGCAGTGGCTCCCCGCCGTCGGACTCGTCCGGATATGAGGCTGTTCGGCTGCTTGCGTCTCTTTGGCCTGTTCAATAACCAGCCTTGGACGGAGCGAGTTAGGGAGAAACTCGCTTAGCACTGCCAGGCCTAAAGACACGGTCGTCATTCACTTCTGTTTCATCATCCTTACAAAAGTCATTGCTGATGTTGACGCCGCAGATTCCCTCCATCCAAAGTTACAAGATGGCGCATTACAACCATGACCACGAAGAGATACCACCGCAGAAACACCCAGATTAATAGTAATCGCACCACATGATCTCAACTCGAAACCCATCCCCCGAAGCATCTCCGCGTGTCTCGCCCAATATCTACAGGGCGTCAAACTAGCCTTGCCCCCGTCCCCACCACTCGACACGAGTCCTTCATAGATCCCGAGATTCTCTCTGATCGAACATGGCAGCGCCCCTTTCGTCCCTTTTCCGACAGACTTGAAAGCCGGGAAAACGAAAAGAAAAAACAAGACCAATATCCCATTGATCCGTCAAGGTCGGTCGTTGAGCAAGAGTCGCCTGCCCAACAGACACTCCGATCCCTGTGACCCCAAGACTCTGGCACCTGCTCCGGGAAGTTGAGACCTTCCCAAAACGAACATCTTGGCCTCATTTGAAGGACAGAGGCTCGGGCAGATGCTCATATGTGATGTCCTCCCATGGATCGTCTAGGTCAGCGTCCTCCACAGGACCCATACACGCCCTGTCGAACACCTTCTCGCCCACGTTGATTCCCCCAGACACCACCCGGATCAACCTGACCTGGGGGCAATCCGACGTCGACTTCATTCTCTTTTCCAAATCCATGAAATATGCGCAACATCCCTCATGTGACAGTGCGACCAGGTTCTCGGGCAGGTTCTTCTCGGGCCTCGACCCGGCGAATATTTGCACCGAATTCTGCAGTCGCACGACATCAGGGGCGTTCCACACGTTGCCATAGACGAGTTTGAAATGCATCGTCCAGTGCAAGCCCCGAGCCTCCATTCGCCTGGCCACCTGACTTTGGTAGAAGCTGTAGATGCCGTGCCTGGTGGGAAACAGGTTGGCCGACACCGCCATTCGGGCAAGGGTCAGACCCAGCGAAATCACCGTCTCAACCAAAACTGCCAGGCAGTACCCGTGGTCCGGGGGAAGGCCTTCCTTGTCCTTTTCTACCTCGTCCTTGGACGTGCAAATGCCGCAGTGGCAGGCCTTCCTGATCTTGGTCAGGTTCTCCACGTACGAGGCTGAGGCATCCTCGTGAGACAGCTTCAACGTGCGCTCCATGCGACCCTGAAACCTCCGCAGTTCGGGCATCCAGTTTGTGATGGTTTCAATGAGACCGGTGCCGTACGACGCGGTATTGTTCTGGTTTTGGACCGACACCAATTGCCCGTGCTCCTCGTGTCCCTTGCCGTGCGCCAGACCTTCAAACATCCGCGCTGCGCTGCCGATCATTGTCCCAAAGGCTTTGGATTGGTCGTGGTCGAGGTGGTGGAAACTCTTGCCAAATACTCGGGGAAGCAGTGACTGCCACGCGACCCGACCTCCAAACCGTGAGGTATGGAGAGTGGCAGAGTATGTCCGATCGATCAGCGACAATTCTTCGACGGCTGGTCCCGTGGGCTTCCATGCCTCAAATGATGCTTTGATGCCCGCTTCCGGCACAAAGACCAGCGTAAGCTGGGGCTCCTGGTCTGGGTGCGTAACGCGGAGTTCTTTCCCGTCCTTCTGATAGACGATGATGCGCAGGTCGCACAGCCACTCGGCGATTGCTGCGAACCACGATAAGATACCGCTGCCTATGAGCGTGACATGCTTTTCTTCCCCTTTTGTGACGCGCATCAGGGCCTGCAGCGCCTGGGCGATCATGCTCGGTTGGAAGACGTTGTCGATGCTCTTGCCCTCCGCTATCGGGTAGACGATGGGATAAGGGTCGATTTGAAGATAGTCCTCGACCAGCAGTCCAAAGTCCGACGTAGCGAATATGCCGTTGCAGCCGTGAAGAGCGGCCTGCCACTGACTGAAATGCGGCGTCATGTCATCAGGACCAGCTGCTGCATTGGCCATGGCCATGAGGACTCTAGCTCCATAGGGCTCATGAAAGCTTTCCCCAAGTGCAATCATCATGGCCAGATGCTCATAGGACCCCTCGTGGACAGCCTGGTCGCGGATGACATTTGACAATCCCCAGCCAAAGGACAGTTTTTCAAACGGCGCGATGGACACGTGGACGGGGAGATTGCTGAGCGCATTGTTGATGTTCCTCTGGCCCTGGACGGAGATGTTCAGGTCCCTGAAGAGCCGATACGCCACGTAGCGGGTGTATGGGTCTACTCGCGATCCCGTGAACTTGCGCAGCGTGGCCGAGGGGATCGAGATGGCCTTGGGCACGTCTTTGTCGATGATGGGCATTCTGAAGTGTGTATGTCCTGACTTTGGGGATGTGCTTGAGAAAAGGTCCAATCTCACTATCTCATGGCCCTTTGCATACGAAGGGGGGGAGGTTGCCAAAGAATATAATATATACCTAGGTATATATGGTTGTGAAACAGGCTTCTGAGGGGCAGGCTGGTTCTTGGTCTTGTGCACCCCCCCTCCTCCCCGACCCTGGCGATGGTAATACGAAGAGATCCAGCCCAGAGAAGGATATGGTAGACTGACTCAGCAAATTGCAATCCAAGGGCAACTCTTGGTTGCAGTCCTATTGGTTCCTTGACATCGTTCTGCAAAATCAGGGTGCGGGGGTGTTAGGCAAGATTACAGAGAATCTGGATGAGGGCCTTTGCTGGCGACGAGACGGTGCATATCCACAATCCATCCAAAGACGCTGCTTTTCTCAATAAATTATCAGCCTCCTCCCTTTCTCCCTCCCCAGTTACATATCTATCCTCCTGTCTATGAGCAAGTAAGTGACTCTAGTCGTGGGCGGTGGAACGAAACGGAATACAGACAACTATTTGGCTTGATGAATTTGTAGGGATTTGAGATTATATACGGAGAACACGCCACGTTTCGCGACGATCAGATGAGTGTGTGCCCCCAAGCAATGACACGGTTGATAACCCCGGGGTAGCCACGTTTGAGGTCGGTAACTCATGAATTTGTAACAAATCTGGACCGGATACTTTGGCGTAATAGAGGTTTGACTTTCGGGGACTGAGTAACCAACTTTAGAACCGAAGAGTTGGGGGCTTGAGGATCCTTTTGATTCGATGGACCTTCAGCACGACCGCACTTCCTAGACAGTTCCCTCTTCATCAACCTTTGCGGTTTTCTGCTCCACAATCTCCGCGGTAACACGGACAGACTGGCACTGATAGTGTCTCCATTTCCGCATGGGCAGATTGATCGCGTACATCTCGTCGACCTCGACCACCGTGCGGGCCGCGGTCTCCGGGATGTAAAAGTAGGCCCAGATGGTGGTGATCAGGACGCAGCCCGCGAAGATGAAGGCGGTCTTGGCACCGAGGTTGGCGGCGTCGGCCGACGTGAGCTGGGGCACGGCGAAGGTCGTGATCACGGCCGTCACGTACGACCAGAACATGGACCACGCCACCGTGGGCTCTCGGAGGGCTGGCGTGGCGATTTCCGTGGGGAGAACGAACGCCCTGAAACGCAAGGACGTTGTTAGTATAGATATAGACACCGGGGGGAAGAGAGAAAACGGTGAAGCTGTGTCAGGACAATAAGATTGGGACTTACAGGGATTGGAAAGATACGGCGTTGGCAAAGGCAAAGAGGATAAAGACCGAGGCAAGGCCAAGCCTCTGGCTATTCGTCTTCAGCCCCGCGGCTGCTAGACTCCCGGCGGCAATGTCGAGGGCGCAGAGGATCGAAAAGCCAACGAGCGCCACGGGCCTGCGTCCGGCTTTGTCCACGAGGGTAGGTCCGATGATGGTCCCCAGGAATTGCAGGCAGGTGATGATGATGGTCATCTGGAACGGGTTACCCACCCCGCTCTGCACGAGGATGACGGTCGAGTATGTCCCGATCAAGATTTGCCCGCCCACTTGGCTTGAGCTGAGTAGAGTCCCCGCGGTGAGGGTGCGTTTGAGGTTGGCTCGATTCAAAATGTCCCAGAACCGGGTTTGCTTGCGCATTTCCGCCTCCTCGGCAATGGAGACCTGGTAGATGGATATTTCTGCGTCGACAATTTCCGTCTTCTTGTTGCGGATCACCATGAGCACACGCCGTGCGTCCTCCACCTTGCCGTGCTGGACGTACCAGAGAGGTGACTCGGGGCAGAGCAGCGTCAGAAGGCCAAAAGTAACGGGACAGGCTGCCTGGACGGCCAAGGGGATTTTGTACTGCCGCTCATCGTTGATCTTCTCACTCGCCCACACGATAGTCGTGGCAATGATCGCTATTGCGCCTACTCCAGCTATGCAGAAGCCAACTGCTCGGCCACGCACGTGGGCAGGGACCAGTTCCGCAAGGTAAAGCGGCGCGGTAGTTGTCAGAATACTAATTCCAAGATCTGAAACGTCAATTAGACCATTTTCAGCAGCGTGGCAGCTAATTACGTGGGCACTCACAATTCCAGAATCTCCCCACGGTCATGCCACCGATATTGGGAGCAAATAGCTGTAAAAACGAGCCCGGGGTGCAAAACAGGAAGTAAGCCCCGATAAAAGTCTTCTTGCGTCCGAATTTCTTCATCGCAGGAGATGCAATGAAGGTCCCCATAGCCGCGCCTACGAGAGGTACCGTGACAAGGACATCGAGATTCCGAGCCTAGATTCAACGCATTTTCATTAGTCTATTTGTGAAATCTTTAGAGCGGGCACAGGCCACCACTCACCGTGAAGGCTAACCCAGAGCCTTGATATCTTTGAATGAACAAAGGTAAGGACAAAAGGGGAGCAACAAAGTTGTTGTCATAACCATAGAGACCCATCGAAAGGCCAACGATGATCACTAGAGATGGCACATTAGATATATTTCCCAGCCAGATGAGCTGAAGCCGCATGAGCAAGACTCACTATACATGACAACTCTCCAATTCATCCAGCCCTTAGGATGATGAATATTGCGATCAACTGCGGCCGCATCCTGGGTGACCTCGGAGACATGCTCCTGGTGCGTCGACACGTCGTTTTTGGTCGTGAACAAAGCCATTGTTTCGAGGATGAGAGTAATACCTGTTGCAGAATATGGAAGAACTGTGCGAGGGCTCAGGAGGAACCCTGTATGTTATATATCGTGATCCCCACTTACCCCGAGTCAGGGTTGCCCGCAGTCTCGAAGGCAGACCACAACAACCCACTCTCTCCCCATGGGGAATTTTCAAGGCAACCAAAGGAGAGAAAAGTCCTAATGGGGCAGACAGTCTGGAGCAATGTCCAGTGGAAGGTGGGCACTGAAGAGACTGGAAAACTGTGTGCAGCCTTGCAAGAATCCAATCGCTGACAAAAATGCAACTCACTAAGCCGCTTGGAGAATTTGTCCAGAACCGGAATTCCCCAAACGTATCAAATAGGTCCATCCCTTTGACCTACCGAGGATCAGCAGTCTGGACCGCCCGTTGTGATGATGGAAATGAAAAGAACTGACGGTCTCCCGCTGGACCGGTCCCTTCGCAAGAGCCGATCGAACCATGGTTGCAGTTTCAGTCACCGGGACAGCTGATGTCCAGCCGGCTTCTGTCCTCCACGAGCAGAATGGCGCAGTGTCGCCAGATCTGGAGCTGCTCTGTAGGATGCAGGGTATGACTCTCGACCCTGTGAACAAACTCCAAGCCCCGGACTTCAACTTCTTACAGGTGGGGAGTCCCAAGACCGACAACAAGAGGGGAGAAAAGAAAAGCTATAGTGACTGAAGTCTAGGAGTTGGCAAAGCTGCCCATCGATCTTACGGCAATTCCAGGAGGTACCGATGTCCAGGCTATGCGCAGCTGGATAGACAATGTTTTCTTAAAAGGACCTCTCGCCGAACACAGGGCCAGATGCGACATTCAACGTCGACGACCTGAAGCCAAGGTCGACATCAGCGAAGTATCCGTGCTGTGCTCGGATGGAAGCGAGGATACATTTGTCATACGGGTATATGACCCCGAGCTTGAAGAGAAGACTTCAAAGCAGCTGAGACCAGCAATACTCATGCTCCACGGTGGTGGATGGATCCATGGCAAGCCTTGTGGCGACGAAAGTCAGTGATGACAGTTTTCGGAACGTGTGACATTTACCCCAGAAGCTGACTGCAACAACAGCCATATCGACATTGTTCGCGTCTGAGCTGGGCGCCGTCGTTCTGGGCGTCGATTATAGACTTGCTCCCGAGCACCCGTTTCCAGCCCCCCTAGATGACTGCAGTGAGGCGATTGCATGGGTATGTGCTTGACTCACCCCGTAAGCCAAGGTTGTTTGACGGCTAATGAAATTTCCTCAAGGCGATCCGGAACGCCGGAAAATACCAAATCGATACCTCGCGCATAGCATTGTGGGGTGCTTCGGCAGGCGGGAATCTTGCGGCTGCAGTTAGCATTAGACACACCCAGCAGCGTCCAGTGACCGGGTTTCCCAATCTGCGGATGGTGAGCCTTGTGGTCCCTGTGACTGCACACCCAAAAGCACAAGATGCATTCAATAAGCAACGGCCTTGCCAAACCAGTAGCATCGAGGAAACAGTTGCAGACGTCCCATTGGCCCCGGAACTGGTGGTTAAGGAATTCGAGAAATTATACGGTATGTTGTACACGTATCGTATGCTCTGTCGGAGAGAAATGACCAACTGACTGGGACGCCTTAAGATCTCTATGTCGGCAAATCGACGGACATATATGATCCTCTTGTATCTCCTCTCATGGCCCAAGCCATCGCACAACACCCCAAGACCCACGTCACAGTTGCCGCCTGCGATTATTTGATGCCTCAAGGTTTGGCGTACGCGCAGCTTCTTCGCTCATTTGGTACAGAGGTTACGGAAGAGATCCTACCTGGTGTTCCCCATGGCTTCACCTTTCCAATGAATGCCACCGTGACAAAGAGGTGGCTTGAGAACCAGAGAGACATCTTTATGTCAGCATTTGGCTGTGCGGATCCTGACTCACGGTAGAGCAGGTGGAAATTCTCGTGTTTTTGGTGTCTGTTCAAGATAGATCAATGAATCGATCAAGGAGGTCTGGTGGGCTGCAATCATATGCCTCCTCGACATGATCCTGTGTTGAAGACTTCCAATGATCGGTGTCAGACTCAAAGGCGCCACCATTCACAGACCCAAGTTGCAACGTTGTCCGTGCCTGAGGCGTCAAGCTCTGGTACTCGTAGTGCGACCGTACACTTATTGGTGGAGGTACTGTCGAGACCAAAGGCATGACTACCTCAGCGAGCTGAGGTGCAAAGATTTTCTCATGATCCTCCTTGATGACAGCGCCTGCGAGACCACCTAGAATGTACTGGCACTGGCCTCTTCTTGCTAGATTGTAGATATTCTGTGCAAGGCTGGACAGCTTTCCCAGGCCCACAATTCGCAGTTCGCCCTCTCCCAACAAGCAAATCCAGGACATGGCTGCAAGACCTAGGAATTCGACTGATTTCTGAAATCTCGGCGTGATCCCCAGGCCCTTTCGGAGATTGGCAACAAGTTTTGTTGAAAGCTGCCACTGTCGGGTAACAACGACGTCAGCTGCTTGTATGCGGGAGTATCGATGGCGTTTGAACACTGCGCCAAACAGCGTTGCCATGTCGGCCTCAGACTCGAGATCTATTTCCTCGAACGCTTCTGCATTCTCAGCCAAATGTATCTCAGTGAGTCGCCTCAACAAGTGCTTAGCAACTCTGTCGGGTTCATCAATAGCGCCAAAGGTATGTGACGCCATTGGTGGTACGTCCGCAATCTTCCCTGGCCTGCGAGCCCGTCGTCGCCTGCGCTTGTCTGCGTATATTGCCAGAGTTGCTGCCTCAGTATTGAAGAGAACTTGCTCAACCTGTATCTTTCTCTGCCGCTCTTCTTCATCGACAGGCTCCACCAACTCTAAAAGAGAGAGAGCTTCATCCAGATACAGGAATGCACGATTGTGTGTTTCGAGGACGTTATAGGCGGTGAAGAGAAATAAGGAGATAACCACGCTGTCAAGCGTCGCTGGATCGGCAAAATTGTAATCCAAGCGTGACCTCTCAACCTGAGATATGAGGGTTGAAAGGCGCGCTTTATCTCCTGGAGCCATGCGGAATTGACTTGCTGCGTTCACTGTCTGAACTGACAAAAGCAGTGTGCGGAATTCAGGGATGGCACGCCATGCTGGTTCGATGATAAGACGTGAGGCGAGACTGGTGTATGACAGAACAGGGAACACAACATACATTGTGTCAAAAAATTCGTCCAAGGCGCTCCATATTTCATCGCCCCTAGAAAGCTCGTCACCTTGGAGCATCCCATCCGATAGTAAGCATTGATCGTCGTCGACTAGAACCGCATCGGAGTCAGAAGTCTGTAGTCCAAATGGGAGGTTGTCGCCATCAGCTTCAAAAATTTCGCAGTCTGTGCCAGGCAGGATGCCATGAGGCGCATGACTACCCACGTTGGGCTCTGCGAGAGTTCCAATCGTTTCCGTGGGCGACAGTCCTGGCTCTTGAGAGGATGGAGAATTCAAATCAAGCAGACTTCCAGAGTACGGATGAGTACTCTCGCGGGTTTGTCCCTTCCGCCGTCGGCCACGTTTGACAGGCTTCTCGTCGTAAGTGCATTTTAGGCCCGCCTTGAGACACTGCATGCAAGGCTCTGCTGTCCGTGACGAAGAACTTGGTATCGACTTCGCATTTCGACACCTGATTTTCAGCCTCCTACATGTGTCACAAGCTCTGCCTGTGGCCGTTGTAGTAGCAGCGCTTTGCGATGAAGGGGATTCGTGGCTAGTGAAGGTGGTGAACATCGAGGTGCTTGAGCAATTGACGAAGGGGTGGCGAGAAGATTCAGAGCAATGGACTGTCTGAGGTACCGAGGTTCTTATGGTTGCTGAGCAAAAGCGGCGGCCCAGCCAAATATATTAACATGCCCTCGCTGGAGCAACAGGGCGGCATCACCATCCTCCCAACCTGGGATTAGTATGGAGTGGATGGTATTCTTGGCATCAGATCGTCCCGCATCTTCAAGCAATTCATCCACAGGACACCTTGAAGCCCCAGCACCTCCTGTGGTCAACTGTGGTGGCAACGCGGAAGAAGATGATATTCAGCAGATATGCGGGTGGGCACTGATTCGTTGAATAATGTATTGGCCATGCAGCGTGCCGCAGATCTTCGCATACCATGGCCCCAGCGCGGTGACTGCCCAACACCCCGAAGGAGCAGAAGCAGAAGCCGGCCACGAAGACGGCTCAAATGAGGAGGTAGAGAAGAATGGTTCTACTCACGATGACTCCAATGCTATCATCGACCTTCAAGCTGCGCGGCATGACCACCTCTTTGCGACAATTAGCCCCTTCCAATTGGATTTGTGGTCAACGCGACCTGTGGTCGTCCTCGCCTCGCTCTCTCGTTCTCCAAAGTCGCTGGAAACTTATGGCAAGAATCTGGGCGTCGCGTTCAAACCAGACGGGAGCACCTTGGTCATTCGCACGGCGGGAGGCTATTTGATGCTCTACTCTGTAGAAAGCGATCAGACCGCCAGGGTCCTGCAACAACAGTATGGGTATAGCCAGGCAAAACGTCAAAACATCATGCGAAGTTTTGGAACCGACGAGACCGTTGGGGTACCAGAGGTTCTCTTGCGCTTTCGAAGAGCCATCAAAATCGATGCTGGGATTAATTCGATCAACGCCCTTGACTCGGAAATAATTGTGGCAACGACCAAACCTGCTGCCGTGCAGTGCATTCGGTGGGACCTTCAGAAGGATGGCTCCAATGCGGTCGCCCAGCTACTGAACAGGATGGACTGGATCACCCAGAAATCGAGCATATCAACCATGATCCATGACAGAGCCATGAACCTTTCCGTCTGGTTGTCACAGGACGGCCATGCGTATGCGGTGCAGCGGATCAAACCCCAACTGTCACGAGCACCGTCGTCAGATGACTCCATTCCCTCCTCAAGGGGATCCACGACCCCAGCGACAAGGTTGTTTGACGGCTACTGCTTTCACAAGCCTGAACCACCAACCTCCAGTGCAACATTTGCGAGTATCAATGCCCGGTTCTCACTCATCGCCATTGCTACCTCGGGAGGAGAAATCATCTGCTATTCTGCAAAAGACTACGCCGGGAATATTCCATTGTCACATACTTTCAGGGCTTCCACTTCGCCCTCATCTAGAGGCGCTATTACATGTCTCGTATGGTCTCCTGATGGATACTGTCTCTTTGTCGGATACGAACAGGGTTGGTGTACGTGGTCGGTGTTCGGAAAGGAGGGCGCTTCAACCTTCCACCAAAACCTGACGCACGCAGAGTCCAATTCTGAGAAATGGCTCCTCGCTGTCCAACGAGCGACATGGATCGGTGCTGGTGGCGAGATTCTCCTCACAACCGCGTCTGAAAATCGGATTTGGAAGTTAGAAATGTCGCGGAGTGCCGCCATGGGGTGTTTCTCTTGCGCCAATCTCGTTCGGGCTCTTCTCCAGACTCCCACAGAACTGACAGTCTATCGTGGCCATGAACTCCCCGACCTGACTTCCATATCGAATGAGGCATCTCTTTGGCATCACGCCGAATATCCACATGTTTATCTACACACTCAATGGCCTATCAAGTCGTGTGTCGTTTCACAAGACGGAAGATATGTTGCAATTGCTGGTCGCCGGGGCTTGGCTCACTACAGTCTTCAGAGCGGAAGGTGGAAGACATTCTCTGACTTATCGGTAGAAAGTTCGTTCGCAGTCCGCGGAGGGATGTGCTGGTTCAACCATGTGCTTGCCGTTGCAACTGAGAATACCAGTGGGTACGACTTGCGATTGTACTCGCGGGAGCTCGAGCTGGGTCGTTTCCCGTTGCATAACGAAGCATTCTCCATGCCCATCGTGTTTGTGGGCCCTTCAGGAGAAGACTCTCTGCTGGTCTATACATACGAGAACATCCTCTACCACTATATCCTCAACATAACCGAACGAGGTGCACAGCTTGTGCAAGTGGGCCAAATCGCTTTTCATGGCATCGTGCGTGCCCCAAGCCGAGTTCGGTCCGTCAGCTGGGTTGTACCAGATTCTCAGCTTCGAAACGGGGATCCCTCTAGAGACGTGGAATTCGCATCCGTCCTGTTCCTCGTTGACGACAAGTTGGTGTTGTTGCAAGCGTCTCGGAACGAAAAGGACGAGCTCAAATACGACATGCGCGTCATTGCTCAGCATGTCGAGTACTACATTCTAATGCGTGACCAGATATACTTCAACTTTAGTACTGGCCCGGATGAATCCGCGCCACCCACGCCGTCGCCTGGATCGGCATTCACCCTACGAAGCCAGCAAAACTACTCTCTACGAGACTCTCTCTGGACATTCAGCGGTGATGAACTTCGTCTCTGGCCCGATGTGCGTGATCTGTTCCACCACGCTGCAGGAGATCTCAACACCTCGCCAGTCCTGTCTATGTCCGTCGATTTCTACCCTTTGTCCATCCTTCTCACCAAAGGTGTTGTGCTCGGTATTGAATCCGAGCTTCTGCAACGGCGAGACGTCAACTTTGCCCAGTTCCGCTCCAGCATCCGCACACAGCTTTTCCTCCCCTATATTCTTCGCCACCAACTCTGTGAAGCCAACGATACCGCCGCGGCATTCGGCCTAGCGAACCAGTACCAGAACCTCTCATACTTTCCTCACGCGCTGGAGATCCTGCTACACAATGTCCTCGACGATGAAGTTGATCGGAAACCTCAAATGAAGGCCAACCAGGATGATGAAGATGAGGCACAGGGCCCATTGCCGGCTGTTCTCTCATTCCTCCAACTCGTCCTCCCACCGACAACATACTTGTCGACCGTGGTGCAATGCATCCGCAAAACAGAGCTATCGTCCTGGCGCACGCTATTCGCACACCTCCCACCGCCTCTCACCTTGTTCGAACAAGCCCTTGAACTCGAGGACCTCAAGACCGCCGGCGGCTACCTCATCGTCCTGCAGGGGCTGGAGGAACAAGAAGGTAACGGGTCCGAGTCTGAGTCCGAGGTGGCCTACGACGCCCGCAAGTTTGAAGGCTACGTCATCCGCCTGATGAAACTCGCGCGTCAAAAGGGCGATTTCGAGCTGTGCGCGGAACTCGCCCGGTTCATGATGGGCATTGATCCGAGGGGAGACGTGCTGAGGAGGGTCATCGCCGGCGTCGGGTTCGGGAACAAGCCCACGCTTTTGGAGCCCCATCGCACCGTGTCTGGCGCAGCAGCAACGTTGCAGATACCGTCGCGGTCCAGGAGTAGAGCTATGGAGGAAAGCTCCGAGGGAAGTTCGAGTCCGTCGCCGGTCAGAGTGAGCCAGGTCACTGGTGGTGACTATTTCTCGAATTCACCAGGTGGATATTGAGAACAAAAACGGAATCGATAGTTAGGTGTTTTCACAATGGTGCTTTTCCCTTAAGAGTCTGCTAGATGTTCTGCTTGCCAATCCGGGTTGGGGAGCAGAGACCATCAATCTTTGCTTCTATCCACCCGCCATAGTCGTACAACATATACATCCCCACCCTGCTTAACCCAATCTTCTGACTTGCGGACTCCTGGTTCCGCCGAACTTCAGCCTCGTCCCGTCCGTCACCTTCGCAATCAGAGGCTTAATCATCCTCCCCTCCGTCCCCAGCAATGCCTTCTGAAAGGCCTCCCTTCCTGGCCCGTATCCTCGGAAAATCACCTCGATTCCTGCGCCGGGGGAACCACTGTACGCCGGCTTTTTAATGTTCGATAGCGTGCACCATGGATTGTTGTTATGTTTGTTGCTTTTGCTGCCTCCAAGTTTCCACTGTTTCTCTGCCATTTTCCGAAAGGTGTATGCTGCTAATTGGAAGCTTGCATCGTAGGATGCTTTTTGTGCATTGCGCAGCCCCAGGTTGCCGCATGAGAAGGATAAGATTGGATTACGGTTGGGTTCGGTGAATGTGATATGGGTGTTATGCCGGTGGGCGTAGACGTTGATGTGGTATGGCTCGTCCGTGTACGAGCTCCTGAGAGAAGGCCGTGTTGCGGCTTCTGCTTGTGCAGATTGGGCGACGTTCCGCAGGTCTCTTTGGAAGATGGAGCGCATCGAATTGTTCGTGGTTGACGACGCTGCACTGCTGTTTGAACTTCCGCGTAGGAGCTCGTGGAAATGGCTCAGAGCATCAGTCTCCTTTGCCGAGACTTCTTCATTGACTTTGATCCCTAGCCGTTCAGAGAGTCTGCTGGGCTGGCGCTCTGGTTCTCTGGAGGAGCTTGAGCTTGAATCTGAGATGGCCCGGCGCGGCTGTGTGAGGTAGGAGTTCCGACATGATCTGCACATAGAGGACAGCAAAGGAACTCTTGAACGCGCCATCTTGCGTCGTCTACGATGTTGTCGTCAGTGAGACGAAAGGAACAGCGGACTGCACAATGTGCAATTCGTGGTGCAAGAAACTTGCAATTGAATCTGCAACGGAACAGGAAGCTTAGCCGAGCCGAAATTCAATTTCCTCCGCGCCGTCTTGAAGACGCATCAACTGACCATGAATGAGCTTGCTGAAATCTTTTCTTTCAGTGCTCTGCTCGTTTCTTTACTCTCGCTGGCAGACTAACGCTCCGTAGCATGACTGTATTGCGTCGCGCACCTCTCCATGGTGTCCGTCATTATGTGACAGCCACCACTCAACTTGCCACGCTGCGAGCGTCGGCGCAGTACGGAAGGACAGCAGCCTACAGAAGATTACTCCCCTCACGAGAACAATCGACACCTCTCAATTCCTCTTTACACCTGACGCCGTTCTCCCCTAGACTCACCCTTTCCAATCAGACTCTCCTTCGATCCCTTCACACCTCCGGAGCTCGATTCCAACAGACCCAGCCCAAAGAAGACCCGAAACAAGAAGTCCGAGATCCTCCGCGGGACGACAAAACAGAAAAGGAAGCAAGTGAGGGAAAAGAAGAAAAGGATCAGAAGGAGGAAAAATCAGAAAAGGAAGAAAAAGACGGAAAAGAGTCCCCTCCACCTCCACCACCTCATGGCGACAAAACTCCATGGCAGGTTTTTGTCGACACCCTCCGAACAGAATTCAAGGCGTCCAAAGAATGGAATGAATCCACAAAGCAACTCTCGGGCTCCGTCCAGCAGTTTACCGAATCCGATGCTGTAAGAAGGGCGCGAGAGGCCTCTGAGGCCGCATCCAAGGGCACTTCGCAAGTCTTGAAGAGCACGGCCAGCGCCATCGGCCAAGGCGCGGCGTGGGCTTGGGAAACGCCTGTCGTACAGGGTGTGCGAAAGGGAGTCAATGCGACCGGCCGGGGAATCGAAAAAGCCACTCGGCCAATTCGGGAAACAAAGGCGTTCAAGGACGTCTCGGAAGCAGTCGATGATGGGAGCAGCTCCAGATATGGTGGCTGGATAGAGAAAGAAGAGCGAAGGAAAAGGGAAGAAGCCCGAAGGTTGAAAGAGGCACAATCGCCCAACAAAAAAGACGAACCCATGGTTGAAGATCCAAAGTAGGTGTACCAAACACAAATTTTGTGACATTTGGCTCTAACATTCGTTGCAGCGCCGGAACCAACATTACAGTCCACAAAGATTCGGCATGGCGAGAGTCATGGAACAATTTCAAGGAGAACTCGAAGCTAATGCAGAGTCTATTCAACATGAAAACTACATATGAAGAGTCGGAAAATCCCCTGATATCGACCGCGCGATCTATCTCCGATCGAGTAGCCGGGTTTTTCGCGGAGAATGAGACGGCCATGGTCATCAAGAAATTCCGCGAAATGGACCCGTCTTTCCAATTGGAACCTTTCCTGCGCGACATGCGAGAATACATTTTACCCGAAGTGCTCGACGCATACGTTAAGGGCGACGTCGAAACTTTGAAGATGTGGCTCTCGGCGGCACAATTTCAGGTCTATTCGGCTCTGATGGAACAGTACACCAAGGCCGGCCTGAAATCGGACGGACGGATCCTTGACATAAGACACGTCGACATCCTGAACGCTCGATTGCTGGAACCTGGCGATATCCCCGTCTTCATCATCACGTGTCGGACGCAAGAAGTCCACGTTTACCGCAACGCAAAGACGAACGAATTGGCAGCAGGAATGGAGGACAAGGTGCAGTTGGTCACATACGCCATTGGAGTGACGAGAATCCCGGAAGAAGTCAACAATCCCGACACGAGAGGGTGGAGGATGATTGAATTGCAGAAGGCGGCCAGAGATTACATCTGATCTCTCAGCTGCAGTCGATGTCGTCGCATTTAGCGATCATTCTGTGGAAATCAAAGGTGGATTCTACGCTCGTCATGTTTGTCCCTTGTCAGGATCAACTCAGCTCGGTCCTGATGTGTGTGCTTTTTAGATCAACATTTTCTTGTTCCAAACTGATGGGCTGTTGGGGAGGGACTTCCAAAGCCAAAATGTACTTTTACCCTTTGACGAGCATGGGTCCTATCATATCATCGATGACCTTCCGACGAAAGAGGACGGAAAGGGGGCAAAACTGGATAACCCATGCATTAGGCTGCTAACTTGTCCAGCCACATTTGCCTCTTGGAGCTGAGAGGGAAAGGGGGCCATGGGCCTCGGAAAAGAAAATACAGAATAATTCTTCGCTCGGGAAAAGTGTGTATACCGACCTACCTAGGTAATGCAAGTTGCGATCGCGTGTTCATCGAGATGACGCAGGTACATGCAGATGCTCACATGGGCAAGTACCGGATACTACCTCTGCTCGCCCATACGTGGTGGGTTATTGGGTTATTGCGCCAAAGGCTGCTTATGGTTTGTGGTTAGTCCCGGTTAAACGACGTCATGGCTGAGTGCCCTGGTTCTTCAACTGCGTCTTTCACTTGTATATCATCAGGCATGCATGTGAGGGTACCGAGTACAAGACCAGGCATCAATCAAACGGCAACAAGTCCCCTACAAAAGACCCTTCCATTTCCCACTCGGTATCAATTCTTTCTCTTTTCTTCCTGAAACTCTGTCGTACCGAGATATCTCCCTCCAATTCCCCAGAAAATCAATCACAGCATTTGATACCCACCCCAGCCAGACCCGAACCTCCTCCACCGTATTACTTATTCCCCTCTATCTCCCCTCTTTCTAGGAAAGAAAAGGAAAGAAAAAGCAAAAATGCCCCTCGTCGTCCCCGGCATAAACAACACCTCGGGCGGCAGCTCAAACACCTCGGAGTGGATGAACAAGCTGATGGGCAAGCGCATCGGCGAGACGAGCAACGAGACGTCGTTCGCGAAAAAGGATCTGCCGCAGAACCATCGTGTGGTTGAGGAGGGCGGCATGATGACCATGGACCATAATCCGGACAGGTACGTGTTTTCTCTCACACACAAAAAATTCCCTGATGGGTTGTGTGCGTTCGGTCGTGTGGTTTTTGAATCTTTGCCGTTTCATGATCAGTGTGAGAGGCGTGGGCGGGGACAAAATGCGTGCCATACAAAAGTATACAATGTGTACATGTGGAGGTGGTGGCCGGGTGGTATAATACTACGAAGGCAGTTGGAAAGTGAGGATAGGGAGGAACATAAGACAGGGAGACGCCAGCAGGAAAACTACATCTCCTCGCCATGCATCGCCCGTGATGGTCAAGAGGTTACGTTCCGAGCATGAACCTGTCCAGGCTAACTTTTGCACGCTGTTGCCAGGCTGAACATCCACGTCGACAAGGACGGGACCGTCAAGAAGGTGACGCATGGATGAGAGATCAATCTCTTTATGGGGAAATAAAGAGGTCAGATCGAGACGGTATAGACCTCGCCCCAGGTCCCAGTGGGTCAAGCACGGCGTGGCATCGTGTAAGATGATGATATGCAGTTTTACGGATTCAAGAAGAAATGAGATGGTACAAAAAAGGGATAAATCTGATATGAACTTTCTTGACGACGAATCGAATAGATAATGTACTGATTGATCTATACCATAGTCCCATTCCATTTCCGGCCGGGTATCACTGATGACCTCGAAGCGACCATCATCCACTGTGTTGCAGCTTTTTTACATCCGTCGAGTCCCTTCATCTGCCACTGCACTAAACATTAGGTCCAAGGAAACCTTTCCGTCTCGTCTCGTCTCCTCCCTGTCTCTTTGACCGACTATACGCACTTCGGAGATGCATGTCAATTCCCCTTCAATGCCCGGAGGACTCTCTGCATGCCTTTGAGCCGTTCCTGCTCGCGAACCACAATCCCCCGAGCAAGCCTCTTCATCTCCGCCCTGCCCCATTCCTGCCTCCAAGTAGTCCAACCCGCCAGCTCCCCGACCACCACCTCCTGAGAATACCTCAGTTCCCTGCCCAATTTCTCGATTTCCAACCCTCGTTCCAAGATCTTCTTCTCGGTATCTTTGACCACCTTGATACGTGATTCCTCGGTGCCCGGAAACGGGAGGTTGAGATTCTTCAGCACGCCCTTTCGCGGGATGGAATTGTTCACCAGATTCGACCTGTCCTTCTCCATCGCCCTTTGGGCTGCCGTGATCCGGTCGATCAACGCGCTCGGCTTCAGCAGCGCCGACTGAACCGCGACAACCGTTGAGTGAAATGAGCTCACGCTGCAAATATAGTTCTGCAGAGGAGAACTCGCCGGCTCGGAATGCATCAAGGCTGCAAATTTCAAAAAGGCGTCAACGTGCATCTTTGAAAGAGTCGTCGCGGGAGCTCCCATTGTCGCGAAGGCTACCGAACATAGGCTCAACGCCTCTGCAAAATCCGCATGTGCTTGAACATAAGCGTGACCTTTGCGTATGGACGATCTAGTACAGATGTTGATTTTCCGCACAATATCTCTCGAATGAGAGACCAGACCATCCACGGCAATCATATCTGCCCGGGATATGAGGGGATCGTATTCATCGTTGATCTTTTCCTGAATCAGTTCCGCCTTCAGGCGTGCTCGATCGATCATCTGTTCTTGTAGCATGTCTGGGACCAGGAAGAATTCCCATAACATCTCGTGCGTGGAGAAAGTAGGATGTTTCAACAGGATCTTCAGAAATCGGTCAAGACTAGTCTGTATATCATACAACGCCGCGCGCGATGGTCGTGAGTGTAGCTGAAACGGACTCCGGAAGTTCGAGGCTAGGATAGTAGGCATGTATGACGCTGGGAAATCCATCAAAAGCCATTTTGCCAGGTTTTCGAAGTCTTGCAACGACCGTCGGCTTGTGGTGATGGTATAGGTCGTGCTTGAGACTGCGGGATTCGGAGCGCCCGACTTGAGGATAAATCTTGTTGAACCATCCTCGACAAAGAAGGACCGGACAATCGCTGTTATTCTTCCCGTGGCATCGGCTGTATTCGCTGGCGAGAACAATGTCAAATCGTCGATTCGATTCCGCACCTCATCATCTTTTGCCAGTTCCACGGCAGTCAATCCACGAGACTCCCGTAGGTGCAGGTCTATTCGTGGGTCGCTCAGGAAAATGCGAACCATATCCACTCTCCCGTACTTGCTTGCCAGCATCAACGGAGTAAATTTCTTGTCGTTCATGGCATTCAAATCGACTTCGCAAGTTTGCAGGATTCGTTGCATGATAGTAGCATCATTAACGATATGGAGCAAGGAGTTACCTTTGTTGTCTATGTGGTCTTCCAGGCGCAGTGGGCCGCCATCATGTTGAGCTTCCTTGGCAGCCGTCAAGGCCTCCGAGACCATGCTGCTATAATCAGGGTGGTCATAAGTCCGGCAAATGGCAAACAAAGGCGTGTGTCCGATTTTGTCTCTTTGTCGCCAGGGAAGGACATTTGCGAGTCTCTTGATCAGCTGAGGAGTATTGAATAGGTAGTGTGCCACGCTCCGTCCTCGAGAGTCCTTGACAGACAGGTATTCGCGGAACGCCTGCTCGTCGGTGTATTGCTCAGCATAGCCCAGAATGATATCAACCATATCAATATTCGCCATCTGTACTGCGGCGCTCAATAATGTTGCCCCATCCTGGGTTACATCTGCCAGCACTCCTTCTGGACTGTAAAGTTCTGTACAGCTCAACAAGTATCGAAGGCAATCCGGTCGCTGGTTATCGACTGCCATCATCAAGACCGAATTTCCCACAGCATCTTGTGTTTGAGCCAGGCTCTGCACAGAAGTGTCGCCCTCGATTCCACTTAGCGATGTTTCAATTGTGGCGGCCCTGGATGAAAGTGAAAATGCCGATGAGACTGACATGCTCCTAGCTGCTGCCATCTGCACCTTCTTCTTCTGTTTGGGTAGCAGACTCTTTCTCTCTGCTGCCTGAAAAGGAAATACGTGTGACAGACCACCCTCGCTCGACGCAGTTCGCGACAAGGCCGCTCTTGGACATGAGTCGGAGGATTTGGTAGATACTGTTGTCGCTCTGGACAATGGTACCTCTGCAGGTTCTTCGACGAGGCCGTCTGACATGATAGCCGACTCCTCAAATATTGATCTAACTTCGTCGATCTTTCCACTTTTTACAGCTTTCCAGAGCAACTGGTTTTGCTTTGATGCCTTTCGTAGACCACCGGCGTCTCTTGCGAGATATGTCAGGACGGCCTCTAGTGTACTCAGCGAATACCCAATCTCGCCACTTTCGACGTCGTCGATATAAATAAAGCGCTGCATATAGGACAACCGTGCCTGAAGATGTCTGACTGAGGCACGGATAACCACGAGGAGGAGCATGGACACCAGAATATCCGCGTTAATCGTCATTGCTGCCACTGCCCTTTTTTCTTCGTCTGAAATACCTTGTGGCTCCGACACGACTTTTTGGGTTTCGAGAAGGATGTCGAGCATTTCTTGGGGACTCCCGGCGACGCCCATTCTTCGAAACACCGCGACGCCCCGGTTGACCCGGTTGATGAGATCTCTTTTGCTGTTTCTACCGTCTTCGAGGACTATTCCAACCTGAGATACATCTAAACATTCCATCTGTCGTATTCGCCGATCAAGTTCTTGATCTTGCGCCTTGTGAAACGAACACAATCGAGGAAATAGTAGAGTGGGATGAACATATTCTGCCACGTATCGCTCTATCAATTTCTCGACGTCAGGACCGGTCAAATCGGTTGTTGCACCCAAGTAGGAAAGCTGCTGCTTGTCGACACCTTGAAAGAGATCGATTGCAGCTGTAACGGCAGTCTCCAGAGCTGTCCGCATCAGATCCTCCTCATCTTCGAAATACGCAGAAGAGTTGAACGGCAATTTAACGGACCCGTTTGACTTGACAGATCCGGTTTCCGAAGCTTGAGTCGTCCCGTCCAACGTGCTCGGCGTTGGACTGCGCGAAGGGGGTGGAGGGAGGGGCTTTCCCAATTCCTTGCTAAACTCATTGAACAATCTTTCTAGTCCTGGTTGCATCTGTCGCTGTATCATGGGAAAATTCTCCAATAATTGACCAAATGTCTTGATATCTTTCTTTTTCGGAGTGGGAGGCTCGGAAGACGAGGACGAGGTGCCGGGTGCGGCATGGTTGATTCTGGTCTCCCCGATGATTGCCGGTTTTATAGGCAATGCCTCGAACAGACCAGTCAGTGGTTTCGAAATGTAGTAGACGAGCCATTGTTGCATGTCATTTCCCGGCGAATAGTATAGCAAATCACTCAAAAGAGTCGCTTGATTCAGATGTTTGAACCCCTTGTTGCTATAGACGGTATTCTCCTTTAGAATCACGGTGCGCCCATTGACGGTCGAGTAGTTTTTCGCCTTGCCACGACTGTCGCGGACATTTCCATCCTTCTCCGCTGTCGCAGGGATGATTCGGAGGATATGGCTTCCCAGGAAGTCTTCGTCTTCGACATGGTCGGCGTATCTCTTGTTGGTTTCGCGGTCTTGGCCATAAAGGAGGGACTCGGTGGTAGGGACGAGAAGGACGTAGTTCTGGGCGGGGAGCGCATGACCTAGCACACTACTCTGAAAGAGCGCGCGCAGGAAAGGATTCAGGACGGGCATTCAGGCACGATGGGCCTAGCGACAGCAATGCGAATCATCGAATCATCGAATCATGGAGCCGTTGTGCGCATCGAGGTAGAGGCGGGTTGTCGGTTGTCAGCTGAAGCTGACGGGTCTTGACATAGGTATGGGAAAGTGGGCTTGTCGAAATTGTATCAAGCACAGCGTTGATGTCTGCCTGAGGGTCATCTGTAAGAAGCGAAGACAGCGAAGTGAGAATAGGTACGAAGGTAGGGACAACTGAAATGCCACATGCCTCGTCTGTCATCCGGGCGGACCCCTTGTCGAAGTCTGGTGGCTGCGGTGCCGTGGTGGCCCCGATTCTTCTTCCCCAGAATCCGGGTACTAGGTAGGTACTAGGTACCTGGCGAGCTGGGTACCTACCCATTGCAGCCACTCCGCTCGGAGCCTTGGCGGGAAAGGCGCCGCTTCCACGTCCATCTGAACAGACTTCTCGTGGTTTGATCCTACCCAGTACCATTCGCTCAGTATTTCATATATTGTTCATAGAAAATGTCCTCAGATTTCCGCTTCCAGCTTATGTGCGTGCTGGCTGGCGCGCTGGTGATCATTGCATTTGTCTTTGTCCGGCGCTTCTTCATCCGCCGTCAGCTCACACTCCGCTATGGTTGTAAACCACTGGCGAGATCCTTCAATAAGGAGCCTTTCTTGGGCCTCGACGTTATCCCTGTGATCATCCGTGATCTCCGACAGCATAAGGTTCTTGAAGCGAGCTGCGAGCGCTTTCGTACCTATGGAAGCACATTCGCTGTCAAGGAGCTCTTCCATCATTTGATCTTAACCACGGAGCCCCAAAATATCAAAACTGTCCTGTCAACCAGTTTCAAGGACTATGGCGTCGGCTACCGCCTTCAAGCATTCAAGCCTCTATTGGGTGCTGGAATCTTTGATACCGATGGCGACCACTGGGCCTCCTCACGGGCCCTCCTGAGGCCCAACTTTACCCGTGACCAGGTCGCAGACCTGACCTCGTTTGAGAATCTGATCCAGGACCTCTTCTCATTGCTTCCGCGTGACGGACAGACCGTAGTGGACTTGCAGGATCTCTTTTTCCGCTACACCATTGATTCCGCGACCGAGTTCCTGTTCGGACAGTCTGTCGGCAGTCTGAAGAAGATGGAATCGGAGCTCAATTTTGCTCAGGCATTCAATGATGCACAGAACGCAATCATATTGAGAGCTACTTTGGGTCCCTTGAACCTGTTTTACCACGACCGGCGAGCCGAGAGGAGCGAACGCATCTGCCGAGACTTCGCCCAACAGTTTGTTGAGCAGGCACTCTACGCAGTCGAGTCCGGCAAGGATGCCATGGAGAAAAGACAACCTGAGACAGAGAGACAGAAGTATATCTTTTTACACCAATTGGCATGGCGCACCTCCGACAAGCGTCGTATTCTGGACGAGCTTATGAATGTTCTGTTAGCTGGTCGTGATACTACTGCAAGTCTGCTCAGCAATCTGTTCTTCATGTTGGCTAAGCATCCGGCAATTTGGGATAAAGTGCGCAGAGATATAGCTGGACTACAAGGCCGGGTACCCACTTACGAGGACCTTCGCAGTCTGAAATATGTCCAGTGCTGCATCAATGAATGTGGGAACAGCTCTCCCCTATGTTAACCCTTGGAACCGTCGACGTTTACTGACTTCAATAGCGCTACGTCTCCATCCAGTGGTTCCGCGAAACCAACGTGAGGCTGTACGAGATACTGTGCTTCCAGTTGGAGGAGGCAAGGATGGCCTCTCGCCCGTGTTTGTGCCAAAGGGCACTCGAGTGTGCTATAACATATATGCCATGCATCGACGCAGCGACTTCTACGGACCAGACGCTGACACATTCCGTCCGGAGCGTTGGGAGACTGGACGGTTGCAGCCACGCTGGGAGTATTTACCGTTCAATGGCGGTCCACGAATCTGCCTCGGCCAGCAATATGCACTGATTGAAGTTGCCTATGTTGTGGTTCGCATGGCTCAGGAGTTCAGAGTCTTGGAGAGTCGTGACCCAGGACCGTGGGAGGAGTCGTTGTCTTTGACTCTGTGCTCCCGCAATGGAACGAAGGTGTCACTTACTCCAGCTTGACATCTGAAATCAACAGATCACCAGAGCGATCTTGGGTGGTACACGTCAGGGGACCCGAGGGAGGACGAGATTGACTCGGAGTCTGACCGCTGGATATTGAGACAGCAGGAAGTCGAGATTCGGACTGGGATGCCTCCAAGTAGGGGAGCGGACCCTCTCAAACCCAGCTCGCAACACATTGAGGGTGTTGCTAACTTGCTCCGGCTGCTCTGAAGATTCAGTTCGATCTGAAGTCGTATGAAACGTCGGCCAGACTGAACCCACTTGCAGCCTAATTTCACGGCCCAGGTCCGCCTATTATTAATTTCTGAGCTTCCCAGGAGCCGCGGAGTGGCGGACGAATCTCTACCTAAGTACCAGCTCGCTAGTTACCCGGGTAGTATACGAGTACGAAGAGGTACTCGGTACCCGCTGCCGCTCGGCGAGCTCGCTCTGCGATGTTACATACTAGGTACCTTCCTAGTATGTGCTGGTAGGTCCCTAGGTAGTCATATGTACTATTATATGTCCTACTTCCTGTATCTGTAGGCTTCAGTGGCCAGAACTCTGCTTTGACGCTCCTGCTTTGAGTGCACACGACGGCAATACACCTTCATTTACCTTCTACCCTCTGCTTCCTCAGCCTTCTCGTTCTGCACACAATCCCTGCGAGATCTGCATCGAATTCCAGCAAAAAACTCCGCCATGAAGGACGGCTTCGTGAAGACTTGGCCGCGAAGGCTTTTGCAGCTGGAAGGCGCCTGCATATTCGGCTCGACCATCTGGGCCTATTCACGTTCCAGACAGTCGTGGTGGACGTTTGCCGCCCTCCTACTGACCCCAGACCTGGGCATGGCTGGATATCTCGCCAACACTCGGGCCGGCGCTGTCTTGTACAACACCTTTCACACGGAAACGCCTCCCATATTGTTGCTATGCTTTGGATTGGCACGAGATAATAAGACCCTCACTGGTTTGGCTTTGAGTTGGCTCGCACACATCGGGATGGACCGTATGCTGGGCTATGGTCTGAAGTACGGGACAGGGTTCGGCCACACACACTTGGGCGACCTGGACTTTTCTGGCAAGACGGATGACAAGACTAGCGCATCTCAGTAGCTCGTCCAAATTCTCGAAGGCACCAGGTGTGTTGCAGTGATTTATGGCCTACAAACAACAGCATGTTTCAAAGGATGACAATGTCGTGTACCATATTAGCTAGAAATGGACTATTTTCTATTTTCCTTGTCACGGCAAGTTAGTGGGCAGACAAGGCCATCTAAGGCACGAGCAAAGCATGCCATAGACCTCCATTCGCGGTACATGTTCCTCAACTTTTTGATTTTAGGATCTTATCGAGATGCTTTGGCGCACACTTCGCAGTATTCTGTACCTCGTACCTAGTATGGCGGGCACTACACCTCAGGTATAAATGATCCGCCGGAAATTTTTCAAGGCTCTGTGTGCGGAACGAGGCTCTGATCGGAGAGGCGTCCAAGACGAAAACTCGTGAAAAATGCGCCCACGAAACATCACAAATCTCTGAGCACCTCTACAATAGCCGCCCAATTGTGCGGCATGGCTCGAGGAGGTCGTCGTCGTCAAACTTTGGGTCAGGGTTTGGATAGAGAGGTATGCTGCAACTTTTTTTTACATTCCCCACCCAAATCTGTGCTCACCACATGTTCGCAGGTATACCAAGTGGTCCGCAAAATCATCGACGACCGCGCGCAGTACGGAGACGCTCCGAGCACCTCTTTGTCTTTTGCCGTTGTATATGATGAGATTCGTGCGTCCAATTCAAGCCTAAACCGGAGACCCAAAAAATTGCTGGAGGACAGTATCCAACGGGTTCTCGAAACCATCCAGCAGGATCAAGAATCCGGTTCCGAGGATTTTGTGGCCATTCAAGAGGAGGAGGAGGAACAGCGGCAGCAGATACACAAACCTGTGTCGAATAAATTGAACAAGAGCATCGTCAGCGCCTGGTCAACTGCAGCTGTGCAGCCACCTGCACCCACGCCGAAACCAGCGTCAACACCCGCCAACATGGAATCCCCTCAAGTGGCTACTACACAGCGCCTTACGAATGGCGAACCCCGGCCCAAGAAGCGCAGAGCCGGGAATGCCTCAGCAATTGACAGATCTCCGCCAACACATATCTCGTTGGAGAATCTAGGCGGTGTCACGCCGGTGATCCAAGAGTTAAGACGGTTGCTCGTCATCCCGATGAGCAAGCCCGAGATCTACGCCTCCAACAAGGTCCAACCACCACGCGGCATCCTCTTACACGGACCTCCCGGTTGTGGCAAGACCATGATAGCCAACGCATTAGCCGCAGAGCTTGGCGTCAATTTCATCTCCGTGTCCGCCACCAGCATCGTCTCTGGCATGTCCGGCGAGAGCGAGAAAGCGCTGAGGGACCTCTTCGAGGAAGCCAAAAGTTGTGCCCCGTCTTTACTCTTCATCGACGAAATCGACGCCATTGCCCAAAAGAGAGAGACTGCGCAGCGGGAGATGGAGAAACGAATCGTCGCGCAGCTGTCGGTGTGCATGGACGATCTCACGCTGGACAAGACGGACGGCAAACCGGTCATCGTCCTCGCCGCGACGAATCGACTCGACACTCTGGATGCAGCACTGCGAAGAGGTGGGCGGTTCGACAAGGAAATCAACATGAGAGTACCCACCGAGCCTGATCGTGCAAGGATCCTGGAGGCGCTGACCAAGGGCATGAAGATGGCCGGCAATGTCGACCTGGACGTCCTGGCCAAACGCACCCCGGGTTTCGTGGGCGCGGACTTGAACGACCTCGTATTAACGGCTTCGGCAACGGCTATGGAGCGCTACCTGGACGTCCTCCAGGAAAACTCCGACAAATATATCATGGACGTCGACGGCGATGACCACCTCGACAAACACCCCGACGCAGAAAGCATCAAATCCCTGCGCCGGCTCGTCAAATACATCAAAGGCCAATCTCCGTCCTCCGAGGGCGAGGAATCATCCCTCCTCGTCACGTTCGAGGACTTCCTCACCGCCCTTCCCAAGATCCAACCCTCCGCCTTGAGAGAAGGGTTCGCCACGATCCCATCCACGACATTTGCCTCCATCGGCGCCCTAGACGACCACATCCGCGAGCTGAACGAGACTGTAATTTCACCAATCCTCGATCCGGCCGTGTACACCAACCTCGGCCTCCCAGCCTGGTCGGGCACCTTGCTCTGGGGTCCCCCCGGCTGCGGGAAAACACTCCTCGCAAAAGCGTGCGCCAACGCCAGCCACGCAAACTTCATCTCTGTCAAGGGCCCCGAGCTTCTGAACAAGTACCTAGGCGAATCGGAGCGCGCGGTCCGGCAGGTCTTCACGCGCGCGCGCTCCAGCGTCCCCGTGATCGTCTTCTTCGACGAACTCGACGCTTTGGTCCCGACCCGCGACGGCGGCGTCGGCGGCGGTTCCGAAGCCTCTGCGCGAGTCGTCAACACTCTGTTGGCTGAGCTCGACGGCGTCGGCCACTCCCGCGAGGGCATCTACTTCATCGCCGCCACGAATCGGCCCGACATCATCGACCCGGCCATGCTCCGCCCAGGCCGGCTGGACATGTTTCTTTATGTTGGGCTGCCGGACGCCGAAGGTCGAGTCGAAATCCTGAGGACGCTCTGCAAAAAGGTCAACGGCTTGCTGTTTGACCACTCCATAGCCACGATTGCCAGAGAAGAATGTGAAGGTTTCAGCGGTGCGGATCTGGAATCTCTGTTGAGGAGGGCCGGGCTGGCCGCCGTGCGCCGTATCAAATCCTCTGGAGGGCCCGACACTATAACCACACAAGACTTCATGCATGCAAAAACCGAGGTGAGACGGAGTGTGGGTGTAGAGGACATCAAGAGATTTGAGGCCTTGCGCAAAAACTGGCGCAAATAGATGCACAATATATATATTGGTCAATGTCAATATTAATAGATGAGTTCTTGGAGCAGGGTAGACTTCTCTGAAAGCATTATCATTATCATCATTACAGTGGCCCCAACAACCATAGGTCAGTGCCTTCGGTGCGGGACCCTCGTGCGCTGTGTTTAGCAGAGCCGGACAATTACTTCCCAAGACAAACGAGGTATGCCAACAAGCGTCCACGGCGGACGGCATTGCCTCTGAACAACGAATGGATAGCTTGTAGAACAATGCAGATCCAAAGCTATAAGAACTCTATTCCAACACGGTGTGAAAGTCTCCACAAACTCAGAAAACCGGCAAACGAAAGGAGTCGGTACTGAGCCTCCGACTCTCTGTTGAACTTCGGCGACTTCCAGAACTTGAGCGCGACCGTTTTTTTAGCTTGTTAGGCTTCTTCCTCATATCCACGTCTTCGTGCCGAGCCCCAAAGTCCTTGACCTTGGGTCCCTTTTCCAGTGTGCCAGCAGGCAGTACTTCAAATCCATCATTGACTTTCCGCGATCGAGTATTTACAATAGAGATTGAATCCGAAGGTGACGTTGTAGTTGTCACGGACATTGAACTCGTCGAAGAGCTTGGAGTGTGCCGAGAAGTATTGGATCCTGTATCGCTTGTTCTGGGAGAAGGGAGGATTTTCGCGTCGACTCTGGCTTGGGTCTTCTCCGTCCATGCCGACGGAGGGGCTTTGGTGGTAGGTAAGGACTCGATGAACGCGCGGAAGGGTACTGGTCGTGGTCCTTCCATCCTTTTGACGCTGCGAGAAAACTGTTTGCCGAGATTGATACTGCCATTTCGAGCCGGCCATGACAAAGCGCGGGATGCAGAGTCGTCACTGTCCTCGCTATCCGAAAGAGACGGAGCGAATGGTGGCGTCAGGACCATCTCAGTGTGCCGCCGATTTCTGGGAAGGAGTTGACCACTTTCTGCGGCATGGAAGCGCCTATGGGCCTCCATGCCCTCAAGAGGGTTGGGTTCAGAGCGACTTTCTGGCCTCTGGAGTCCCTGGGATTTTCTCTCCCTGTTGCCAATGACAAATTTACGAGCTCCTGAAGATCGTAGGTTGGTGATGGGACGAAGCTGCAATTTTGAGGGAGAGGGAATCAAAGAGTCCTTTGTCATTGCAGGAATAACACCTGTGTAACCATTGTCAGTGGTAAGATCCGCAACGAGTAGCACACGGGAAATTGCCAGACCTGGCGAGATTTCGGTACCTTCCGCGCAAATATACGGATCATTGTAGCTTATGACAATACTCTTCCCTTTCTTCGAGGACGACGACTCAGCTGGTGGATCAACAACTGTTGTGGAATCCGTGAACGGTGTAGGGGCTGTCGACTGTCAGCAGATGCAGTGACAGTATTGATATCTCTCACCATCTGGAGACACTAGTCCTATGTCCGTGGGATCGCATGTCGAGGAGGAAGTAATTGAGGAGTATTTAACGGGCTTGAATGTCAAGTGTGAGGGAGGAGGAGACCGGGCCCCATCCAAGTGTAAAGCAGTTGCCGTTCGAGCGTTCCACACCCCTTCAACCTCGGGATCTTCAATTAGAGCGCGGATGCCGAAAGGTATATCTTCGTCCAAGCAGTTGACCAGAGTCATCTCCCCTCGTTCGGCCTGTTCTTCTGCTGCTCTTCTTTCCAGCCTTCTGTCCCGTGCCCAGTTTCTCAGCTTCACAACGAAGGCAGTGGTAAGGATAAGCGTCTAAGGGGTCGTCAGAGGGAGACAAAACGAGGACAAAGACACGAACAAGCAAACCACCTAAGATCTGGTACCATGGTCAGTCAGGACTCTCGATGCTTCGCGTCTCCGAACTCACAAGAGCTAAACGAGCCCACATCGGCCATTCCAAGAAGAAAACAGCGCCCTCCGGAACGGGGGCGAGCATGTTGCCGGAGAACAGTAAGGTAGGAATGCTAGAGGCGAGGAAGGATGAAAAGGAAGAACCCCATTTCCCAAGAGCAATGGAGGCCAGCACCAAAGAAATGATAGAGCAGTTTGCAATGTGGTTGGCTGAACTGCCAACGATGGACTGAAAGGAAAACTCGAGGGAGATGGAATCTTGATAACGTGCCAGGCGCCGTCGACTTTGCCGTCGCGGTGGGAGTGGTGACGCAGGAAGGCAGCAGCACCTGCTTCAGCAGTGCATGAAACCGTGCAGTTGCCATCTGCGATATGCAGCTTCCAGTTGGTGATATTGATGGTGAAGAAAAAGAGCAGAGTGAAATCATTCAGAAACAGAAAATCGTCGACCAACCTTGAACACGTGAAGCCTGAAGACCTGGACTGTTTCCGCCCACACGAATTGGATTGATCAAACTCACCTCTCAGCAGGAACTGAACGTATCTCTGCCCACCAGCGTTATCCTGCATTCGTCCGACTTGGTCATGCAGCGGTTGGTTATCTT
The DNA here is from genome assembly GCF_000836435.1 of Fonsecaea multimorphosa CBS 102226. Classification (NCBI taxonomy): domain Eukaryota; kingdom Fungi; phylum Ascomycota; class Eurotiomycetes; order Chaetothyriales; family Herpotrichiellaceae; genus Fonsecaea; species Fonsecaea multimorphosa. The sequence continues at coordinate 458,886 of NW_015971654.1, read as the reverse complement.
GACAAGCTCATTCGCGCAGTCCGTCCTGTGAAGTGACCACCACATTACGCGGTCGGATCGCTCAAATTGTAGGACCGCCACAACTTCCCCTTTTCCACAGTCATCGGGAAACAATTCACAGGAAGGCAATGGTGCCGCACGGCAACGCGAGATATAGAGGAGTACAGGAGACGGCAGTCTGCACAATGGCGCACATATCGCAATGCAGGTACCCTGTTGTGATACAGCATCGACCAGGAGACGGTCAGTGGCGATGTATCAGGGAATCGAAATGAGGCTGAGGCTGAGACGGCTAGGCTTGCGAGGGGCGATCAGATCGTCGTCGTCATGCCGTCTCCCGGATATGGGTACCATGGTCGATTTGGCATTCTCCAAGTTTTCAGGGCAGGGGTTGTTGGTCGACGTCATACAGCCCACTGCAGGATGGCAAAGTGTGGAGGAAGGTCTCCCATCAAGAATAGACATCTACGTCTGGGCGCAGGAAGATTTTGAATGGGAAACAGTGGTTGAGATGAATCATCAAATTGGTACTCGCCTTTTCCCAGCTCTGCCCGGTGAGAGAAATCCATGTCATGAATGAGAAATTTTTTCCCTCCCGTATCCTGTACCTGCATGCAAAGCGTGAGACCCAATGCTCCTTGAAGAGAGTGGTTGACGAAACACAGGACGAGATGCTATCTATGGGGATACGATGCGACTTGCCCATGCAGGGTGGATGACTGGAGTTGACAAAGCCGCCGAAAGCACTGCCCATTGGGTGCGGGGGGTGCCCATTGGATTGAGGGCCACTAGGCCATGCGCAAGGAGGGGGGCCTTTTCTCCGGTTAATGATCGGCGCCAAAAGATGCCCAATGACTTGGCCTAAGTTTTGCCCATTGAACCCTGCTAGGTGCCACCCACTGCCACCCAGGGGTGCCAGGTGCCTACGAGTACCCGTAAGAGACAAGAAAACCTTCCCGGCTTCCCGGCACGTTTCCGTGCTGCCCAGGTGTGTCCAGGTGGACACGCCGCCGTGGCGTTACCCTTACTCGTACTGTTTGTTGCCCGCCCACTGGCACGCCGCCTTCGGACCCGGCTCTGGCGTGCTGGCTCCAGGTCCTCGCACTGCGTACTACAATACTATTACCGGCACTCGTGACAATGACTTCTTCCCAACCATCCTGTCTCCCGATATTTTCTCTGTGAACACATACAGCATTCCTTCCGGTCGTCTCATATACCAAAATCTTTTGGCAGTAACCGTTGCACCATACACAAATAGCCCTAGTCCTTCAACATGCCTCCCTTCCGTATGCCCTTTACGTCGAAGCGCCCGACCGCGCCCATTGAGACCAACGACGAGAATGCTCGCCCCAACTCCTTCGACGGCAATATCAAGAGTCCTTATAGCAAAGATAAGCCTTCGTTAGCATTAGGAATCAAGGAAAAGACGGTCGAGCCCAATGAGTTCAAATTGAGTTGTATGCGACAAAGCAATCCCCCACCAGAATAAACGTGGTTCCGAGGCTAACATTGAACAGCCGTTAACGACAGTGGTGAATATCTCCCAGTATGTGGTGCCAACGACCTCCAAACGCAGCAGCTGATTGTATAATAGCCTTCACCCACTGAAAAGCAATCCTTCTGGTCGGCCAAATCGCCGTCCTCTGCAAACACCAACCATCGCCAATGCTTCAACGACAACGAGGCATTCACAATCTCCCGCGAATCTTTCGAGTCATACAGAAGATCTTTTGTAGGTTATAAATCCTTGCAAAACGCCTGACAACATCCTTACCATTGTCGCAGGATATTTCCGGCCGCTCCCCAATCCTCCAAACCGACAGCTTCAACTCGCGCACGTCTCTAGACTCGCGACCAGCGACCCGCTTCCCCACGCGCTCAACACTAAGCAGCACTACATTCGAGAGACCCACCACCGCAGAGGATCCGATTTTCGAAGACGTCAAGCTGAATGAAGAAGCAGGCAAGCCTCAAGAGTCCAAGAAAAAGAGTTTCCTGTCCCGATTTGGCGACTCAAACGGTGAAAATGTTACCGCGAATGCGGCCAGTAAGGAAGAAGGCAAGCACCACTTCCATTTCCTTCCAGGTCGGAAACGGGGTCAAAGCGGGACTGGTAATGAGCTGGGGGACATTCCACGGCCACAGAGTCGGGGTAATGCCAATGCGGAAGTAACAGTACGATAGAGGGTGCAGCAGAAATCCCCTTGGTTTTGAGATGCTCGAATGGGTTATCATTCTATGGCATGCATTATGAAGAATTGGATTAAGTCTCTAGGGACTCAACGGCCCCAAGGTTTGGAGTTTTATCAGGCAGCATTCCCAAGAGGGTTGGTTCTATGAGCTTTACGATTGATTGCATTTTCAGGAGAAAGATGCGCACTTAAAGAAAGAAACGGATCCTGGGATCTGGGGAAATCGAGTCAAGTCGGGTCAAGCCACACGACCAGACATTATCGAGGGAGTTCTGAGAGCTCAGAAGGAAGGGCGGGCGGACTTTGTGATGAACAGAACAGAAGCAGCGCAGGGTAATAGTAATACTCAGACCACTTCTAATCTTGTCGCCCGCCTGGTTTTGTCTAGGTATTTTCAGTTTCGCTATGGCTTCGCATGTCCATTTGCTGCAGCCTTGTCGCCCCAAGACTCGCCATCCACTTCCTTCTCCAAGGAATCATACGCCGTCTTCATGAGCGCGACGATCTTTCTGAGTTCGTCCTCTGTCACATTATACGGCGGGCTTAGGATGGCGTGGTCGCCTCTCTTGCCATCCACCGTGGCCGCGCCCGGGTAGACAGCGACGCCCAGGTCAAAGCACCTGGCCTGAAAGCGGCCGCCGAAGCCGGCTTGGGAGGGGAAGGGTTCGCGCGTGGTCTTGTCGCGGACGAACTCGAAGCCCCAGAACAGGCCGCGGCCGCGGATGTCGCCCACGTATTTTGCCGGCCCGAGCGTGTCGACGAGTAAAGGGTACAGAAACCTCTCCAGGCGCTTGACGTTGTCGACCAGCCCGTCGCGGCGCACGATCTTTTGCACCGCCAGCGCGGTCGCACAGCCGACCGGGTGGGCCTGGTATGTGTGGCCGTGGTTGAAACTGCCGCCGCCGGCTCTGAGGACGTTCACGACCTTCTTATGGATCAGCACGGCCGCGACGGGCGCGTACCCTCCCCCCAGGCCCTTGCCGACGGTCACCAAGTCCGGCACGACGTCCTCCTCCTGCTCAAACGCGAATAGAGTCCCCGTCCGGCCCATGCCGCACATGATCTCGTCCAGGATCAACAAAATGCCGTACTTGTCGCACACCCGCCTGACGCCCCTGAAGTAACCCCTCGGTGCGGGCGTGCATCCGCTGGTAGCGCCGACGAGTGGCTCGGCGATGAACGCGACGACCTTCTCAGGTCCGATCTCGAGGAAATGCCTGTCCAGCTCATCAACCAGCCTCTGCGCGAATTCTTCCTCGGTTTCCCCCTTTCGCCAGTCCGAGTACTGGTATGCGTACGCGGGCGTGACCCAGCTGACGTTGTCCTGCTGAAAACACGCATAGGGTACCTTGCGAGGGAGGTTGCTGCTCACGTTCATGGCCCCGATCGTGGTGCCGTGGTAACTCTGTTTCCTGCTCACAAAGTGGGATCTTCCCCCTTTACCACCCGTCGTCTGGCCCAGTTCGAAAAAATACTGCCTCGCCAACTTGAGCGCCGCATCCATGGCCTCGCTGCCCGAGTTGACAAAGTAAGCCCTCTCCAGCCCGAACCGCCCGGCGCCCTGGGGACCGTCGATGAGGTGGTGCGCCAGTTCCTCGGCGGCGTCGCACGTGTAGGTCAGCGAGTGGATGTAGCTGACCCCCGTGCTCATCTGGCGCGCCACCGCCTGGGCAACTTCGTCGTTGCCGTGGCCCAGGCATGCGACCGCGGCGCCGGCGCAGGCATCCATGATTGTCCGCCCGTCGGAGAGGGTCAGGTATAGCCCCTTCGCCGCGGTGACTTGGTATGGTCGTGAGTGCAGCGAGCGATGGAGCAAGGCTGGCCCGGCTGGTGTCGAGTCTCCCTTCTCCCGTGGGTCCCCTGATGCGAGTGCGCCATTGGGCTCATCGAGGTGAGTTCCATTCATGTCTCCTAACCTGCCACGAGAGAATGCTGGAAAGGCGATAACAGGGTTCGAGTGCCGAATGCTAATCGCGCTTGAGCCTCTTATGATTCCCCGTCTCTTCTACGCATGTAGATTCAAAAGAGCGCAATGCGACATGCACCAAACCAATCCAGACCACATGCAAAGATCTGACGGGTTAAACGCGTATGACTCCTTATTTAGAAAAGATGCAGATGTCAAAGAAAGGATATCTATCTATTTACACGATTCGAGTCATAGGGCGCATCAGGCGCTGGAATGCTACTACTGCATAAGACAAGGGTCGGCCGAACCAGTCAACATCGCTCAACTCCGCCGAAGCTAAAACAGGCAGAAAGCTCGGAATACAACGCCCCGCTGGTGTGAGAGAACCTGTAGAAGAGGCAATGTCTCGTCCTTGGCGTCTCTTGTACACGTTCCATTTTCCCTTGCGGTGTCTATATAGAGCTCGTAGCAGCCAGAAAGGAAGGGTGATATCGACGGTTGATTCCTGACCGAAACGGTCGAAGAAATTCATCATCGTCCCTGGCCTTCTGGCCTTTCGAAATGGCGGTTCGAGTTAGTCGATGGCTGACGGTTGGGTGCTGGCAGTCGAATTAATCGTCATCAACAAGCACACTATAGAAAAGCGTGGGCTGCCAACGCAGAGTGCAAAATCTTTGGACAAAAGGTTGGCCCTTGACGAAATAGGAGAGATTCAAAGAATTGGAAATAAGGCCACGACAATGATATCTTGTATTTGTCCATCTGGTCGGTTCAAAACCAGTGACGCCGAATAAACGTCAATGCAAAACCCGCTCCTAACTCCCTCGCTAACAAACGCAGCGTTAATCTTCTCCTCATCTTCTTCCTGGTCTTATCACAGAGAAGCCATGTAGCAGCTCGTCCCGTTTCGATTGGGCCCTGTTTCCAACGAGTCCACTGCTCACTAGCCACTTTTGACAATTCTGGGAGCAGCCCCCTTTGTTGACATGTCATCTCTCGCCCGTCTCTCTCAATGAGGCTGACTTTGGTCTGATGCTGCTACCTAGACGAAACACTCCTCATATTTCTTGTTGTGTTTGTTTGAGGCGTGGTCTTCCAGGCCCTTGCGTGCCGAGGTGCTCTGGAATGTGGAAAAGCAGATTTTGCATTTGATGGTTTGGGCTGCTGCGTTCTGCATTGTTGTCAGTATCATTAGCGATGCATACCGGACTGAAGACAGCAATGCAAAAACAGAGCTTAGTACAAGGCGTGTAGAAGGCAACTGGCACACGGGCATGGGAACTAGACAGATTTCGTGGATATGATTTGTGGTGCGTCGAGACCGCGTTCAGGAAGAAAAGAAAGGCTCCCCTGTGACCATAGAGGGAATGTCGAATTGGCACAATCCACATTGGTTCTCTTGGCCCTGTTCTCTCATCCATAAAACCGAGACAAGGAGACAGTGATTCAGCAGCGCTGCCAAGGTCAGAATCCTCCGGGATCTAAATCCACGACCTTTTGCCTCAGTAAAGCGCACCACGATGCTGCAAAGGGGGTGGTCAGAATCAACAAGAGGAGGCGTACTCCTGCAGTGTCTTCTGACCTCCTTACGACCAGCGGCGAATCCGGCCATACCGACGTTCGTCACATCATCCCAAAATCAGAGCGGCGGCCAGACAAAATGATCCCACGTCAAGTTTTCAAGATGGGGACGTTCAGACCGGTAGACCGTGGACACGAAACGCAAGAACACTAATCATTAACTGGTAATCGAGACGTACCTTCTTCAACTGACTGTTCGGTTCCTTCTTAGCATCCTTGGTATTACGCTCCCGTTTTTGGGCGGCCTTGGCTCCGTTACCCATCTTGTACGAGTTGAATGGTAGGGGAAAGGGCGAGTTGATGTCTGAGGTTTTGTAGTGGTGGTGGGTGCAGTCAAAGGGTCTCTTGATTTTCACAAGATCGGAGTGGGAAGTAGCAGGCTGGAGGACAGCGGAAGAAAGACTCTCAGAGACCAATTTAAACAAAGAGGAAAGAAGAGTCAGGCTGAAAGCGTGGCAAAGAAGAAATGGGCGGTCAGAAATAAATTTGAGACGAAAAAAAAGGGCAGACGGCGTGAGAAGATTACAGGCCACCAAGCCAGCGGCAACGGCGGGCTTCGGCATCGGAAAATCTTATAACCGACGATCCGGTCATACCAGCGATTCAACTGTGTTTCCACTCCGAACCATCGGGGAATAATACAGTCTTTGTTCAACTATCAATACCTGCTATACGGCAACCGCAACAGTCAACGCCCTTAGCAGCCCTTTGAAACCATCCTCCGTCTAGGTCGAAATCCTATTGAATTGCAGCCCGGTGCGAATGTCGCCAAACTTCGCATGCCAGATATCTCGAAGATACGAGCTCCTGGGCATCCATGGCCCTCGGTTACCACCCTTGGGCAGCGTGTTCGCCTCCTGAGCAGCCGTGATGTAGCTACTGTTTAGATTCAGAAGAGGTACCTCGGTCACTTGTTCTTTTTCGTTGATTCGCGGAACCATACTCGTCATATTCTTGGCCTTCATTTCTTTGAGGAGACGAACCCACAGTTGGGCAGTGGCATCGGCGCCAAGGGTCCAGCTGGCATTTGTGTATCCAAAGATGAATGTGAAGTTTGGCAAGTCCTGTAGCAGAGCACCACGCCAAATGAATTTCTGGTTCATTTGGTAGGGCTCGCCGTCGACACTAACAGAAGCACCGCCACCAAACTGGATCTTGAGACCTGTGGCGGTGATGATTATGTCCGCAGGGAGAGTCGCTCCTGACTTGAGCTTAATCTCGTTGGCGTTGATGTCTTCGATTGTGTCGGTCACGACGTCAGCTTTGCCCGTGCGCAACGCGGCAAAGAAATCACCACCTTGAGAAAGTCAGCAGGTAGCCCAGCGTATCGTTCGGGGTGTTACCAAAACTCACCTGGCGTGATACACATTCTTTGTTCCCAGGGATTATACCGAGGGACGAAATGAGGGTCGAAAGGAATATTGGCAGGTAACTCCTTCTCGGTGGCTTTGCGTAGAACAGATCGGCCCTTCTGGGGGAACAATCGACAGAATTGAAAGAATAAGAAACCGACAAGGAGGAATCTGATTCGGATGAGTTGATACGCCAGCTTCTCGGGGAATATCCGTTTGATGATACCATCGATGGGTTCGGTCAGAGGGATGGGCAGGAAATAGCTGGGTGATCGTTGAAGCATGGTAACGGATTTGGCCTTCTCTGTCATAGCAGGCACGATGGTCACGGCGGTGGCACCACTGCCGATGACAACGACTTTCTTGTCTGTGTAGTCGAGCTCCTCGGGCCAGAATTGAGGATGAACGACGGTGCCCTTGAAATTCTCAATGCCGGGAATCTTGGTATTGAGCCCCTGGGTATAGTCATAGTAGCCGGTGCCGAGGAGGATAAATCGAGAGTAGAACTTCCGCTTCTCGGTCCCGTCGACCGTGACATCAATTTCCCAATGCTGATTCTCAGTCGACCAGTTCATCGACTCGACTTTGTGGTGGAACTTGATGTGTTTGTCGATGCCATGTCTAGCGGCGGTGGTCTTGACATATCGCAGAATCGATGCTGCGTCGGCGATGGAACGGTCTTCCTTCCATGGATCCCAGGGGAACCCGAAGGTGTGAAGATCAGAATCAGACCTGATCCCGGGGTACTTGAACAAGCTCCAGGTGCCACCGATTTCTGCTCGCCCCTCGAGGACAGCATATGAATAGTCAGGAAGACCTTCTTGAAGACGGTACGCAGAATTGATGCCGCTGATGCCGGCACCAATGATAATGACGTCGAAATTATTGTTGGCCGCAATCATGGTGAACTGGCGAATATTATCTAGGTGTTGGTAGCATGAGGAGAAAAGGAGGTGTAGGTGGGAATATATGAAACAAAGGATGTGGCTGTCGGTGAACCGCGTATACTTAGGGTGGGACCAGGGTCTGTCTATGCGCCTCAAGCAGCAACGGAGAAGCCAGGATTAGTTGATACGGCCCGACGGGGTAATAGTGTAAGAAAAGTACGAGGAGACTCGCCTGGATGACTGGAAACATGGACAGAAACCTCGGCAAGCAAGACGAATCCGTCGACAAGCCTGAGTCGATGATTCTTGGGAGGCGACTTCTCTCTAAGGATCGTATTTAGGCAGCCAGGATATCACTGGGCAATCTCTTCGGACGCGGACCTGTTTTGGACACCGCGGCTAAGCATTCCCCTACGACACCTACGGAGTACCCAGCGCGGTAAGTGTGCCTAGAGAGCCCGTGCACCGCGCTTCCGTGTTGGGTGCCCAGGTGCTTACCTACCGGTACCTAGCACCCACTAGCTATCTAGTACCTAGGTAGGCATTTGCAGGGGAGCTTTTCCACCCCGCCACTGAGCAGGGAGGGGCAGTAGTAGGCGTATCTAGGCCTTGTGGCCTTACCTTCTTACTCGTATCGTATGTCCCACTACCGACCAAGGCAGCCATGGCCCATGGATGCATCCTCGTTTCCGACTACGTGTCCCACCGCCCCCCCTTTTGCAATCCTTAGCCGATGTCTACCCTTTTCCACCCCACCACAGATGCTACTGAAATGCTTCAAGTGAATACACCGAGGTATCTTCGTCCAGTCTACACCCGGTGGAAAATATGCTCGTCCTACACTGCAAGTCCTCGTATTCGTAGACATCCGTTGCTCTCACATGCCAATACGGAATACGAGCAGGAACTCTTGACTCGCGTTGTCGGTCGAAAATTCGTCCTTGGACGCGGACGATTTCCTCACATCAGACATTGAATCATTCCACCAGAGCATTTCCTCTGCTGTCGACCAGGTGTGTTTCAACCTTCTCAGGCGCTCCTCCCACCGCCGTGCAGATGACCCGGCTCACACCGGCCTTCAGCGTCATCAGCGTCTTCTGTTCCAACCCTCCATACTCGTTCGGATGAACAGACTCTCCGAACTCGCCTTCCCAACCTGGCACTTGAGGCAAGATGTTTCGGAACACTCCTGCCACTTGGTGTGTGTGTTCTTGCAGGTAGTAGATGACTGCATTTGGCCCTGCGTCGAATGTGTAAGCGCAAATCATCTTTCCTGCTTTTCGATTGGCCGTCTCCACCGCGTTCATGGCCGCGCGAGATACGTCGTTCAAGTAGTGAATTGGCGGCCATGAGTCCAGACAGATGGCGTGGAACGAATTCGAATCCTGCATCGTGACCCTTGCAAAAGTCTCGAAATCTCTCTCTTCAATCGCTCTCTCTATCTCTTGCATCCTCTTCGGAACAATCTCCTTGAATCTTGCAGGTGCCAGAGTGGATGTTTCGACCGTGGTCTGCATACCTGCAGTTGACGGGACGCCTTTCTTCTCAGCGCTGACGACCAAGATCAATGCCCTCATTTCCGGCCAATGCGAAACTGGTGCCACCTCTTCAGCCAAGCTGTCACTTCCGTCCTCCTTCGTACCAGCTCGCCAGGCCACGTAGCCACCCATCAAACTCCTGCAGGCAGATCCAGAGCCCTGCCGAGCAATCAATGACAGCTCTTTCGCTGATTGGGGCAGCTCGTAGAGATCAGCGATTGCTCGGACGAGAGCTGCGAACCCTGCAGCTGAAGAAGCAAGACCGGCCGCAGTAGGGAAGTTGTTGGTAGACACCAACCGCAGGGTCCATTTCGAGAGCTTCGGCAGCGAAGCGTCCTTGGCTTCCAGCGCCTCACGCAGCGAGCGGAGGACTTTGAGGCACGCTTGTGTTCTCTTTGAAGATTGAATATCCTCCTTTTCTCCATTCAATACCAGAGTGTCTGGGCCCGTAAAGGATTCGGAACATGATGCAGTGGTATGAGTTCGCAGCGATTTCTGAGACAATGTCACGGACAAAGAGGAGTTGGTCGGAAGATTCAAGACCGTGTCACGCTTTCCCCAGTATCTGTTGCGCTTTTTAGCTCTGTCCTTGGTGTTCAAGTCGTCTGCGACGGGACTCGGAAAGGGAAAAGCTGGAGGGGCATTGGCGTACCTACTTAATCACAGCGATGTTGACTGGGGCAGTGGTACTTGCCCGGAACACGGTATTTGAGCTAGACATGTTGACAGTGCGTGTAACGCTTCAAAGCAGAAAGGATTGTTGTACGCTTCAACTGGATCGGTGTGCAGTCCAAGGACGGAGACTCGAGTCCACTCGAAAATTATTACTCGGTATATGGCCCACAGCCTTAGATCCGGCCCGTTGCTTCACATCAGTCTACCTATCTCTAGTTAGTCTCGCCGGTATTTCACACACCAAACAGAGACTTTGTCTTCAACAATGCCAGGTTGGAGCACTATTAGAAGAGCAAGAAATGGTTGATGAAGTCACTCAGAGACACGATAGGATGATCTAGATCAGTTCTAGCAAATGTGAACGGCCGGGAGGGTTGGCGTTCAGAGGAATTGGAGGCCAAACGAGGTTGACTGGCTCCGGGAATCAGGCTGGGCCAAGCCTAACTCCTCCCTAGTGTCGATGCCTTTGCAATAATATTAATCAGGCTGCGGCTCCCCGCATCCTCCAATGATCTCTCCAAAGTTCAACGAGCTCTCTCTTTCACATCGAAACTTTTTTCCTCCTGCCACGAAACAAGATTCCCTGCGCTTCCACGATCACCTATAAATCAAGATACCGTTAAGACCATAGACATCCTAATGGGCTGGTGGAAAGCAGATCCCGGCCCAGCGCCTGAAGTGCTGCAAGCGCCACCACCCGCAGTATCGTCAATCCCTCCCCATGCTCAATTCAACCACCCACAACATCCCTCGATAGATTCCGCTTCAGCTTCAGCTTGCCCCGTCGACCCCAAGACTCGAGAAATATGGCTCCAACAGGCCCAACAGATGAAAAGGCCACAATCACCAGTAGAAGCAACGCAGACGCGTGCACAGACATCACAGCCTTCCCTCCCGGCCTCGCATCCTCCACTACCCAGCAGGCCGGCGGCAACAATATCGTCCCAAGAATGCTCCTCAGACCGCATCTCCCAGGGGCCTAGCCTGGAGACTCACTCACCGGCGTCGTACCAACCCGCACAGCCCCTCTCGCACGGCCGGGTAGTCTCCTCCATCCCACGCGCATTCCCCCAACAATCCGCACAAGAACCCTCTCATCAGACACCAACAAGTACAAGCACACCAGCAAACTCCGAATCCGAAACGGGCGCCTCCGCAGGCGGCAACTGGATCTACCCGTCTGAGCACCAATTCTTCCACGCCGTGATGCGCAAACAGACGCTCTCGTCCTCCAACCCTTCCGACCTGGCCCAGTCAATTTCGTCCATCATCCCCATCCACAACGCCGTCAACGAACAGGCCTGGGTACTCATAAAACGGTGGGAGAAAGGGACATCGGACGCCTGCGGGGGCCCAAAATTGCTCTCCTTCCAAGGGCTGGGCGCCGGAGCCAAATCGCCAAAAGCCAGATGGAACTCTCTATGGGGTTATACCGAACCCTTTGATCGTCACGACTGGGTCGTCCAGCGCTGCGACGGGAGCAAAGTCGAGTATGTCATTGATTTCTACCAGGGCAAGGCTTCCGAAAGCAAGAACGGAAAGCAAGGAAACAGCGCTCTAAATTTCTACCTGGACGTGCGGCCCAAGCTAAATACTATGGAAGGGTGGAGGATGAGAGCAGAACAGTTGTTCGGATTGAGATGATATCGGAGACTGGTGGCCGTAGCAGCAAAATATATTAGGAGGGCCAGGGAATGGCTGACGGCATCCGCACTCCATCAAGCATGGTAGTGTTCGTCGTTGTATAGTAATAGAGCATGGTCAGCCCGTCATTCGACAACGACGAGGTGCCCATGCTTGTGTACAAATCTCAAGTCAATTCAAGTCTATCTCCCGATTAAGTACAACTCCGATTCTCAACCCTTACACGACCTGATGAAATTGACTGATGATGATGCCTCCTTGACCATGTGTGTGAACCCATTCCCTGCCTGTGAGGTGGTATCGTAGCAAGAAAGAGGAGGTTAAGGGAACCGCACTTGAACGTGTGGATGGAGGGATGGATGAAATGTGGCTTGAAGAGGAATCCAACCGGATCCCTTCACGGCGCAAGTTCTGTTGCCATATCCACGTCAATCCTGTACATCCTATATTCCTCTCACTGCCTTGTGCAAGGTCCTCCAACCCATGATCGAATGCCTGTGTTAATGCAAAAACTGTCCTTGACTGACATGTATGTTCTGAATTGAGCGCCCAGTCCCGTGAGGACAGATGACCTAACGGTAACGCGAAAGTTGAAATGGAAGTCGAATATTGGTCGTTTCAAGTCGTTAATCCCAAGGCATATGTACCCATGCCGCCGTCCACCCAGAACAAAGGAAATTCGTGATGGTGTAACGTGTATCCATACCCATGATGCAATTGTATGCTGGTTCCGTTCTTTGATATCGCCTGCCGGGCTGGTTCCAGGTCTTCCTTACCAATTGCCTGTTCGAATCATTGGCTGCTCCATACCATAAGTGTTGGAGAACAGTTGTTGCCGGATGCTTTGTTGTTGTTGTGATGGTTGGTTACCCTGTCTGAGCCAGCCCAACGCCTGCATCAACTCATCATAGGCTTCCCTTAGCCGGCCGCCGCTCTTCTCATTGTGCGCTCGCAGTTTCTCTTCCCAGCCGTTGAACTGCAGTTGGTATCCTCCGCCTCTTTTGCTGGCCTCTTTGACGACACTAGCCCATGCTTTTGAGATCTCCTCGTAGGCGTTTTGTTTGGCAAGATTGTGCTGGGGATTGTCCCATTCCGGGAGATCATGGATGATTTGCGTAACATCGTTCAGATACTCTAGCGACGTCGATGACTGGTTTTCGTTTGGCGGCAAGAAGTGAGGGGTGAAATCTGTCAGGGCATCAAGCAGTTCATGCCATTGGGGCCGGACACGATCGTAGGAATAATCGGAACGGGGATTGGGCCCAAGAGGGAAAGAGTCCATCAGTCGTGTATAGTATTGACGCAATACTTGTAGAGTACTCTGAATGCTGGGTCGAGGGCTGATTTGAACAACTTCATCTCGAAGACTTGGGTGTCTCTCGCAAAGAGTCTTCAGCACAGATGTTAGAGAATCCTTGTCCAGCGTTTCAAGGAGTCTTTCCACTGATAACGGCCTCCCAACCAGATTTGGCCGAGCTCGTTTTCGTGAACTTGGTGTAGAGACAGTAGGGAGTCGGGCGTTCGATAGGAACGGTGATGTTGACATTTCATCATCTCGGTCGGGAGAAGGGGAGGCTTTTCGTTTGCGGGAGGGACCCGAGGCAGACACTGATGTAGCGGTTAGCAGGCTGCTGAAAATCAAATCTGATGGGTGCTACTCACTTGCTCTATTAGGAGAGAGACGAGAATGTTCATGGAAGTGAGGAGGGACGGGGGGCGTGGCCAGGCTATTCATTTTGACTCTGGCCTTCGACGCCCGATGAGATCCAGGTGCGGGTGTTTACTGCAATGTGGCGGGCAGAGTCGACGAGTGTTTGCTGGAGATTGGGAGATGAAGATGAGATAGATGATATTTAAGGAAAGACAGTGGTGACGGCGTTGCCCTGATAGTCTCACAGGAGGCAGGGCAGCGGTGAAGAGCTGTGGTGCTGGAAGACGGGAAGAGATGTAGTGATGTGGATGGGATGTGATGGGAGGGAAGTCCAAGTTTGAGGTCTGAGTGGAGGGTCGGTTTGTCAGTTGGCACCCAGTTGGCGTCGTGGCAGCTGCGGGTCGAGGTGCCAGTGAATCGCCCGTTGATCCAAGGCCTTTCAGGGCTCTTAGGCGTATCCCAGACGCAGGCCGGGGCAGCCTCGGGCCCGTTGATTTGCTACCGTCCACTGCTAAGTCACTGGACCAGACCCTTAGAAAACCCTTTAGGCTTTCACTCCACTCACGAAGTGCTGGCCGCTGCCCAATCCATACCCACTACTTTGGTCAACCGAGCACTGGACTCCTGCAATGCGGGTGGCTAACTTTTCTTCAATCGACTTGCAGAACAAGTAGTAGGAGACAAAGAGAATACGAGGCCACGGAGCGAATAGCACAAAGGAATGGCTTCCGGACAAGTGCAGTCCTTCTACAATCACGCAGCGGGACACCAGGTCGCCGGTCACAGGTCACGGTTTGCAAATTCGAATGAAAATAAATTGTCTCAAGAGAAGAGAGAGAGAAAGCTATGTGGAGCTCTTCCGTAGCCATGATTCGTGTCGTAAGCAAGGTATTCGACTCAAACACACTGTCTTCTGGCGTCGACATGGTCGCAGGCAACAGCATCACACCTGGTTCCCCATATCAAAGTACCACAAACCTGTGCACGTCTACTCTCAAACAACGCCGTGGGTATCATGCAAGCACAACAACACTTTCTGCTGCAGGCGTTGGCTGGTCCGAAGGATCGGCGCGTCCGCTGTCTCTCTGTATGGTCAAGTCTAGAGATAAAGTGACTGAGCAGCCACGATATCTCGCCTTACCTTGTTCAACGCCTCCTCGAACTTCTTCTCCAACTCTTCGCTCCCCATGACTTTCGAGGCCTCTGCCATCTGACGCAATGCTTCTTCGAGTCGGCGAAAAGTACGGATCAAGCTACCTTCGTACACATCGGTCATTTTGCTATGTTCACAGTCAGCATTTGCCACTCCAAGAGGCTTTCCGCAACCTACCAAATCTCTCCGAATGATTTCCCAGTTGCCCACGCGTAGATGACCGGCATCAGCTGCCATTTGAACCCTTGGACGTACTCTTCCTCGTTCATAGCCAACTTCGACTCCACCGACACCTTGGCAATGTGTCTGGCTTGTCTTTGTATCTCACGCAAAGGCTTCGCAAGATCCTCGGGTAAATTAGGGGTCTCATTGACCTTTTCTTCAAAGACAAAGCAGCTCATGACTGCTGCACATTGCTCTGGGTTCAAGTCGTTGAAGAATCGGTTGAAGAGGAGCTCACTAAGCATCAATTCATCGCCAGTGCTGATCTCACACGCGACACGGGCCTTGAGTTGGACCACTTCATCCTCGTTGATGAACTGCAGTCGGCGGAGAACTCGCTTCCGGCACTTCAACTCTTCCAGCTGCATAATGGCATGTGCATCTTGGATTTGCTTCTTCAGATTTCGGATCTTATTGGTGAGATTCACCTTGGCCGCGTACTGGTTGTAAAGGCCTTCCAGGCGAGGAGAGTGGTGCAGTGGATTGGCCACCAACCTCGACTCCATGATCTCGATCTTGCGAAGTAGATCCTTGAACGAGTTATCTGTTATCTTCATGTTCTCAATCGGATCCAGCACAGCCAAACCGTCAGGGAACCGTCTCTTCACTTCGGCTAATGCTTGCTGCACTTTCTTTTTCTCCTCGGAGATTGTCATGTCGGCAGGGGGGAATATGCGGATATGAGAGATCTTTTGAACGCACTTGAGCGAGACCGGGACGACTTCGACTTTGGACTTCTCACCAGGTTGAGGAGGACGAATTCCATGGGGAAGAGACTGGAAAGTCTTGGTCGCAGGGGCAGGTCCTTCAGCAACCTCCAACGCAATGTCGAGGATCCACTCCTCCTGAGGTATCAAATTCTCCACTGATTTGCTTTGGCTTCTCTTTGTAAAGTTCAAGACGGCTCCCCAGCCAAAATCATGCTCTCCATCTTTGATCTCCACCAGACGACCCGGCTGCATGAAAGGCAGACAGTAGTTGGGGTGGATAATCACCATGCGCATGTCCTCGGCATAGACATCAAGCTGTTTCCTAAGCTCGTAGTAGGCTCGAATTGCGCTTTCGTCTTCGATGACCATCGCTGACTTATCTGCTTCCAGTTGCTGCAATTCTTTCTCAAGGCCGGACACACTGGCAGTATTTTGGAACTGATGAAAGCACCTCTCAAGCATAAACTCAGGAGAAATGCCTTCAACTCGGAGCAGATTCAGAATCATGTTGTAACCAAGATAAAAGGCAGAGTTCAATTTATCCTGCTCGCCACGGACAATGTCCTTGGCAACGCCGGGTTCCATCTGCTCGTTGATCATCATTATAACAATCCCTCGTTCGTCGAGTCCACGACGTCCAGCGCGGCCAGACATTTGGATGAATTCAGAGGGCGTAATCCATCTTTGCGAGATACCATCAAATTTGCGAACACTGGTAAAGACGACAGTCTTAGCCGGCATGTTGAGTCCGATAGAGAACGTCTCAGTTGCGAACAGAACCTTGATCAGGCCCTCTTGGAACAGAATCTCGATGGTCTCCTTGAGGATTGGCAACAAGCCGGAGTGATGGATGCCGATTCCTCGTCTCAAAAGTGGCAATAAGTGTTGGATTTGTGGCAAATTCTTGTCCTCGGGTGAGAGCATTTCCAAAGCGCTATCAAACACTTTCGAGACCATGGCCTTCTCCGATTCTTCATTGAAGGACATGCTGCTCATTTGAATAGCATAGGCCTCGCAATCTCTTTTGCTGAAGCTGAAAACAATGACTGGGTTGTAGTTCTTGGTCATGATCATTCGGACAATTTTGTAGATATCAGAGGGACCTCTAGTGCCTCCTTTATTCAACTTCTTGTCCCTTCCTTTGCCCTTCCTACGGGCCAAGGCATTTGAAGGATCGTCACCTTGTTTGTCGGCAATGGAACTCATGGCTTTTTGGAAGTTTTCTTCTCTGAAGACACCCTTTTCGTCCACTATCAAGTGAATCCCGTCGGCACCAGCAGGAAAGAAGTAGTGTTGCAAGGGGGTTGGTCTGAAATCTGTGTAGACAACGTGACATGGTTGGTTATGGGTCTTTGTGATCCATTCAGCAAACTGCATTGCGTTCGGAATGGTGGCTGACAAGAACACATAGCGAACTTTGTCCGGTAGTAGAATGATCGTCTCTTCCCACACAACGCCTCGGACCTTGTCACGCAGGTAATGAATCTCGTCAAAAATCACCCATCCCACTTCTCGCATGATCTCGGACCCGCGATAGAGCATTGAGCGCAGAATCTCGGTAGTCATAACTAGGCAGGTGGCTGTAGGGTTGATTGTGACATCGCCAGTCATGAGACCAACGTCACCAAAGTCGGCTTGAAACTCTCGATATTTCTGGTTGCTGAGCGCCTTGATTGGACTAGTGTAAATGACTCGTTGGTTGTTCTTGAGACACTGAGCAATTGCATATTCGGCCACAACGGTTTTGCCTGCGCTAGTATGAGCGGAGACGAGGACGCTCTCATTTCGTTCAATTGAGGCAATGGAGACTTGTTGAAAGGGATCAAGCTGGAATTTCCACGTCCGAGCGGGTTCTGCCGGCGGTTTGTGCTCTGAGATGGGTACGTAGTCATAGTCAGGTGGCAAGGCAACTTGGTGACGAACTTGGTGTGACAGGATAACCTTCTCTTCTTCTTTGCCTGGGAGCAAGCCAGCAGATGCGGCAACTTCTCTGGATTGTTCGGTCTCGAAAGTATCGGTGACGACAGGCTCTGGTTCCTCTTCCATGCGCATTCGTTTGGTATCCGGCGCATCCCCATCCGTCATTTCCTTGTCAACATCTTCCGAAACCGAGGCGCTCCCGTCACTAGAGGGAGCAGTTACTTCTTCGGCATCGGGATCTTTCACTTCGCCGTTAGCCTGTCTCTTCAACCGCTTTCTTTGTGCTTTGGTGAGAGCTGTGGCAGGTGGCACCTGGCCGTTTTCCTCAAAAACGTCAAATAGCTCATCCATTTTCGCGGAGGCTAGAAGGTTGTGCTCTTGACGCAGAGAGAGTGTCGCAACAATCGACAGTGAAAAACAACGGCGGAATGGCGACGAAAGATTTAATGTGAAATGCTGTAAGTGGAAGGTGCGCCGAAAGCCCTTTGTAAACGGAAAGTGCGCCGACAGCCTTGCCAAGTCCAGCGGAGAGCTCCTAACGAGCAGCTTCAATCAGTCGATGAACGACATCACCTCACTTTGTTTCATCTCTTCCAACACCACCATTACTGGAGCGAGAGTTAGATAAAGGTATGAACAGCACATGTCGTCCTGGCGATGTACTGATGCAGCCTCCAGATGAACGCCCAAGCAATCCTCCGCGCCAGAATGGCAACCCAACTCGTCGCCCGCCGCGGCTTCTCCTCCACCGCCCGTCGAGCAGACAATTTCAGCCCTTATCACTATCCCGAAGGACCTTACACCAACTTGCCTTTCAACCCAAAGACGAGATTCTTCTGGGTGCGATACTGGGGTTTCATGGGTAAGGACACTTCGAGTTGGAAGGCACACGAGACTAAATGAAGCGTACAGTGACTGGATTTGGCATTCCGTTCGGCATGGCCGGTAAGCGCTGGCCAAAATTCGTTTTTTAAAAAGACATGCTGACACATGGGATAGTCTGGCACACGTACAAGGCTTGAGAGATCCGGAGAGTCTGGAGTTGGCCATGGAATATCAAATCGCGTGAGGAACCGGTGCGGGAATGGCACCCTCGCAACTGGAATTTGTACAGAGCCAGAAATAAAATCTTATCAGCCATCATGGATGTCTATTGATCTTTACCCTCTCCTATTCTTCATTCCGAGGTCGTCTTCATGTCATTTGCGGTGGGTTTGCCTCGTCCACCACTCCCAGGGAACAAGCACAAGGCTGTCCAATCAGAATGCGCGTAATGTCCCAGTAAATTTTATTTCTTTAAACACCTATTTTCATACAAACCTCCAGCTTTTCCCGTCCACGCATAGGCAGTGCGCTGTAATGCTGAGTCCCTGACCATCATCATGCGAAACCTGAGGACAATAGCATATCATGAGACCCAGCTACCAGATGGATTGCCACTAAAAGCCACCGCATGGGACACCTCGACTAATGCAATAATTTGTGCCTTTGGCCCAACTCCCACACAGCCTATAATCGAACTGAAAAGAAGTGTTGCGACCTCGTCTGGTCATGGCGGGTTCGTAAGTATCACTTCATGGGATTCGCCATGCCCGCTGCCAGATCTAGAATGTGATGAGATATTGCTGCTTCAATATTTCCCAGACATTGCAACATCTTGCCTTGTCCTGGCTGGCGGGGATGTAGTGGTTGTGCGCGAGGATCCGAGTCCGGAACAAGAAAAGATTGAAATTGTCGGCACCGTCGACATCGGAATCTGTGCTGCTGCTTGGGCTCCAGATGAAGAATTACTGGCCATTGTCACCCGCGCGGACACACTCGTGCTGATGAGTAGGACTTTCGAACCGCTCAATGAAGGTACTCTATCGCCGGAAGACCTCAAAGTCTCCAAGCATGTGTCGGTTGGCTGGGGTCACAAGGAGACTCAGTTCCAAGGGAGACGCGCAAAAGCTATGCGAGATCCTACAGTGCCGGAAAAGGTCGAAGAGGGCAGATTGAGCCCTTTTGAGGATAACAAGGTTACAGTCAGCTGGCGAGGAGATGGGCAATGCCTTGCCATCAGCAGCGTGGTGCCTGGTCAACGCCGAGTTATCCGGGTCTTCACGCGTGAGGCTGTCCTGGACAGTGCTAGTGAACCGGTTGACGGTATGGAGTCTGCACTAAGCTGGAAGCCCTCGGGCAATCTCATTGCCAGTGTCAGGCGGTCTGACACCAAGTTGGAGGTCGTCTTCTTCGAGAGAAATGGTCTCCGTCATGGTCAGTTCGATCTCAGAACGAGCAAAGAAGAAACGGACGAGTGGGCCTCTAGCATTTCCCTTTCATGGAACACAGACTCCACAGTTCTGGCTGTCGCCTTCAAGGACAGGGTTCATTTTTGGACGATGGGCAATTACCACTACTATCTGAAACAAGAGGTTCTCTTCCATTCATCATCACCGTCCTCCTCCTCCAGCTACCCTCTAAGATGGCATCCCGAAACACCTCTGAGGGCGTCCTTCGGTGATTCCAAAACGCTGTTGGACCTCACGTTTCTGTCCGCGGTGTCAGCAGGTAGCACAGTCCCACCGCAAGACTATGGCATCGTCGCAGTTATCGATGGCAAGATACTGAAACTCACGCCCTTCAAGCAAGCCGGTGTGCCGCCACCAATGGCTTTCTGTGAGGCTGTTTTTGACCACAACATCGTTGACTGCGCCATCGGCCAGGATGGCAAGAGCTTTGCTGTCCTAACGACAGAAACGTTGGAGCTGTGTCAATGGAAGACCCGTCCTCCCAACGGGAAAGGAGATTTGATATTCACCTCTACAACCGAGCGGCGTTCCCATCCAATTCCGACACTCTTGACAGGACCAGAGTCTCTCCACTATACCCAGGTGGCCTTCAGGAACGACGAAATATTTGTCATTGCGCCAGGGCAGTCAACGAGACCAGCGTCTTGTTGGAAAATGAAGTGGCACGAGAGTTCGAGCCTATCTTGGGAACAATTTCCGGCGCCTGAACGATCTGAAAGCCTGGTAACGGACGTGTTTTCCGAGTCTATATTCGCTACCGATCCGAGTGAGCATACCACAGTCCAGCTCTCAGACCATTCTGGGTCGATGAGCCTTCAATCTGTCGAACTGAGCGGTAGTCAAGCCAACAGCTCCGTCTTTACGCTCCGCCATACCGGACATCTTCAGGAGAATGGTGAGACGAACGGTCACAGCCCGGAATACCACAAAGTCTCTCTATCGCCCAAGGGAAACCTGTACGTCGACGACATGCTTCTCGTCCGCGAAGTTACTTCCTACATGTTAACCTCCACACATCTAATCTTCACCACGTCCTCACACCTCCTGAAATTCGTCCATCTCACCCATCCCTCGGCAATGCAGGTCCCCAAGGACACACCCGAGATCGACGAACGATGCAGAAACGTCGAAAGAGGCGCACACATCGTGACAGTCATTCCATCCATATACGCCGTGGTTCTCCAAATGCCGCGTGGAAACCTTGAGACCATCTACCCTCGTCTGCTGGTCCTCTCTGGAATACGCAGGCACCTCAAGCAGCAGGACTACCTCGCTGCTTTTCTGGCCTGTCAAACTCACCAGGTCGATATGAATATCCTTCACGACTATGACCCAGCCACTTTCCTGTCCAATGTGCCCAAATTCATCGATCAACTTAAAAAACCCAGCCGCGTGGACGGCTTTCTCTCGAAGCTCAGGGACGAGGACGTCACCCAGACACTCTACCGCGACACGACATTGCAGTCTCAATCCGAGCCAGCAGTGCCACAGCCACTCTCTGCTTCCCATACAAAATCGACCAATGTCGTCGTTGCAGGCAGCAAAATCAACAAGATTGCCGACACGTTCCTCTCCAGCCTGGCTTCAAAACCCTCTTCGTCTTACCTGCAAACCATCATAACGGCCCACGTCTGCAAGCGGCCTCCGGATTTATTCTCTGCCTTGACACTCGTCTCTACCCTTGTCCAGACTTCCAAAGAAGAAGACGACATTGCAATCTCTCACCTGTTCTTTCTCACGCCCAATCCGTCCCTCTTGTTCGACGCTGCCCTCTCCCTCTACGATCTCGAATTGACACTCCTCGTCGCGCAGAATGACAGCTCCAGAGATCCGAGGGAATACATGCCGTATCTGCAATCTCTACAGGAGATGTCGGAGCTGAGGCGCAAGTACACGATTGACGACCATCTCAAGAAATACAGCAAAGCGTTGGTCTCTTTACATGCGATAGGTGACCACGAGCAAGTCGCTTCCTACACAGTCAAACATACCCTGTACACCACGGCGATGGAGCTGTACAAGTACGATCAAGTCCATCTGACCCAGATCACCCGGATGTACGCCGAATATCTCACGACCCAAAAATCGCATCACGCGCAAGCGGCCACGCTTTACGAATCACTGGGCGATTACGATGCCGCGTACAAGCTGTACGCACTGGCGCACAAGTGGCGAGAAGCCCTGGCCTGTGCGACCCTCGTTCCTTTGGAAGCTGCACCGCTCGGGTCGCTCGCCCAGAGTCTGGCAGCGACGTTGACGGACGAAAACCGCGACTACCGCGCCGCAGCGACGATTCAAATCGACTACCTCTCCAATATTCCAGAGGCGGCAAAACTGCTGTGCCGGGGTTCTTATTTCGCCGAAGCGATGCGTATTCTCGCCCACGACGAACACCCCATCTCCGAGATCCACCAGATAATAGACGCAGGACTAGGCGAGAAAGTCGGCGAAATCCTCGAACTCTTGGCAGACTGTCGCGCACAGTTGAACGCACAGGTCCCGCGCATCATCGAACTCCGCAAGAAAAAGGAGGAAGATCCGTTGGCTTTCTTTGGGGGTGATCCCACGACCACCGCTGCCGCGGATGGCGCAGATATCCCGGACAACGTCTCCCTCGCAGCCACGGACGCCAGCACTCTCGGCGGCCAGAGCCTCTTCACCCGCTACGGCAGCAACGCCAGTAAATTCGGCGGAACAGTCGCTTCAAACATCTCCCGAAAGACGTCCAAGACGAAACGCCGCGAGGAACGCAAGCGCGCCCGAGGCAAAAAGGGCTCCGTGTACGAGGAGGACTACCTCGTCGCCAGTGTGGGGAGATTGGTCGACCGCGTGAACGGTCTCCATGAAGAAGTCGGTCGTCTTCTTGCGGGTCTCTCGAGACGGGGGATGCGGGAGCAAGCTAAACAGGTCGACGAAAACATGAAGGAAATCTGCCAGGCCTGCGAGAGAGCTAGAGAGGAGGTCTGGGATGTTGCTGCAAAAAAGGATGAAATAGATGGTCAGGTTGATGAGAGTAATACGTATGATAAAGACGGACAAGGAAGACCCCCTGGAGCAGAAGGTGTGTTCTGGGATAGTCAGCAGGAAAGTCAGAGGAAAAGGGAAGCGCCCGAAGTGAAGAATTGGACTTCCAGTGAGCTCGTGGCTCACTGAGATAAAAGCTCCGGTGGATGAAAAGACCTTGATCTAACTTGATTGTCTGGTGCTACCTGACTTGTTCCATTTCTCTTCTCTGGAACAAACGGCCG
The DNA here is from genome assembly GCF_000836435.1 of Fonsecaea multimorphosa CBS 102226. Lineage (NCBI taxonomy): Eukaryota > Fungi > Ascomycota > Eurotiomycetes > Chaetothyriales > Herpotrichiellaceae > Fonsecaea > Fonsecaea multimorphosa. Next base: position 435,910 of record NW_015971654.1, on the reverse strand, counting down.
TTTTGAGGATTAGATCCAGACCATCCCGACGGCTCTAATCTCGGGATCTTATCATCTGAGATGCGTTGCCTGTCTTTTGCACCATCTTTTTGCGCGTCTTTCTGGAAAAGTCGCCTCTGCGTTTGCTGTTCAACGGCCCTGGGTTTAGGCTTTTCTTGCACTTCCTCTAGGTCTGGTACCTGTACTGCCTTTTTGGCCTGATTGAGGTCGGCAATACCCAAACCTTGATCGATCAGGTATACCTGAAAAGCTGACAACAACTCCTTAAGCCCGGCCCTTAATCTTGCGATGATGATCTCGACTTCTTCGATGTCATCCGTGACACCTTGCTTGTTTTTGGATACATAGTCTTCGATTATGTTCAAGGTTTTGGTAAATGTTCTAACAGTGTCTGGCACAGTCGGAGTGGCTTTGCCGTAAGTATCTTCAGTGAGACTGGCAACCTGCATTTTGGTTATCGACTCAATTACATCGACAATCAATGCTGCATTCCCATGGGGAGATCCGAGTACCATGGCGTTGATTCTGGCGGCATTTGTGGAGACGAAGAACCAACCAATGCGACTTTGCTTTAGAGCGGTCATCCATTGATCTGCAAGACTTTTTGCTGGCGTTCCAGCACTGCCAGGCGGCTTTGCGTATTCGAGCAATTTTGTTTCGACTGATTTTGCCGTCTGCTCGATAGGTGGGTGCCAGGGCTGTTTACTACTGCCGATTTGTCGCAAGGGACTCGCCAGCAGCCTCTCGCCCACGCTTGGTTTCGGACTTCCTTGAAAGATCGACTGACTTGGAACTTCGGGAACAATGCGTGGTAGAGATTTGATTTGGTCCGCAGCGCTAGGCTGTGGGACCACTGCTGGAGGCCCAACAATGCGAATTTGCACTTCTTGCAAGATTTTCAACGCGGCCTGCACCATTTGGCTCCACATTGGTCCAGTGGGTCGTTCAATATCTTCGAAAATGGCCTTTCTTCGTTCCTTGTGTTTGTGGGCGATGATAGCTAGCTCCCAAAAGGCAAAGGTTCGCACAACATCTCGTTTGGCTTTTAGCCCGTTAAGAAGTGTTCCATTGGGATCTTTGCTGGAAGCGGAAAGCGGCAACCCCGACTTTGTGGGTTGCTGATTGAGATAGATCAAGAAGAGGAGCGAAGTTAACTCCCATGTCAGAATGAGAAGAAACCCGGCACCGAAGCATCGGAAAAGATAGCCGAGACCTAGAAGAGGATATCCAACCGGTCGGGCGTTTGCTCTTGACAAGTTGAAGAACGGTTTTGCCATCGCAAGATGAAGCTGCCAGAAGATGTTTCGTAGGAAGAGGCCGTAAATGAAAGGCGCCACAACGATCATGGCCCCTGGTATGAGAGTGCTCTCTATGAGCACTGAAAGTAATTTGCGTAGCAGTCGTGTCTGAATAGGCTCGACCGGGTGGGTGTCTTGTGCTTTGGTGTCGGGGTTCGGCGTGCTTGGTAGTTTTGAGACGGGGATGAGGAGTGTTGAATTTCCGCGGTAAAGATGGACTCCTGCATATGCGACCGCAAGAAGTAATGCGTAAAGCCGGAAGTATATAGGTCTCTCATTCAGAATGTCAGGAGTATTATGGTTTCCCCTTGTGATCCAGCCAAGGTCTGGAGAGGACCAAATGTAAGCTTCAGTGAACCACCATCCTGAGACCAAGTACCAGAACAATGTCTGCACAGCTGATGTGCTGAGAAAGTTGGTTCTAAAGGTCGCAAAAGGGGAAGTTGTCGTCTGTTTGCCGATGTTCAGGGTGGCTATCTGGAGGATGAAGACAAACAGGCTGGACATGAAAAAGAGCAACGCTCTGAGTCCTGCAGGTCCGAAAGGAAACCATGACCAGAATATGTCTTTCTTCGGACCGAGACAAACAGCATCCAGGAGGGCGACGAGGAGGGTGATCAATGCAGCATGCACAAATCGTTTGTGGAGAGCGGAGGTCAAAAACCGTCGGTAGGGTCGAGGGGGAGGATTCAGGGAGGCGGCAGCAGGACTCGCCATTGTGGTAGGCAGGATACTAGGAAAATGGGATCATGATATAGCAAAGCAGTCTTCGACCAGCGAGCGCTGCGGAGACGAAGTCGTAGGTTCAGGAGAGGCAAGGATGTTGAAGATGGAGTGAAAGCCCAGTTCTTGCTAATGGACATTGAACATGTAAACAAAATTGTGCAGTGGGCAACGTGTCGTCGGGGAATGACGCCAGTCCACGTGATGGGGAGCAGGCTGAGTGGCTGGAGTCGCAAGTGCCGCATTTCAACTGCAATTCCTTCCCACTCGGCAGGCTTCCACCATCTTTCACAGTGATCGATTCATTCACCCTCAGTTGTGCTCTACATATCTTCGACTGAGCTTTGTCTCTAGTGCGACAATAACACAAGTACAATCCGCCCGCCACAAACGCCATGTCGTTCGATCGGCTATCGTCACTTGAGTCGCAACCCACCACCACTCGGAGGCAGGATGACCCGCAATACAGAGATGATCCAGAGTTTCAAAGGTTAACCGAGTCGCTATCGACCCGACTCTTCGAATTGACCTCGAACATCTCCCGACTTTCCAATCAACTCTCTAAAAAGGATACCGAGAGAGGTCGAGAGAGGATACATGATTTGCTGGAGGAGACTAGACAGGGGTTCAAAGAGGTTGGAGATGGCGTCAAGAGGGCGCAAACCTGGTCAGATCTGAATGTCAGTAGCTCTACTTCGCAAATGCCTCAAAGCCACTAACTCCGCGATTAGCCTGCACAACGGTACACAAATCAGAAACTCTCCCGAGAGTTTGCCTCTGCCCTGTCCGAATTCCAGGTGGTCCAGCGAAGGGCAATAGAGAGGGAACGAGCGTCAAAAGCTGCACTTGAGGAAACCCAGTCAGGCCAGTCGCCGTTGGCAGAGGGTGGCCAACAGCGCCAGTTGCTTGAAGAACCTCGGCTCGCAGAACAAAGCGAAGTCGACTTTCAGGAAAATCTGATTATTGAACGAGAAGGAGAGATCCGGCAGATCGAGCAATCGGTCGGCGAATTGAACGAGCTGTTCCGGGATGTCGCCCATCTTGTTCGAGACCAAGGCGACATGATTGACGCCATTGATATCAACGTCGAGAACACATTGACCGACACCAGGGGAGCGGACACAGAATTGCGAAGCGCCAGCCGGTACCAGAAATCGGCGAGAAACAAGGCCTGTTGTTTGCTAGTCATTTTAGCAGTGGTCCTCTTGATTGTGGTTCTGGCTGTTGTTCTCGGATGAAGAATGGGTTTGCAGCGTTTTGGCGCTATTGTTGTTCATAAATTCCATGGCGCCATGGCGCTGGAATGCATAGTCATCGGGTAGAGTATTCTGGCTCTCAGCTTGAGAAGCTTCAACCAACTGATAAAGCTCATAGGCGGCTGCGAATCGGTTGTGGGTAGTGGATAGAATACAATATGTTTTCTAAGCTCTGTCAAGTGAAGAAAAGCGAGAGCGACGAAACTAGGATGCAGCCTGGGCCATGTGCAATGGTAATCTGCCATCGTTAGTCCCGGCATCATGATTTATGGACCCAGCAGGCCCGTGGGCCACGATGCTGTACTGACAAGGCTGCGTTCACAAGGCTGTGTTTCAGCCCCATCCTCGACGCGTGACGTCAAAAGTCTCCATTTCTCACCGCGTACCCTTTTCCAACCAGGAAGTCACTTTTCTTCACGATCGGTTCGACATTGACGACTATTCTTACCTTCGTAATGGCACGATATGCAATCACCATCCCTTTTGGATCTTCAACGACCAATACTCGTCCCAACCGGTGATAGCAGTTTGAACGTCGCGTTCGACTCCTCCAACCTCATCCACAGCAGGAAGAGAAAAAGCAGTGAGATTGAGCCTGGCAATCATGGCCTGCAGTCAGACGTTTTCGCTGCGAAGTTACTCTCTCCAAAGCAAACAGTCCTCAACTTCGCGCCGGTAACGCTTGTGGCTCGGGCATGTCTGCCATTGGCATGGCTCGACACCTCTGCCGGTACTAGCCGCACGATCTTTGAAGCAACCATTCTTTCAGTGGAAGAATGGGAACAACGTATTCTGCTCGTCCGTCAAGTTCCTAACGGCGGTCTCCATGCCGTTGAGCGGATTGGCCAAGATGTCTACATTGCATGTCCATTGCACAGTTCGATTTCGGAAGCATGGTGCTATGATGCTGCAATCGGAAAAGTAGCTGAGGTCAAAGTTGAGGATTTATTGCGGGCAGAGGGAGATGACGGCCTTCGCAATTCCCATACACGTACAGGATCAGTCTCGAGTCTGCCAGCATTGTCCACGCCGAAGAGTCCCAAGAAACCAACAAATCGACGCGGGGCATTGGCCAGGATGTCAATCTTGAAGCCGAAGGATCGTGCCTCTCACGGGTTCATGATTCCACCGAACTCTCCCCACCTCTCTCAGCAGCCGACTGCTGCTTATTTGGATGATCTGGCTGGCCAGGATATGGCTCAGATCCCGATTCCCGATCCCGTTATGCAATCCCCAGCTATTCCACCCTCAAGTCTGTTGGGAGCCCCCACAACAGTCACCACCTCCTCAGGAATCGGCTTTCAAGACCCATTCGACAATACTGTTCCACTGAACGGGGCTCTTCTTCCAGCACCCGCATCTCTCGCTGCATCAGAAAACCTTTGGGCTGGCCCGGGCCCTACGGGACCTGAGCGTCTCCGGACACAATATTTTGAGCATCTCTATACTTCCAAAACTTCACTGGCATTCTACGTCAAAGGACCACTGAGTCGGGCGCGAGCACATGTGCGGTCAGGTGGAGATCCTGCAAAAGCAATACTCGAACTCTCCGAGTTCTATGAGCAGAGTATATTGCCTACAAAGAAAATCGACCTGAAATACAAGGAGTCCCTGTCAAAAGTAATCAGAGAACTGCCACCAATGATCGTCGAGCAGGAAGGAGAAGGTTTCGTCGGACAAGACACATCTCAGAAGAAGAAAAAGTCTCGGAAGAAGAAAGTAAAGCTGGGCAAGGATTGTCTATGGCCTGATGAGGAGGAGTTCATTGCGAAGTGGTGGCGTGGTAGGGATTTAAAGGCGACGAGTCTTACAGCAACTGGTCAGGCCGAGGAGATGCGGAAAGAGTTCGCAGACTTGCGTATGCGGGAGAGTGAGATGCAAATGCTTCTAATTCTAGAGGTCATGTTGCTCGGACTTGCAGGGTCACGACTCTCAGAGACTGCGAAGCCAGCCCAAGTAACAGATCCAGAGGTAAAACTCCAGTCGGTCGAGGACGAAAACAATGAGATTCTGGCCACAGTTCCGCAAGTGCCACCAAAGGAGAAGAAGAGGCGCAACTGGTCGAGTGAGATGGATACTATAGTCGATCGTCTATGCATCTGGCACACCGTCAGCCTGGACGACTTCCCTGCGACAGAAGATGGAGGCCGGAAGGATGGCAGCAGCAGCACCTCTTCGAAACCCAATGAACCCCTCAAGGACTTTTGCAAAGACGTCCTCCTCCCATTCTACTCGACCAAACTTCCCGAGCAAGTCAAATCAATATGTCGTAAGCTCGGCGGACCTGAAATTTCGCCCAAGCGATCCAAACAACTTCATCCAGCGCCTGCAATGACCCTACATCGATCGTCGTCAATATCATCGCTCACGAGATCAAAATCAGCCAGGCCGCTTGCAAAACGGACTCTCGAAAGGGTTCTCAGTGAAGACCACCAACTTCATCGGCACACCTCTCCACCAACCACCTTCTCGCGCGGACCCTCAGCAACAGCCTCCGTGACCCACAACCCTATAATCCCCGCTCTAAAGCGCGAGCCCTCGGAGAGGCCAGTCTCTCGGGGAGGCAACCTCTCGAAATCAGTCTCTTTCAGCAATCGCGAAATTGACCTTGCCGCGGATCAAAAAGCGCATGAGCAGAAACGGCGTAAGCTCGATCGGCTGGCGCAACAGAAGAGGGAGCTGGAGGCCGCGATTGACGCGCTTAAGAAGCCTGATCGCAAGACCGCGGCGGGGCTCTTCATGGACGAAGTCGAGGACAGGAAGAGTAAGGAGAAAGAGAGAAAATCAGCAGTCCAGATATCTGCGACGCCAAGGGCGAGGAGAGTCAAGGAGTCGCTGATGGAGCCCGAGCTGCCGCAATTGCCAAAATTGAAGATTCAGGAACGTGATGCAGGGATGGTCATTCCTTCGTCAACGATCAAGGCTCGGCCTTTACGTTCTGGAATACCGAGTTCGAACAGCACGACTAGATCGTCAGCCACCAAACGAGCAGTCCTTGCAGCTATCCATGAGACGCCATCACGCGGGGTCGTGAAGAAAACTTCGAATCCTCTGGACTTACCTCCGGTCTGTCCCCCTCTGGCAAAGGAGGTAGACCAATTCACGATCGCAGCGACCCCGGCGTCCAAACAAGTGAACATGGGTAGAGAAGGCGAGCCTTTGTCAGAGCACGATCCGCCCTCCGGATCCCCCGCGCAGGCCGGTCCTTACGAGGAGATCAACAGTGTGCAAAACTTGCACATGACTCGCTCCCGGCGGCCAGTTCTGTTTACGCCCGTGAAAAGGTCCGATGTGCCGCTGGACCATGTATTCCGTGACGCCCCGGAGATTCCTGAGCAGGCCGGACGCATGATGGATCGAGTCATGGGCGGCAGGGGCCGCGGGATGATGATGGATGACAGCTTTCAGTGGTCGCAAAGTACTACAGATGGTGTGACGAAGACGCCTGCACGAGGGACCGTTGAGCCAAAGGACTTTCCCATGGGGAATGTCGAGGAAGATGATATTTACGACAAGTTGGGTTGGAATGATGACTTTGACCTGTGATGATGACCCGACGGCCGTTTTGTATAGACTGTTAGAACCTCCGTAGTAGCGGGGGATTGACGATACCATGAGCCAAAATGACTGGATCGGCGAAAGTGATCTGTTGTTTGAATTCCTCGTCGTTCTCCGCAAAGGCGCTGAATGCCAACTAGCAATGCGGTTTGTTTGAAGCGCCACCATACCCATGGGCATTTTCAGAGTTGCCGTTCTTTGGGAGGACAGCTCGGAGGTTCCGCGAGGCTGAGGCGGAATGGTACGAGTAGAGCACAGAGACGCGTCCCTCAGCCGCCATAAAGTACGTGGGATAGCCATGAGGGCTGCCGCCGGTTCTCCTCGGGAAGAATGGACGTTTGAAACAAGATTCATGCGAAACAGCATGTGGGGTGCCCAGGTGCCTGAGAAGTCGAGGTCAGATAGTGCCCCGCCGAGCACCACTCACTCGGTCTGTTCACCTCAGCCATCGGGATTGTGCCCTCATTATACACCAGTCTACTCGGTACGTATGGTGCTCCTCTCTCTCGACAAGGCGCAGCGGTGAATGGCGACGCCACCGGGATATTCTTTGTGGGCTGGAACGAACTCGCCCTTGGGGGGGTTTTGATGCCCAAGGCTTAGTCTTCGAATACGCCAGGGCTAGAACGCCCCAGAAGTACCTCGGATAGTGGCGTCATCCGTGGGAGAGTCAACTTGGGACGTTCATGTTTCACCAGACGACATGTTCTCGGTACTGCGTGAATGCGCGAAAGGCAGTCTTGGGTTCGACAGAGTGGAGGGTTCCCATATTGTTTTATCCCATGCGCTTTTTCTCGTTGACGTGATCTCCCAGAAGGACCTCATTTCCCGCAAGATTGTCCTGCGTAGGTAGGAGGTGGAATTCGTCTTGGTGGGTATCTCCATTGTCTCTCGGAGCGTGTTTGGTCGTGACGAGGTACCTCTTGGTTACTCGGCAGTACTCCGTTGCTCCCTACGTTCAGTTGTGCTGTAGGTACCGAGTTACAGGCTTTGACTCCGAATCACGGCCGAAGATCGGAGCAAGGCTGCAGAATTCGCTCACGGTCGGCAATGACATCCACATGGCGCGATGGCACTAAACCGCCTGTGGAAAGAACCGCCATCTCACGTTTCCTCACCTTTCACAAACCACCGATAACGCTGGTCGTCAGAAACGAATCAAAAGATGGTCACCCTTCTCACCGGGCAGAAGAGGCAGGAAAGAACAGAGCCCCCCGACTCGTAGCCTTTTGAAATGCTTGGCCCTTTTTTTTCATTCTTTTTTTTATCCGCCTCCGATCAATATCTAGCGTCAGACTGGGCATCTTGTCTCGTGAGTCGTGACTACCCGAAGCAGGAAAGCAAGAACGAGACCACTTCTTCTTCTTCTCTTCTCGCCCCAGTTTCGTTTTTCCTTTCTTTTCACCTCTGTTCTATTCCCTCAAAGCCCTCACGTTTCCACTGTCCTTATCCTCAATACCTGGAGCTCCAGGAGGCCTCGAGGGGGAAGTCAATCACTCAACCCGCCTCCACGGTATTGCCCGTCGCTTTTCCTGTCTGTCTGTCTGTCTGAGTGTACGTCACCTGTGTCTCGCTCGCAAGACTTTTGACGCTTGATTTACTTTTATAAAAAAGCCCGAAGCACTGTCGGATACAAGTAAGTCGTTGTCGCCGGCCCACCAACCCACGCTGGAAGATTTCCCCGCAACCTTCTAATCTAACTAAAGCGCCACGAAGCAGTATAACAAACAAACAAACAAACCCCCTTCCCCCAGAAGCGAGATAAAAATCGGGCCTGTGTGGTCCCCCCTCAGCAACGAACCATGATATTCACGCGCGGCGTCTCCCTGACGAATTTCGTCATCGCCACTTCGGCCCTGGGCTTCCAGGTCTTCGTCCTCTATCCCTGGCACGAACGGCTGGACGAGGAATTCCGGCGCCTGAAGCAGGAGCACCTCCACATCCTGCACCAGGGCGAGGAGGTCCGACTGGGCGAACTGAAGGGCATCAATGAACAGCTCAAGAAACTCGGCCAGAAGTCATGAGCGACTAGACATTATTCTCTCAGAGGGGAGACGGACAATGATTTCGCAAAAACGAACAGGGAAGACCGGAGTTTTTCTTGCTTGAGGGGCTTTTTGCTCTGGGCGATTGGATTGGATCGCAACAACATACATTAGAACGGAGTTTTTGACGAAAAAGACACATGTCACCGCTGGGGAATTCAGTGGTGCCAGTCATTTGTGTGTCTTCTCTTTTGCGCTACCCCGGAATTCTATACAGCATAGAATAGAACCTTAGACGACACACGGTCTAGAGTAGAATAGAATAGAAAATAAAACGGGGGAGTTTTTCTGCTTCGCATCAATCTCTCTCCTTGGGTTGCCAACAAATAACAAATTGTGTCATTGCGGTCCACGCATTCAACAGCAACGCGAGTAAAGCGCCAGGGTGACGCGCACGTGCTTCCTCGGTATACCGTACCTCGGGGCCCTTGATAGGAGAGGTGGGTGACAAGTGACAAAAAAGTCGTAAAGGACGGAGGAATGAAGAAGGTACCTAGGTATGCACATACATATATACACACACGCACGCACATTCTGCTCTCAAGGAGGTTTATCATTCAAGGGTTTTTTTCTACGTCAACGTGTGACACCCTTACCCCCGAGAGAGCTCCTGGCACATATGGTGTAGAGGTCGGGACCTAGTGTCCACACTCTGACATGGCAACACTCCACGAGTAAGGATGTTCGGAATACTCTGGTTTTCCCTTTCTTTGCGTATCTCGGCCTCATAGCATGGTATGCATGGCCTAGTAGTAGGCTACAATGCCGGATCCACATTCATCAGATCGTCGCTCATGATATGCAGCACCTGCGTAAACGTCCTCAGCCTCCTCCCACTGATGCCGTCCATCAGGTTTGCAAAGTCCAACAGCACCCGCCTGGCACCTTCGTATCCGCCACTATGTGCCACCCCGCCCAGGGACAGGGCGCCGCCATATTTGACGAATTGATACACCAGACTGAAGTGCTCGTCCTCGCGATTGGTGGTGAGATTTCGTTCGGCGGATGTTGGGTCCAGGCTTTCGTCTTTGAAACCCATGTCTCCCAACTCGGCCCAGTCCGGGTCCGCGTCCATGAGCTCGACGGGCGCGGTGCCCTGCCGACCGGAGCTCGGGTTCACCATGAAGAGGTAGAGGCCGAGCACGAGTGCCGAGGCGAAGAGTGCTGTTACGCTATGAATCGTCACGTTGTCACTGACTCGGCGCTCAGACATGAGTTTGAACGTCTGTGCTGCGTGTACGCACGCCCTGCGCGCCGCTTGCGTTTGGCTCCATTGGGAAATATTCTCCAACGCACCAGTCGCAGGAGCAGCGCCGTGGCGACCGGCTGCCAACTCAAACATGCGAAAATCTGACAAGAGCATGACGCATAGACTGTGCCAGAGGACAATGCAATTCGTGTCGTCGACTTTCGAAAGCGGGCCTGCGGTGTGAGTAGCGGCGAGAAGCGCTGGTACAAGCGTGCTAGCACGTGCATCGCCGGCGTAGACGTGCCACGGTATGTATGACCCAATAGTCAATTGATCCGAAGGCATAAGCCGTTGATAAGCTTCCAGAACTTGGATCTGGAGCAATGCGAGTAGTGATGACCGGCCCAGGTATCCTAAGTTCCCAATTGGTGCCATATCTTGTTTGTGCAGGTCTTCAATCCTGAAGGTTGGAGCACTCTGGCTCTTACCACTGCGAAGCAGCGATTGCCATTGGGTCGCGGATTTCGCTTGGAAGAGGGCTTCATCACAAGGCGCCACGACGCAGACGGATTCCGATCGCACGATCGGTGCCTTTGACAACAAGTTCGAGTACCATGAATCACATAGTAGCAGTCCGAGGATCAGACGCTTCGCCGACTCTATCCTGCTCCACGCCTTCCAACGATCATCGGATTCGGACATTTCGGACAGAAGCACGTCGAGAGACTGCCCATCACCGGCCGCGAACAGCCCGTTCTGCTGGACCATAGCCAACAGACTAACATACAGCATCTGACTCTGATTAAAGCAATCTTTGTCTCCAGTGATAACAGATAAGTTCAGCGTCAGCAGACCCGTTGCAAACAGGACCATCTGTTGCGTCGGCGTGGCAGAAAATCCCGCACAGGCCGATAAATCATTACAAACACGTTGTAAAAAGCTGGGGAACATCTTGGACACAAATCTGGTGGCGCCGGTGGTCCCCAGAATGCTCAAACCAATAAGACATATGGCGAACAGCATTGGTGCAGGAGTATTTCGAACGGAGAACGTCGCAATATGAATAAAGGGGACAGTAGGGTGAAATCGACGGAAGAAAAGGCCTAGTGCGATATCAAGTATCTCGGCGGGAGGGAACTCTTCGTTCGCTGGCTGTTGAGATGAGAGAGCTGGATCGACGACTGCTTGCAGTTTAGGCGAGTGGTATGCCGACGGAGCGGGGGTACGGAATGTGTCCCTCAATCGAACTCTGCAATCAGTATCGAGACCCCAGTTCGACGCGGTCCGAAAGTCATCTGCAACAGGCGACTCGGAGAAAAGGTTGTCCATTGGCGATGAAGCAACTTCTCTCCAAAGCACTGGCATGATGCGATGGACGCGACCTGGACGTGGATTCCAGCATCGCTGCACCCTAGAGAAGCGTTCCCGAGGGACCTTGGCGATATTTTTCGTCCTGTCCACAGGGTCGTAGGCCCTGCCATTCACCATATCTTTCGAATCTTGGTATGGCTGTTGAGGATCAGGGATGCCATAGGTTTGCAGGAAGTCCGGAGATTGATCCAAGTCGCCCAAGGAGGGAAACAACCACATCTGAAAAGGATCGTGGAAATTACTGGTGCTGGAATTGTCCGTCTGAGGAAGCCACTCAATATGGCTGTCGGAAAATTGGTTGGGCGCGATCTCAGATCTGGGAGTCTGCCCATGGTTGTTATGGGGGCTGGTGACCGAAGTTTCAAAGGTTGATACTTCACCACTATTCTGCGATGGAGACTGTTTCTGGGCATGTGAGGAAGTCGAGGTCTTGTTGTTCAAGGTGGTAATGGGGGAAGGCATCGTCCACGCCGACCCAGGCAGCTGTATGGTAAGAGCATTGCTGGGATTCGACGAGGCATCGAGAAAAGGGTTAGACACATCTATCGAAGATTGTCTGGCAGATTGAGAAGGATCATTCCCAGTCTGAGAGAGGTAGTTACTGGGAGAGAGAATCTGCATCAAGGGGATCCCCGTATGGGGCCCATTGGCAAGGGCGCCAGGAGAGTTGATGTTGAACTCATCCTGGGAAGGCTGAGGTGGAACGCCCTCTGAGATGGTGTTCCTCCTTGAGGAAGCATTGGCAGGAGTCGATTTGTCGTTCTTTTGGGCATGGCATTTCATATGCCGGAACAAGACATCGCTAGATTTGAAGTTAACAACCACACAAATAGAAAGCTCGAAGGAAGCACGAACCTGCGAGAGAAAGCCTTGTCACAGATAGTACATGGATAGGGTCGTTCTCGCGTGTCTGGCAATGCATGAGTAAAAGGCTAGCGCGGGGTAGGGTGAAATTTGACGTACGAGAGCGCTCATGGCGCTTGAAATGTTCGGTCTTTGTGAAACGGCGGCCACATACGGTGCACTGTCGCAAGACCATGACTTGAGCATATGTGGAGGGGGACCTGTGCGAGGATGTGGGAGAGGTGTTGAATTGGGAAAAGAATGTGGGAGCGGTGGAGGGAAAGGTAATAGAGGTCGAGATTGTGTAATGACTAGGTAGTCGAAATAGCCTGGAGGTCTGGATGATTTCGCCCTTTCAAAAGCTCAGGGTCTTGTTTTGGCCACTCTTGTTGTTAGAAGCCGGGGATGAGAGGCGTCAGAGGGAGAACGGTTGAGGAGGGGGAAAGGAGATGGGCGAGATGGTGAGGGTGCGGAGAGGGCAACGCGAGTGGGCGCCTGTGACTGCTGATTCGCGTGTGGAAGCCTTGACAGAAGGAAAAGTGGAGGGAGGCTAGAGAGGCTCCAAGAATGAATCTGATTCCCAGCGAATTGGGAATAAAGAAAAGGAAGAAGGCGATGGTGAGTGGAGGATCCGTCAATCCCAGGATTCATGGGATTTTTCTGGGGTTTCGAGCGCAGCTTCCGGGAGCCGGAGAATCTAAAATACCGATGCTGGATCCCTTAGTACTAGTCCTACCTACTAGGTAGGTAGTTCACTTCCTCCGTTCAGGCAGGGCGCAGTCCATTCATCGAGTCTTTCTTTCACTCGTTGCTCACTCACACCTGCTCAGCTCCTCACCCATCCAAGACAGTACAGGACACGCCCATCGACGAGAACTTGGTCAACAGAGCTTGAAAAAGGGTCACCTGCTCCCCCCCCGGGCTCCCCCAGTCCCAGTCCAAGCAGTCAAGTTTGCTAATCAGATGGCGTTCCCGCCACCACTTTGAAGGTTAGTCCGCCGCCCCCCTCCACTCTCCCTCCACAACCCCAGTAACTCAGTGGATCTCTTCGGCCACAGAAGAATCTCCGGGGCTCGGATCAGAAGAGGGCGAAGCTCTCCCCTCTTTGGGGCTCGCCTATGCGCTTAACTCTGTGATGACGCCCCAAGTTGAAAAAGATGAAGGACTTGGCACAGCCAAAGGCCAAAGATGGGTCATTTCCGGGGCCAGAATTTAGGCACAACGGGTCTTTTTCTGGGGAGGCACTTTTGATTGTTCGACCAGGGAAATCTGTGCCGAGTAATTAAAGAGCACAGGGGAAGAAGAAGTAATACCTCTAATACTTCGAAACGAGATGGCTTGCGAAATCATTCATTGATTTGAGTGAGTACCGAGTATTTCGTCCTCTGAGAGCAAACTGTTTTCATGCCTCTGACGATGGTGGCAGCAGTAATTTTGCCGGCTCCTTTCTCTGCTTGTTTCATAACACTTGTCTGCCGTGGTAGTTACAAGATCTCTCTCCGTCTGTTTCATCTTCAAGGCACGGCAAATCACTTGGATCATGTCGTCTCCCACGCTTCGATAGCAGTCTGAATAATCTTTTCAGTTGACAGGATTTGGCAGGAACGTCACCGTGGCTCCACAATTGCCGACGTGTCTCACAACATGACTCCCTCCAACCATGCCATCGGTAGTGTTTGGTACAGGTGTCGTAGATGGACTGCGCCGCAGCCGCGACTTCTAGAAAAGTGACCACACAATGAGTGTCCACCCAGTGCTCGTCGTAGGTCAGGTACAGGGCACAGGTAGCTGAGGTCTGTATATATTGAGATTAGCATCTAGGTGACAGAGGCAGAGAGTCCAGAAAGACTTACCGCGATTGTGAACCCATTCCCCCTGGTTGCGTTGAGCGCCGGAACCTCGTCGGCACCACGATCGCGCAAGTCAGCCACGATCTGGCCACAGTCGGACGCGTTGACAGATTTGTGGTCGTCACAGACGGCAATATCGGACTGCGCTGCCACAGGACCATACAACGAAGCATTCCACATGGTCTTGTAAGCTCTTGCCAGTGCCAAGCCACGATCCAGACGAACACCATGCTGGTTGAAGGGAGCTTCTTGCATCTCATCCGGCATCGGCTCAAGAGTTGTGCAGTTTGAGGTAGACAAAGACCGCGACACCACGGATGACACGCGAATTCCACCAAACAGAATCCGCCGCCGTCACCGCCTGGTTTGGCGCAAGCATTGACTGTTGTCTGAATGTGTCCACAACAATCACAGGTATAGTCCCAAACTCCCTCTCCGAGTAAGTTCCACAGGTGTCGCGCACAATTGGGATGAAGGTGAAATATCCGCATTCGTCATGCTTGAGGTCCTTGCTGTACTTGAAAGCTCTCGCTCTGGCCCCACTTGTAATTGTAGCCACCGGTAATGCTAGAAATACTAGTAATTAGCATTGTGGCCGGCAGCATCATTAGTAGATTGAACTCGTGACTGACCCGACCGTTGTGACCGACAATTTGAAAATTTCCGTTCACTTTGAACTTCCAGTTTTGGTTGACATGCCTGGAATCTGTCAACGTGCAAGAAATTCCCATTTGTTCACATTACACGACTCATCAGCTTTGTGCGGTTTCCAGCGAGGGGTATTCTGTGTGGGTTGCGCAGGGGGATCGCTCGTTTGCGAAGTCTCCATAGCTCCGGTACACAAGGGCATAGTGGCATAGAGTTTCTCTTGCCCATAGAAGAAGGTGTTCCTCATTTCGCAGAAGCTGCCGCATTCCTATGGACCCGTCAACTGGTCCTGACAGTCAATGCTGTTGTCTTTGAGCACAAACTTCGGCGGGCACCGCACCCTGCCAGTCGCAAACATTCGCTGCGGCGTTGGCATTGGTAGTATTGGCTGCCACGGGCGAGAACACCTTGTGAGCGGACAGGACGAGGAAGGAGAGGGACAGGACCAGGACGAATTTCGCAGCCATGGCGAAGGCGTTGAAGCTCATTGTTGCAGTGTGAACGAAGAATGAACGGAGTGAGTGAATGAATGAACCAAGGAATGAAAAAAGGAACGAGGGAACAAGAAGTCGAACCAGGGAACGAGATGTGCAGACAAGAAATGAGTGGCAGAGCCTCATATTACAGCCAAGTAAAGACCAAATCAATTCACTGGCTTCGTCCTGGAGTCCGTTGCTATATACAACAGGATGAGCAGGATAGGAAGCATTGCCGGGAACCATGTCCGATAAAGATGCCCTGTATGGAAGACATACTATCACAATATGGAGGACAATACAGGTTGGCGAGCTGGCTGGAGATCGGGCAACCGCAAGAGCCTGGCGCCGCTCACCATGATGGTGGCTATAGCTTCGATAATGATGATAATGATAGATGGATCGAATGGCCTCGTTGACACTTGCCCTCCACCATCCCTTTTTCTCTTTTCCTTTTAAATTTAATGTGATTCTCCCACGACTTGGGTGTCACGATGCATCCGGGCCAGCCAGGTCTTGCTCGTGGCGATGCGGATGCGCTTGCCGAAAAACATAAAGACGAGGAGCAGGAGGTTGTTGGCCATGAGGACGCCGCAGAAGACGCCAGCGATGATAGTGACGTAGCCGCTCTCGAGGATCCAGTCAAGGATCTTGAAGCCGAAGCCGAACGAGATGGCCTGCTTGCCCAGGTTCATGGCGATGAGCATCTCGGACAGGTTGACTGTGTAGCTGTCGACCGCGTACGCGAGCGTGAAGGTGAAGTAGAAGTAGGCTGACCAATTGCACATGGCCACGCCCGCAAAGTACCCGATCCAGTGCAGGTTTTCCTGAGCGGTGTAGCCATAGACAATCAACCCCGCAGGTCCGATCAGCATGGCCGGGAGGAGCACGCCCAGGCGCATCTCGGCCTCGCGGATCCCGTTGTTCTTCTTGGTCAGATACGCCGCCAGTCGGTCCGACGTCGTCGTGAACGGAATGGCGAGGATGTACCCGATGGCATTGCCAACAGCGATCAAGCCGGAGTTGGTCTATTCAAAACCCCGTCGGTCAGCCTTGTTTCTTTCTGGTCGCGGACACGCGTGTTTTGCTTGTATAGCTTACCTGACTCCAGTTGTAAGGGGGAGCAACAATCTTGGCAGGGAAGGTGTAATTGAATGCCAAAGCCCCCAATCCAATGTAGATACCATAGGTCGAGACCACCCAGAACACAGACGGCACGGCGTAGTAGGTGAAAGATCGGCCCGCGGTCATGAAGAACGAGACGTCGCGGTCATACACGCCCCACGGCTTGAGCGTGGACACGAACGACTTCCTGAGCGGCGCAGGGCTTGCGACCTCGTGCAGATCGGCCTCGACGCCTTTCTCGGTCGGCGAAGCTTCAACAGCGGCTCCAAGGATCCTCTTCATTTCCTCGCGCTTGTACCAGGTCTCCTCGACAAAGAAGAAGGCCAGGATGAACAGAGCACAGGCAAAGGCGAACTCGACGTAAAAGAACAGCCGCCACGAGTAGCCGCCCGCAAGCATGTAGCCGGCATAGAGGGGTCCCGTGGCGCCCAAGCAGAGGCAAACGGTGTAGTAACCCAGCCTTTGACCACGCTCGTGCAGGAAGAAAATGTCATTGACAAGCTGCACGGGCAGAGCCTCGCACACTCCAGAGCCAAAGGCATGGATGATGCGGCAAGCCATCAAAGTGCCGTACGAATTGCATTGAGAACAGCCGATCAGGCCCACGGCGAACTAGTCAGTCTTAGTTAGCTGAGGAGGCTTTAGACAAAGAGTTCTGGGAGAGTGGACATACAAAGATGATGGAGATCAGCATAACAGGTCGTCGGCCAAATTTGAGATAGGCGGGAACCAGAAGTAATGAGCCAAAGCCATAGGCCAGATTAGGGTATGAGATCAGGTTTGAGGCCGTGCCGGGGGCAATCCCGAATGATTCGGCATAGATGCCAATGTAAACCGAAGGACCGAGCAACGATGAGTTCCCCAGGAAAGAATACGCTGCGCAGAGGCACAGAATCATTGTCTTCTTGAAGTTGCCCCATTGTAGCGGGTCGTTGGGGTCGTCTGCTGGCACGGGGAACAGAGCTTGTCCGTAGCCGGTATCATCGCCCTCTGAATACGAAAAGCGTCAGCATCGTGTAGATTAGCTTTTTCCGCAAAATAGCCTTCAAGCCACATGGCTAAGAGCCAGAGCTGGAGGTGGCTGAGGCGGCGTACCTTGAGCTTGCAAGTTGACGGTTCCAGGAATTGCCTCTTCGTGAGCATGGCTGGAGCAAGACACAAATAATGTCAGTAAGTGTGCCAATCAAGCCACGAGACCGTCATGGGACGATTTTGTGACTCACCTGTGCTTCAAATGGGCAGGATGGTGGCCGTGTTCGTGGTCTCCCGTCATGATGGGCAGTCTCTGTAGAAGCGCCGACACTTGGTAGAATGATGGAGAGTAATTCGGCCTTGACCACGGGAATTTCAAGGATGAAACTGGGAGAAGAACGTGGTTGAAGGAGAGGAAGCGAGGACCATGTGGCAGGGGCAGGAATCAATCGACTTGATAAATGAAGCAACAGATCTTCCCACCTGGACATCCGGCCATATTTTTTTTCTGGGGCCGGTCACACCGTTGCCTCCTTCTCCCACAGAGATGGTGCTTCGAACAAGTGCCAGTTTCCACTCGCTAGGGTCGTTCTCGTCCTCCTCCTCCGCCTCCTCTGTACCTGTTAAGCTTGTTCAGGGAGCAATCGGTGGGGCGACGAGGCGGGGTCTCCACTCCCCAACGCAAGCAGCAAAGAGCAATGGCATGGGGCTCTCATCTCAAGTTTCATTCTCGCCCCGGAAATACGCCAGTCTTGGACTTTCAGTGAGTGGTGGCCGGGCTGGGCGTCTTGACCTATACCGGCTGGTTTGGCCGTCGAGGAGCGGGCTCCCGGCAGATACTAAAGCAGGCGCTACTCGTTGGGTGACGGCACCATGACAACTCGAGTCCAGGATCTGGGAGGCACCCAGGGCACCCAGGAGGACCAAATGTGGGAAGGATTCTGGATCTGCCAACAACGTGGGTTTCCTGGATCGTCGCTGCAGGCTGCCTTTGTCGGTCTGTTGCCCATAATTGCCACCTGGTCGAACGGGGGGTTGATTTAGGCCCGTGTCCAGACCGCATTTGTTTTGAGTTTTTGTGATGCTCCGGACGATCGGGCGAGCTCCATGTGCAGTCAAGGTAGCGTCGATTTGATGGATGCTCAGCGAGAAGATCAAAAGGGGAGTTGTTCGATTTGCTCGGATGCCGAGCAACACAGAACGTCGAGGTGTCCTGCCTCTCCACGCTCTCGAATTCGCTACACAATAGGTAACAACCAGCTGGGGCTCACCGGGCTTTGCTCCTTGGGGTCTTTGGGCTCTCCGATCGTCCGATTGCCACATGTTTCTGCCACCCACGTTTGGGTGCATGAAGAATGTCCTGCGATTCAGGCTAATGCTGCATGAACATGCACCTCCATCCCATTGGTGCAGGCGCATGGGAAGCTGACGCCAGTTCAGGAAATGCTACCGATAGTTGCAGTCCTTTGACGCTGATTAGCGATGAGAGCTTCCCTTTGTCCTGCTTCCCGGCAAGCCGGCATCTCAGCATGGGCTTCAGACAGACACGAAGAACTGTGCCTTGTTGGGCATCGGTGACGAATGACACGCAATTTTTAAGAAGTCAATATTGATCCAGGATCGAGCAGAGCGATCTGTCTATTGAAAGGAGATATATCTCTTATACACACGTCCACCGGTTATATGTGCATCCCATCGCTTGGGTCGATCAGTAAAGGAGAACTCCCCGCTGTCCCTGAGGTCTATGCAGTTCAAAAAAGGTATGCAGCGCTGGTTATCCAAAGCTCCATTTGGTCCCTGAAATCACAACCGACTCTGAGTGCGCGACTCATGACTCATGTCTGTTGGCAAGTCAGCGTTGGGCGCCAAATCGAGATAGAAAAAGCCCTCACCTTTCCAAGCTTCCTCTGCCTTGGCTTCCGCATCCCAGCTCCACAGGAACTTCTGCATCTCGGGATCACCCCATTTGTCGTCGTTGGAGCCCCCTGAGGACAGCACCTTGAATTTCTGATCACGGGCTTGCTGCTCAGGGCCGTCGGGCAGATGAAGAGCAGCCCGTGTCGTCAAGCAAGACTGTTGGATGTGCTCGGCCCGCGCTTTCTGCGCCTTCTCGTACGCTAGAAGCGCGGCGGGGATTTCGTCCTTGGATGATATAGAGGATAGGACCACTCCCAGTGAGGCAGCGTCTTCCACGGCTTGCGCGGCGCCTTGAGCTACGTATGGTCTGTTGAAGATATCAGGCGTACGTTTCCTCGGGGTGACGAAAAAGAGAGAGAGGAGACTTACAACATGGGATGGCATGCATCTCCCAACAGCGCGCACGATCCTCTCACCCATCGCAGGAGAGGCATGTGCATGCACAGTTTCCACTCCAAAACATCCCCTTCGGGGACAAGGTCCAACATTTTGATCAGGTTTGGATCCCAACCTTCGTATTCCGACAGTAGATTTTTCTTGGATGTCACGGTTGTCCAGCTTTCGTCGACCCGACCCCGATCAGGGTGAGCAAGTGCCATATTGCTGGGTAGTCGTTAGCATATATTCTGGCCATCTCAAGAAAGCTCTTTCAGCAACCCAATCCTGGGCATCTCAAGAGAGACTTACTATATCTCATGATTCCGTACAGGATAGGCAATGATGTGTCTCCCTGGTCCGATCCATCGGATTGCCTTCTTCTCTTCGATGTACGGCATCAGTTCCGGGTAGTTGCTCAAGGTCTCTTTGGTGAGGACGACCCTGAAGACGGCGTCCCCGGTCGGTATAGCGACATCCTTGTCGTCACCCAGGATCTTCGCACGGACCATGGATTTGATGCCGTCGGCCGCGAGCACCACGTCGCCGTAGACCGTGGAACCGTCGTTGAGTTCCACCGCAGCCGGACTGAACTGGACGTTTTCGACCTTTGTGTTGGTCTGCAGCCTCACATTGGGTAAGGCCATGGCTTTCTCCAGCAAAGCCATCTGCAGGTCCGCGCGATGAACGACAAACTGCTCGCCGTGGGACTGGTTGATGGGGACACTGCCTAGGAGAGATCCCCCTTGCCAACGCAGGATATGGATGGCACCCAGAGCAACACCGGTTCGTCGAACTTTGGCACCTGCCCCCAGCCGATCCAGGATGCGAAGCATATTCGGTGCACACTGGATGCCGGCTCCAACCTCTTGGATGTCGGGAGCAAACTCGATAATGTGGACATCGTGGCCTCGTTTCCCAAGAGCCAATGCTGCAGCCAGACCACCAATGCCCGCTCTGGAAGCGTCCAACCCGGTCAGTGTCTTGTCTCGTATGAATAGGATTTTTCCGTTTGGAGCGGAGCCTACCCTATAATTATCACCTTTAGCGGAACGCTCGCCGGAGCATACTGCTTTTCTCTCGAAGCTTCCCCCATCCGTACTATAGTCGACTTCTGATTGTGTCTTTGTCGATCAGGAGCTCACAGATGAGGTATACACAGCGTACCGAGTACACAAACTCAACACTGCACCGAGTCCAATGGCGTGTGTCCCCCAGAAATGGTTCGCTTAGGTAGAAGAAGCAAGGACCGTCACTTTGTGGTACGAACTCTGGGTGTGAATGGTGGGAGCCCTCAGAAAGTCTTGCGTCCAAGAAAAACAATTTGGAATAAAACCAAAGCGACAGGCGAAGATCTGCAGCCTATTCAATCAAAAAATTGCACCTGCAGGTATTCACAATGCCGGCTCGATGTCGACGAGGCTTTGTACGATCAGGAGTGGCCGTGGCCAGCCGTGGCGCGCCCGCTCGTGGGGCTGTTGAGCCCACTATCCCGGCAGATATGTACCTACCTGTAGAGCTGGGCGAGCTGGGCAAGCTGGCAGAGCTGGCAGGTCTCAATCGACCCCACGGCATTGCTTCCCCTCTAGACATTGACGCCGTCGTCCCGGACTTTGGGCAGAGAGGACACATTAATGATTAGTGAAAAAATGGGAAGCTCAGTGACCGAATCGCTGCAGAAATGGCTGTTATTCGTACCAAGGCAGGCCCGGATAACCCAACCTCGAGACTTTGTACCTGCAAAAATTGATGATGGGGCTTTGAATGGTCATCTGCCGGAGGCGATGTTTGGCGTTTCCCGGCGTCCCCTGCGCCTCTTCGGCATGATTGACAGTGAAAGTCAAGAAGTCGGACGATTTAATCGTCCCCTTCATAAGATGCGTAATGAATGCATAAGTTGAGTCACTCATTCGCAGGCCGTTGAGAGTGAATGCTGCTCGAAGACCGAGTGTGGGAAGAGA
Source organism: Fonsecaea multimorphosa CBS 102226 (assembly GCF_000836435.1). Taxonomy (NCBI): domain Eukaryota; kingdom Fungi; phylum Ascomycota; class Eurotiomycetes; order Chaetothyriales; family Herpotrichiellaceae; genus Fonsecaea; species Fonsecaea multimorphosa. Next base: position 414,303 of record NW_015971654.1, on the reverse strand, counting down.
TGGAACCTCATCTTGATGCCTTGATGCATTCAAAATCATCACGCCGATACATAGATCGCGGTAACTGCGGTAGTTATTTTTGTGTTTCCACCATTAAGCTGGGATTGTCAATTCACAAATTAAAACTGCTATGTAGAGGTAAGGGTTCAATCCAAAAACACAGAACTCGCAACATGTTTCCCATCCGTTCGTGTCCCTCGTTTCCAATGCTGTGAGAATCCCTCAGACCAACAAATCAGAAAGGGCAAAGGGGGTGTCAAATGCCGTATGATAATACACGAGGAAACAAGGACCATAGAACCAAGAGAACCCAGGTACTTTGGAAAGCAGGAACAAACCAAGCCATGATGAATCCCGACTCGTCAACACCCCCATGCCTCCACCTCCTTCTGTCAATCCCTCAACAAAGGAGGGCCAAAACCAAGCCATCGCCCATGAGAAGAATAGAGAAAAAGATGATGAAACCCCCTTAGAAAAAAGTCCACTGGACCTCGCAATTCCACCCTTTCAAATGCATCCCACTCCCCGTTCCATGCGCTTCACTGTGCACCCTCCCAACATGAATTGCTCAGCAGTCCAGACCCCAAGAACATTTCTCTTACGCCTGCCTCGCTATGCAACACCCCTCCGATGCAACTCATGACTCAAACCCCCAAGAACAAGATATCTGACTGTATCTGCCATTGTCCTGTGCTGTCCTGTGATCCAGGTGGCGACCGAAGAACTGAGTGTACAACTCTCAGAAGTAGAGTCGGATCCCGTCCAACTGATGATGCGTGGTAGAAGGGCGAAAACCACCCCGTCGATTATCAATCTCAAAGCTTTCTTTGTCAACTTTCCTTTTCCGCCCTCAAAGTGTTTTGAACCTCAAATCCATTGGGGTTAAAGTCCTACTGAAACCCTTGGCTCCATTGTCCACTGCCCTGGCCTTGGCTCTGAGGGCCAGGCCATCCTTGTCCATGTTGCGGGTTAGGTTGCATAAACTGGTTTTGTCCGCTCATGGGGTAAATGCCTCTCTGACCCATACCGAGAGCCCCATATCCTGCAGCGGCATTGATTGCCTGCAGTCCTGCTCCAGGTCCATAAAGCTGCTGTCCTCCAATTCCACCAGAACTCCCTTGATGGTGGAGCAATGGCATCTGTGGTGGCTGCATCTGTTGCGGATGAGGAGACGGACTAGCATGTGCGCCGCCGGGTAAAGGCGAAGGAATTTGCCCCTGTGCTAAGCTAGGCGAGAACTGAGGCGTAGTCATGCGATGAACAGCTGGCGACTGGTGAGGCTGCGGTGGAGGAGCTCCCCAGCTTTGTTGCTGTTGCTGTTGCTGTTGCTGCGACTGCGGCTGCGGCTGCTGCGGCTGCTGCTGTTGTGCGCTGAGAGCATGAGGAAATCCGGCGCCCCCAAAAGGCAATGGTTGTTGTTGAGAGCCGGGTTGCGAGATGGAGAGACTCGAAGACGATCTTTGATAACCTGGGTGTTGAGGGGTGTACTGAGATGATTCGCGCGAAAAAGGCTGCTGTAGATTTGGTTGGCGGACGGGTGACTGAATAGGAGGCTGCTGGTGTGGAAAAGAGGGAGGATTCATCGACGGGGGTAAAGATTGAGAAGGATGCGACATTGAATTGGGCTGAGTAGATGGGACGTCGCTCGTGTTGAATCGGGGAGACGAGAACGGATGAGTCGTCGTTGCAACTTCAGCTTCTGCAGGAGGGGGTGTTGACACAGGCGGCTCATGTGGTCGACGCCAGTAGTCTTCGACAAGCCCACGCCTGTATCGATTTTGTTGATTGATGGTCTTGCTGTATTCAGCGGCATGACTGGCTTGGCTGGCCAATTCCACGTCAGAACTTGATCTAGTGAGGTCTTGATATGGGGGGCCTGTTATGTCGTGCCTTGGTCGCACAATATCTTTGTACCTCGACTCGTAAGCAGGATCGAAGGAAGCCAGTTGCGCCATGGTTGATGCAATCCCGGAATGAAGAGCTGGCGGCTGCACAGCTCCGTAGCCTGGGCCATTGCTGTAGACGATGTCGCCGTAGGCCGCCGCGACGTTAGCGCGAGCGTTCAACTGGTCCTGGGCTGCCGCTTCTCTGGCTCTTGCGGCTCCAGGCCGCTTCTCGCCGGCAGCATCCTGTTCGGTGAATCCTTGCTTGATAGCTTTGGCTTCCCAGTAATCGTCTCGAACTCTTCGACCGTCTTTAATGACACGACTGCCGAATTGACGAAACATCGAGCGCGCCGTTACCACAGCAATCTGGCGCGACCGGTAGGAATAAGGTAGGATCTCGCGGTTAACAAGTTCTTCCTTCTCCTTGACGCTGGCAATGATCTTGAAGAGAGACCGGTTCTTGTTGAAGAGAAGATAGGAATCCCGGTATTGAAGTTGGCGCGCGCATTCGGTTGCCAACATAAACAGCTTTTGCCCTCTCCCAGGAAGGGTAAATGTCCTGATCTTGTATTCCCGTCCACCTTGGAGGTAGCCCAGTTGGTCTACCTTTTTCTCGCCCGCCTCGTCGTACTCCCGCGGCATGTATTCATCTCCTTCGGGTTGCAGCACATCGCTCGTATGGTCCCTCACCGTCGGCAGCGCCTTTATGGTCGATTTAGGAAGGGTCCGTGGCGGTGATGCTTGCACCGGCGTGGAGACTGGTAGCTGTGGGCCTCCTTGATTTCTGGGCGTTTGGTTCAGCTCTGGTGAGGTTTGGCTGGAGGGTGTTGGGAGAGCGTCGAGGTTGGCAGTAAAGTCTGCAGACGTTCGGGGTGTTTTCGATGGTCGACCACGTTTGCGCGGGCCTGGTGGTTGGGTTGTCAGAACATCCCAACGCGTCGGGAAGCTGCACCTTGACTTACCATCGTCGTCGCCTGGATGATATTCGCCATATTGTTCGGGAGATCTGCTTCGTTTGATGCCGCGCGGGCCTGATTCAGCTGATGACGGTATCAATCCACCTGTTTACAAATAGGCGGTTAGCGAGGACACGCGACAGAGAATTTAGATGGGAGAGGAATTGAATTGGGTCTGCGATGCGCCGCATGCATTCATGGGTCACGCCCCTGAGCGACGCATGTCTGGTGTTGTTCCCAGTGGTCAGGTTGGGAAAACCAATCGAAAAAGGCATACCACTAGCGTTCAAAGCTGCAGGATCGATGGTTCCTGCACCATCGCTCATGTCGCCGATACCATTCAGAGCATGTATAGGCTGACGAGTAGGTGGATAAATGGACATTTCAGCGCCGCGGCGATGAAATGGTGGTGGTGGTGGAGGAGATGGTGGTGGTGATGATGCGCAGGCTCTGCACCCGCATCAGCACGCCAGGAGCTGCCAGGCAGCACAGAGCTGGGTGACCCAGACTTTCAAGGGTTAGGGAGGGTGCCTGCGTCTGATCAGTGCCTCCGCTCCTTGCCTCTTCAACAATGTGCGACAACAGGAATATTGAAGTGCAACGAGGATGGCGACGGCGACGGACAGAGGAGACAGGCGCGGGAAGCAAGGCGTGCACAGGTGCAGAGCACGGTTGCAGGCGTGCAGCAAAAGTAAAGTTAGCGAGGATGACGAGGGTTATGCTGGAACCAGAGGCTGCGGCGGGAGGTAGATTGGTGGAGGTGGACGGCAAAGGATGCAGCTCGAACTGGGGGGAGTCTTTAGTCTGGCAGTAGTGGCTCTCTGTGCCAAAAAAGAGGCGCTGCTGGTCGGCGGGTTACGCCAGTCGGTCGGCCAGTGGTGAGTTTTTTTTGATCTGTGAGCTGCGTAGCGGCGTGTCGTAAGGTGCGGAAGTACAAGAGAAGAACGGGAGATGGCGCTCGGAGCCTGCAGATGCAAGGTCAAGAAATGGCTTGTTCCCTCTTTTTTCTTTCCTGTCGCCTCCTAGCACCGACCTCTCGCTGACTGGTTCTTCGGTTCCCTCTTGTGTCTAGGCAAGGCCAGTCAGTCAAGATTTGGTGGTGCCCCCGCCCAAAATGGTCAGTGTGTCTGTCAAATGACGAACTTTTTGCCGAGGAGATTCGAGTTTGGCGGCTTAGGGGACGCGCAGTCCAATTATTTAGTGGTGGCGATAAACCCAGTGATGACACGGTAGAGTCAGGTTGGGTGAACCGAGCCCCCTGCGGAGCGATTGGAAGGGAAGGCTGATGACGGTTGGATGGAGATGAAATCTGGGGAATGTGCGATCAGACTGAGAAATGGATGATGATGGAGGATAAAAATGGAAATGGACGAGAAGGCGGATTGCGAGATGACGGCTTGATTTGATGATTGCTGATGGTAATTAAGTTGTGGTTCTAACCTCTGGGACGATGCGGGTTTGGAAAAGGGAAGCCGGATCACTGATTGATTGAGTCTTGCCTGTATGTAGGAACGGGCACTTTGGGGGATGACCGATTAGACGTTTACTCGCGGCGGCGAAAGCGAACGCCAGGGCCTCACCAGCTTGAGCCAGGCAGGAATTGGTGCAAAGAGTGTCTTAAGCTTAAGGCGGGCGTCCCAGGCAAAGAGGTTTAGGGTATCTCGGTATCCTTGACTCATTGGCAGGCCAAGTGGATCTCGCAACTGAACCAACTCGATACACTTTTTGGGGGTTGGTGTTTTTGAGGTATTTCCGCAGAACTGCCGGGCAGCTAGGCGCTCGGCGATTAGGCTGTGAGCCGAAGAGCAGAAGCGAGCAGGAGTAACTGGAGAGGATGAGGCGGACCGTCTCTGGATGATTTGAGTATTGTTTTCGATGGCAAGTGGGCTGAAATGCACTGGACAAGATTGGATAGGCAGGCGTAGAGCCTCGCAGCAAAGAGGTGCGGGAGATGTGCGGCCAGACAACGCGCCAGAGGGCGAAAGAGGTGGGAAGGACGAAGCAAACGCAACGAGGGAGGGCGGCGGGGGTGAGCGAGGGTGTGTGTGTGAGTGGGAAGCAAGTAAGCCAATACTACAGCGGCGCCAGTGAGGGACAAGAGAGAACACGAGGTCTGGATCGGTGGTCGAGTAGACGGGGAACTGGTGGGGATTAGAGTCTGTCACGAAGGCGTCAGAGGCACAAGATGATGGTCTCCTTTGTATCAATCAAATGTACCGCGTATCCTCGTAACAATGCACCGGATGCTTGATACTTTCTGGTTCTACCTCTGGTTTCTTGGGCTACCCAAAGTGCGGGCGTGGGCGTGCATGGGTGCGCGTGCGCGCGGGTGGCATATGCACCAGATGCTTTCATGCAGCAGCGCCGACGGCAGCATGCGATTGATGCAGCAACAGAGCGAGATACGGTTTAGACGGCACATGCGACCAGGGTTGCTTTAACTAAACTAGAACTTTGGGAGGGGGAGGGAGTTTAGAATAGTAGTCCAAGGGAGAAAGATGCCGGCCAGTGGATATGATGGAAGCAGGGAACAGGGGTTCTTCCGTTGCGTTGATATACGACGTCAACTTCTGCAGACTTGGTAGTCGCTTTCCCTTCGTGCTGGGCAACGAAGATAAACCTTCCATGCAGCTGTCGCTACCGTACTTTGATGGCTGAGGATGGGACAATACTCGGGCATTTCCTTTTACCCACCTAAGGTGTAGGTACCTCAGCACCAGTATACTTGAAGGGGATAAAGAGGCACGCCGTGCTGGTTCCCAGAACTGGTGTGCTTGTGGGCACCGCAACTGACTCGGGTGCTGCAGCAGCCAGCAGCCACAGCACCGGTACGAAAGCATCCGGCGAGGACCCGGGGTCCACCGATTTAGGCAGTCAGGTGGGCGCTGTGGGCGCTGTGGGCGCTGTGGGCGCTGTGGGCGCTGCGGCCGCCATGGGGCGCTATGACCTCTGGAGTCTGACGGGCTCTTGCGAGGTCTTGGGCTTGGAGAGGCACCAGAGGGCATGACTTTAATGACTCTCTTGACTCTTCTAGGCTCCCATTATTGGGTGTCTTTCATCATCTCTTTGATGCTCCTCAAAACTTAATCGCCATTCAATCCACCCAGGCTTGTCGCCCGAACGAGCCAACTGGCAGCATAACCCGAGCTAGATCCAGTCTTTTTTTTCCCGCTCATGCTCTCATCGCATCATAGCCTGCCGTAGCATCCCGCCATTCAGCTTGAGACGGCCTGTTCTCTTTGCGGCATCTCAGGTCATCTGCCCCTCCCAAAACCACCTTCACACCCCTGTCTCGTGGCGGAAATGTCTATCCATGGCTCCCTTTTCCTTCGGTCACGGCGACCAACTAGCCTCCATGGCTGCCGTCCACTCATGATACGGCCCCGGGCAAAGCTTGCGAAGCTCTGAGCCATTGCTAGGCTATCCCTTCCCTCTGGGTAGCCTCGATTCCCAAAGCGCTCAAAGCTTCAGCACTCTCACTCGAGATTTCTTGATTTCTGGCGACAATCCAGTCGGCGAGTGACCTTCAAACCATCTGTCAGCTGATACCATTGGCCAATCACCCCAAGATTCCCATGACCATCCTCGAACCACTCAGCTCATCGACTTCGCATCCACTCCCCTGTCTGCAACTCCACACGCCCCTCCTCTTTGTGCAACGCCTCCACGCGAACTTCCTGGCCAGGCCGGCTTCTCATCCAAGCCACTGAACGCAACAAACGTCCTTGAGGGACTCTGGCGTACCAGGTACTGTGTATTCGGTACGAGTAAGCCCACAAGCGGATGGTCCACGGAAGCAGTTCTCATTCAGGAACTCGTCCTGCTGCCATCTTGACTGGTCAATACCCCTCGGCCCAGGATACTTTGCTCAAGGTCTGATGCTTTAACTCTTCCTTTTGGACAGTTAAGAGTATACTCATATTACTGTTGACCCGAGAAACACCGGCGCTCCGAGAAGAGAGGCATCTCCGCCGTACTTGTGCTTACTCGGGCCTTTTTTTCATCACGCGTTCTCAAGACTCCGAGCGCGAAGTTGACTTCAGCCGTGGAGTCTCTCCGATTCAACTTGTCATTACCGTCGTTTTCGCAGACAATGATCTTCTCGTAGATGATTAAATGACCTACTCTGTTGCCTCTTCCTGGCGAATCATGCGCTCCGAGGCTGCCTTCACCGAGACAACCGTGAAATTTGTCATGGCTCACTTCTAAGGCGACTGCCATGGTGCCTCGAAGCTCAGCTGGACTCTGACAGGATCCTCAAAGCGCCTAGTGGCCCGAGCGTCGTGACGTTCTCCTCGAACTCGACCGGACTCCAGCTCTGTCTAGCCATTGGGCCTTTCGAACTTGGCCTTACATACATCTGACAAGGGCGCACCTGGGGCCATCCGTAAATGTGACTCGATTGTAGAAGTATCGCTTTCCAAATGAGGCTAACAAGGAGGTCATGCAAGGAAAGTTACCGACCTCATTCTGCAAATCTCGACATAAGTCTGGAGCATGCAAACTTCCCAACTTTGACCTTTGTTGGTGGCAAAATGAACTGATAGCAGGAGTATACCTAGCGGAGACGGCTGAGATTCTTGACATGACACGGCCGGGCTTTCCATCGCAAGTCGAACTTCTTACTTGATTCTCTTACCTCAATGCTAGTGCTTGTATGTAATCGAAAATTAGAGTTTAACAGGAATAGCCAGGCAAAGCCTTTTTTGCGCATCTCTGAGATAATCTTGGAGACCTTTTCGTGGTCCTTGCGACAGTAGCGGTCGTTATAGCCAAAACTTTCTGGAAGGGCGGTGTGAGCATCAGGATGAGATGAGGAGGAAGCTCACCACTTGCCCGCCCTGGGGTGCTTCGGATACTCTGTTTTTGTGAGTAGGGAGCATTGCTCCCCTTCGAGTGCGGTATAGAAAACATGAGCTCCACGGCTGGACTGAATGAGTACAGTCTCCGGAGGCCCCTCGAGTATCTCAGAGGACTTTCGGACAAGCCTCATAGCTGAATGAGTTCTTGCGGTAATGGAAACGGATACTATGGATGGCCAAGGGTTCTCAAGCCCAGCCCCTGGCAGAGAGTCTTCTGACTGTCGTCGATTGGGTTTGGGTACTCTGGTTTGACCTCAGAAACACCACAACGGGGTGGTTGTGGCTCATACCTAGCATCAGTACCTCGTAGGTCTGTGATGCTCCCTTTAGCGATTGGTGTCCAGATGGGCAACTGGATCTGGCCGCGCCACCTGCAGTCGCTGATCTGGCAAGCTTAGTGGCCTCGGAATCGCCCAAGATCAACGGTGTCTGGGGGACGCTCTTCGGCCCGCCCCAGGCTTGCACATGCGTGTGGTGTTGATCGTGGTGGTGTCTTCAGCAGCTACTCGTACAACAAGCGAGTCCGATCGGCGCTGTCCGTGTGTCTTTACCATAATGCCTGACCCTGGTTTGCATGACCCGGAGCCTGGAGTAACGCAACTGGCAAAAACACCATCCAGCCATGTGAATGGCTTAGACCGGTTCCAATTCTTGTTTTTAGCTGCACTCCCACTATTTCTGAGGCATCCATACCGTGACGCCTGCACAGTCGCACAGTCGAGCTGGGGTGTCTTCTCGTCGTAGTCTGAGACCAGGCTCATCACAACCATGACACCTGGACCTGATGTTGAGATTGAACGTCAGGACGGGGTTCGCCGAGGCCCCAGGAGCTAGACTGCGCCATGCTGGATCTTTGGTGTGACCTTTTCGACACCCTCCCCATCAAGGGTGGGAGGAATGGGCCTCATCGGTGTGAGTGACGCCGCGGAAGAGACGATGCGAGCCGCACTTGCAGCGGCCACCTTGCTGCTAGTCCTTTTGATTGACGTGCATTTTGGTCCATGCAAGATCGGTCCCTCATAACGCTGTGTGCCCGTGTGCTGTCCAACGTGTTGCTGGCGAGCAGATTTCTCTGTCAACCTCATCCATCCTGTTGCCCACGCCCTGAATATCTGCCTCTGTATCACTTGCCAACCTCGCCTCTTGTCCCTGTGCTTCACACCCTGGGTCTGATCCAATGTTCATAGACAATGTGCAATATTTCTGTCTTGACGCCGATTGGCTCAAGCGCTGGCCGATCCCAGCTTTGAGGTTCGTGGCACCGAGGGTAAACAAGGATCACTCGCTCGTCGCAGGTCAAGGAGGACGAAGATGTGAGAGAACAAGGGGGCAGTGGTCATCCACAGTACACGAGTCTGTGACCCTGGCTCTTGCGGTCTGTTTCATGTGTTCAATCAAACTCTTGTTATTGAATATTGTTTCAGTGATTGGCACTTTCTGGTCACCGAGAAATTGACATAGGCAGCTTAACAGGAAAACTCTATGTTATGAGGACAGAGGAACAAGTCATGCCAGGGAAAGCGTAGCCTGCCTTCTTCAGCCCTTGGTGATTATCAATCTCCGAAGTTTCCAATTTCACTTCGAATTGGTCTTGTCACCTTCTGCAGCTATTCATTCTTGACAAGGACTAGCTGCTGGGTTTCGACCACCCGAATGATTGCCTTTCCATCGGACTCTGTACATATTTTTGGGTTTTCAAAGGGGTTTTCTGTTCAAGTGTGCACACGTGGGTATCTCAGCTCTTCTTCGCAGCTCAATGACAAATTCCATCTGTGGCTGGGTTCACCTCGGTTGAGACTCGTGTCATCTTGCTCTCGTGTATGACAAAGTCACATAGTCTCATGTTTCATCAATGCCAATTCACACCGCCAATTGCTCTTGTGTTGATACAATTCGTCCAATCACCCTCCCAACGCCGTTCATGAAACTCAGTACCTCGATTGGTACAAGTAGGCCTTCGAAAACGGTCAATCCGCATGACCTTGGGGCTGGAGCAATCGCGCGGACAAAACTCCATCCATGGATCTGTTGTCTTCTGGGTCGAACATGGCAAGTCCAAAGTGCGCTGCGAGGTCCGCCGTGAATCCCACGGCTGAAATCCATTCAACAAGAGCAGTGTCTTCAGTGTTGCAAGCAACAATTGAGTCTGAATGAGGGTCGACCATGATTTTGGGCTCTAATTGTCGCATGTTTAGCAGCATTTGGATTGTCTGCGCAAACCCCTCGCCCATTTTTGCATAGTATGCTGGTTTTTGGTCCAGGGGCCACTTCACCTCCTGACTGCGGGAATCCCAACGTCGGAACAACCAGCACACGCGCTCCACAGAGTTGAGCAAGATGAATGCAATCAAGAATGTTTCGAAACTGTTGCTCTTGAGGCGAGACAAGACTCGCTGTTCGAAGTGGTTCATGACACTTTTGCACACGGTGATGGCACGCCTCTCGATCGCCGCTCGAAACTGTAGACTCAACACGCGATAAGAGATGGGCATCGTCGTCTCATTGATCAAAGCTCGTCCATCGTCAAACCCGGTGTCTGTCGCGAAGTGAGCCTCCATTTTATCATCGATGAGAATTGACGTTGCCGTCCATAATTCGATGACATCTGAGACAAGATTATCATGCTTGTTAATAGCCCCGCTGCCTTGTTGCTGTTGCTTGATGGCTTGGGCAATCTGGAGACTTGCTCGCATGACAGGAGATGATTCTTGATCCACGAATTTTTGACAGGTTGCCTGAAGATATCGTTCGACCTTCGGTAGTAGATTGTCCGCTTCAAGATCCGCAACGACAATAACTTCATTGCCTGAGGGTTGTTGATTACCATCGCTGACGGGAGCCCGCTTTGTGTTCTTTTGTTGAAGACCCTTTAGTACGAGCTTCTGATCCATGAAGTGGGCACAGTCGATCCTCCCCGAAAAAGGCGTAAAAGAGACTTGAGTCTTCAACGTGTTGACTTCGTGATAGGCAATGACCCAATGTAGCCCAAGAAAGTAGAGTGGAAAGGCTTCGCTAAGTTTGGTACGTACACACGAATTTTTCCATAGGCGAGGACTTTCAACAGCAGCACAGGTCTGGCACGGTGTCTCCTGAGAGCATGTCTTCTTAAGCATGCGGCATCGCATACACGCGCCGACCTTTCGAAGCTCGCGCACTTCCTTGCGGCGGTCGGGAGCAAACCTGCCACGGACCTTAGGCTTCGGCGCTTGTGAGTGCGCACCTGCATGGTCAGAGAGCTGAGCTGGTTGGCTATTCGGATTCATTGCAATCGGTCTGAGATGTCGGCCCATAGACTCCACATTCTGTGAGGGTAAACCGTCTATTGCCCTTGAAGAAATAGACGCCAGATCTGGTGCATGCATAGGCTGCGCCGGAGTGGACATGGTCAGTGGCTCCATTGGCTGCGTTCCAAGCATTGCTGGCCAGGGATATGACTGTCGACCCTGGGAAGGAAACCCGTGATCATGAAGGTCCCCAAGAAGGGCGGAAGAGACATCATCTGACATATCCATATCGGTGTCCATAATAGAGCCATTGGCGATTGTCGCATTGGCGGTAGCCGCAATTGTTGAGAGATCCTGCGGATGGGTGCTGACAAGTGGTAGCCCAACCAGACCACCTTGGGGAGCTGGAGGTAGACTACCTACGTATTGGTAGAGTGACGGAAGGCTTTCGGGCGTACTGGTGTGGAAGGCTAAGGGGAGTAGATTAGTGTCCGCCTTACTAGAAGATCAACGGAGCGGAACGAAGGTAGACAAACCGTTGCCTTGAACTTCCGTACCATCATCATGCAAGAGAGGGTGAGTAAAGGCGCCTGCCTGAAGCTGAGGATCAAGTGCTGCGTCCTCCTGTTGCCGAGAAATTCGGTTGCGGAGTCCATTCGGATCTTGAGAGGCGGTACCGATGTTACCTCGTGCGTTACTATCGACGCGACGAGAAGCCTCAGCAAGAACATTCAAGCCGTCAAAATTCTGTCTGTTCTGACCAAAGGGCAACGTGACATTGTTATCGTTCTTGTCTTGTTCCGCTGCTCTTTCGTTGTTCTCTGTCGCCTTAGGGTCAAAGGTCGGGTCGATGTAAGGGTGGACATCTGGGACGGAGATATCGTGAAGACGCAAGATGATCTTGGTACGCTCCGCGTGAGATAGAGCTGGACACTTTTTGGTCAAATGAGTGACCATAGCCTCGCTGCGGCCTCGAGCAAAGTGCTCTCCACATCGTCGGCAGTTCTGTTCATAACGGTTTGAGGAATCACCGATCTTGGCACCGCGTACAAAGAACTCCGCCATCAGCGGGTTAGGACGCCGTCCCATGATTAGCGATTCTGCCGATCCTTGGCTGAGAACAGGTCAGCACGTCTCCGCTTGTATCATGTCGCGGGGCATCAACTTGAAGATCGACTTACGAGATTGGTCGATGGATGAGTGTCTCCGCCGGCGGGCAGAAAGCGGGCGACGGGGTTGGACGAACAGTTGACACTGATGTCGCGCAGAAGTTAGGGAGACAAAAGCGGTATCTGACGATTTCAGACCCAGCCCACGGCCTCCTTGAGGGCGTGAACTGGGACTCGTTAAGAATTTGGGATACGACGATTATCGACGCCGCGATGAAGCTGTTCAGTGTCTCGCCATGTTTACAAGGCTATGAAAGAAGGGCCAAAAGTGTTGGCAGAATTTTGCGACCCTTAAGGCGGTGTTGCAAAAACTAGGGCGGTGAGGCATAGTGGGCATTGAGTCCCGACGTCTATTGGCTGTCGGCTACTCCCGCGCCAAGCTCAAAGCTTGTGCATCTTCCGATTTCCGAAGCCACGGACTTTCAAAGTTGATCACGATGGTGAGTCGGTGACGAGTCAAAAATGTCTCCTCCTTGTTTCTCTCCATTCATGACAACAGAACTTTACACACCGAGGACAGTATGCGGAGACGCATCTATGATGGGACACGAAAGTGCCATGATTACTTGCTCTCTGACGTTGTACCTAGGTACCTTTCACACGTTCCGTTCCTCAGGTGGCCGGTACGGGACACCGAGAATCTCAAAAATCCGCCTTTCATCATGTCCCTCGAGCAACGTCCCATCATTGATTCGTCTCCGCCCATGTCCCCTCATGACATCTTTGAACAATCCACGCTGATTCAATCTCATCTGCTTTTGGCCTGCCAGATATCTGATGCTCCGATTGAACAGGTCGTTCCCCGTGAAGTAGATTAATGCCGCTCCAAGCTCCGTCCAGGGCACGAAGAGGAAGTCGATCCGGCGCCAGACATTGCTGCCCGGCAAGGCGGATGCTCCATGCCACTTCGACGAATCATCGCTCGAATGGTGGCCCGCAGCAAGTGCCACTTTCAAGAACCCTTGGGCCATCAACTTAGGAATAACTGTATCCAGCATCAGGGTGCGGATGTGGCTAATACCAGCCTCGGGCATCTGTAGTATCTGTTAGCCTCACCTGTGTTTACGACGTCCTCTCCCGAAGCACAAAATCCTGTGGAAAAAGGAACCTTACGAAAATGATGCAGTCAATGTCCCCTGAATCTTTGCTGCCTCGTCTGTATGACCCTCCGATGATCAACTGAAAATTGGGATCTGCAGCTTTGAGTGCTTTCTCCACGACGGCGGCGTGCTGCTCGACCTCGGTACGAGGGATCCTCTGCTGGAAATCCTCATAGTGCTCGATGCCCACTCGCTGACTCACAGTCAACTCAGCTTTCTGATAGACATCTTCTAGGGATCGGTAACCCTTTGCAATCCACATCTTCGCGGTTGTCTCGCCAGCCCCGTACACTCCCATGAAGAGCTTGATAATCTGATTTCGTGGGTCATTCTGAGCATACTCCAGCCGTCTGTATTTTCCGGTAGAGACGATCTCTTCGATCTGCGCCCCAATGCTCTCGCCGATACCGACCGCACGAGCTTGATGACTTGTTCGAATCATCTGAGATTGCTTTCGAAGTTTTCCTATGGCTTGCCGAAAAGCCTTGGTTCGCCATTGATCCCCTGTTTGGTCATAGGATGTTGCCATTTCTTGGAGCTTCTCCATGGTTTCAGCATTCAGATTCTCGTTGTGGGTTCTCCCGTCATGCCTTTCCATACACAGAAAACCGGCGGTCTTCCCTGGGGGCTTTCCGTTGTTGCGAGCTTGGTCCAGCATGGATCGAGACTCAGGCTTATCATCATCCCCGGAGTCCTCATCGGAGGCAAGGTGCAACTGCGGGCCGGCGCCATTTTGAACATCCTTTATGGCACTATCAAGTGCGTCCTCCTCAATTTTCTCTGCAGCTTTCGGCTGCAGGTCTTTGGTCTTGGACCTAGGCTCCCCCTGAGGTTGGATGGTGCTCTCCATTATATTGGCAATTGGGAACGATCTATCCACATTTGAGACGTGAGTGGTCGCTCCATTGTTCATGGTAGGTAGAGTGCTACTGCGGCTTGTCTCCGTCACGTTGTCTGGGCCTGCTACCTGGAAGCGATTCCAATGCGTCTCGAGAAGAAACCCAGATCTCCAGGATTCGAAAAGCCACTTCTGGCGTAGAAGAACCGGACCCTTCTAAGGATATTGTCAGCATTGTAACCTCGAAATGAGGGGGTCACAAACCGGTATCTGCCTGGAAGGCAACGATTTGGCTACACTGATCATATCGAGGTCGTCTTGAGTGACGATGATATGCGTGACCCCTTCCCAGAACTCGTGTGCCCACTGAGCGCCATATTGGATAGCTTGGTGGATGCGAATGCGAGTTCCAGAGTCATCGTCATTGTTGGGGACGAAAACTGTATGATATATCAGCCAGTTGAAGGGTGCCCATTGACGCTTGAACATACAGAAAACAAGACCTTTGAAGATCTGTTCATCACCTGGGATGCTCTTCATCTTGACCCGCTTCGGCAGGGGTTTCAATCTGGGGAAGCCTGATCCATTCATTCGTGCCGCTACGTTTGAAAGGTCTGTCACGTTTCTTTTTACCTGGGAAGGTTTCTTCTTCTTCGAGGGGTTCGGTGCAGGGGAGGATGCCCCAGGAGGAAGAGATTGCAGTCTTGAATTTTGCTCCAGCCCAGGAATGGTTTGAGATAACTTCCTCTTCCGTCGGTGTCTGTCCGAGTCAATCATCTTCGGGGTTGGATCGGTCTGGTGTAATTTGAGACTGCGCATGGAGAAAGATCGCTGGGGGTTTCGCTCTGGCAAGTTCGGTCCTGTTTTGCTTTCTCCATCGTCAAGACTGTCGAGACGATACAAGTCTTTGAAGAATCGATCCTTTTCTTTCTTCTCCTCCGAGGACAACATCTTTGGAATATGTTGACGGTGGCATATATTGGTCTTTCGTGGACGTAGGATATATTTATATACATGACCGCATGCGGCACCGGCGCCGAAAGTGACAAGAACATCATTTCACAATTGAGGGTGCGACAGCGAACACACTGGTGAATAAAGGCGGGGTGAAGTGGGACGAGCCGTTTTCCCTTTGTTCCTGTACCCATTCGACCCATTCACGGCTGGACACGATACCGACGCGCTGTCACATGATGCCAAGCCATATTTTTGTAGAGCGCTGCAATTGCATCCAAGTTCAATGCTGACCTACAAGTCCAGACCCATTCTCGAATACCCTAATAACAACCCGAGTGACCAGCGAGGAGGTCAGAGCTGGATACCAGTGATTCGCAGAATGAGTCGCAAAGATGTCCTTAGTCTTTTCGTCTCCCTGACACTGCGCCGTCATAGTCGTTGCCCTTTCCGACTTCAAGCTGTGTCTCGCAGAGCCTCAACCTCGAATTCCCCTGCGACGGAGAAAGTCCGAGTCGATATCAAGAAACCCACAATCCCCCTCCACGTCGGCCTGGACCGAAATCCTGAAAATCTCTCTGCTATCTCGAGGATTCCAATCCCACGAGGAGTGACGGGTGAGAAATTCACACCCTCGGTACTAGCCCGCCCGCTCGGCCTCGAACATCCCCCACGGCCCGGTGAAAACAGTCCCATTGACAATCGCACTCTCCGCGAAAGGCACGAAGAATTCACAAGCTACGAGAAGGCCCTCGAGCGACGGCGGATCTACCTGCGGACGTTCTTCCGTCCCTATTTTCAAGAATGGCGACGAGTTGATCATTTCAAGGGAAAGAGTTTTGTCTCAAATCCTCGGTTGTTCAAACGTGAAAAGGCACTTTATTTCCCCAATATTTGGGGCCAAACACTAGCCGCCGAAGGTGATGGGCCTCAAGGCGGACGAGACACCACTCCCGTGCTTATGGGCAAAGTCTCCGTCATAGCGATGCAGTCGGGCCATTGGGCGGAAGAACAGGTTGACACTTTCGTCAGTGTCAAAAGTAATCCAGAACTGAACAAAATGATTGAAGAAAGCAACGGCCATCTGCAACGAGTGGATATCAATCTTCAAGGTGACTGGATCCGTGCTCTGCTCGTCAAGATGTTTAGCGGACGTTTGAGGAAGACCATACCAGAAGAACGTTGGGGCAAGTACTTTATGATCAAATTGCCTCGCGATATTCGTCGCGGACTCAATGATGAAACGCGCGATGCGATCGGTCTACTCAACTCGCAGGTCGGATATGTGTATCTGGTGGACTCGAGCTGCAAGATCCGATGGGCAGGGAGTGGTCACGCATGGGAAGGTGAGGTGCAAGGTCTGAATGCAGCAGTTCAAAGACTGCTTCAAGAAGAAGAAAATCTGGGACAGACATCCTCCCAACCCATATCGCATCGCTCCAAGTCCGTTACTCCGAAATCAAGAGTCCCAACACCCGAGATGGACAAGTCGAGAGCTACTCCGAACAAGCGCAATGCGATACCCACAGCCATCACAGCCTGATTCCACCATCAAAGGAGATCGACAAAAGAAAAGCTCGCTGTTGCTTCATAGCATTCATACAGCCACTGCTCTATTGCTCACAATTCTCCGGTTTCATCCTAAATCGCATGCGAGAGAATCAGCGACTGCCTCGTTTCATGGGGATGCACATATTTTCCGTAACTCCCTTACGGAGGCTCACAGGACCGAGACTTACCCACACTTCGGACACGGCTGATCCGCCTCGGCGCCGTCAAGAATCTCATGCTGAACTTTACATTTCTTCAGCTCCATTACTTTCATGCCGGCACTTCCTAGAGGGACTTTCTTGGGGCTTAATGCTTTGTCGCACATGGAGTGAACATAGTACGGTGCCGGCCTGGCTGTGCCGGGACAGCAGCTAAAGTGGTAGGTGTAGTATATGCACATGTCGCTCGAGAACCCGTCTGATGATGGAAATTGGGAGGAGGGATGCGGGAGATGGCTAAAGATATTGTGAGGTTACAGGGTTGGAAACGTTGGGAAGACTGGCGAAAGGGCGACTCCCAGGATGAGGTAGTCAAGCAAGATTCCGAGCACCAACAATGGCCGGGGCAACTATGGCCCTGTGCCTTTGGAATCTGGGTGGAAAAGATGCTTTGGCTTCGTTGTTGTCGTTTGGGGTCTGGAAAGGCGACTTCCAGTCTGATGTCGACTTTGGAACTGACTCTTCGGCTGAGAAGGACTGAAGGAATTGATATTCCATATCCTTGAAGGCGATAGTTTGCTTTCGCCGCTCGGGTGCCCTTTCGCGTCGACTTTGTTTCACAGATCTCGGCACATGTCCATTCCCATTGTTCTCCAGAGACAGCCCACAAGTTCAAATACAGAATTTTCGCGGTGGGTTTCGGACCAGGACGTTTGCAGCCACGAAGACAGTGGCTTCGTTGTCTCTTGTCCTCTTTTTTCCCTGTTGCCTTTGTTATGACGTTGACGATGGACCAAGCCCAGACCACACAATGGGAGAACGCTTCTGCGATTCCGCACGGAATATTCTAGCAAATGCGCGGACAGAAAGAGGACTCAATATGCCCGTGATGTCAACAGTGTCGTGTCGCCAAGTGGAGCAAAAGAGAAAAAGAAAAAAAGCAAACATGCGGCGGGGAATGTATTGATTTGCGCCAGCAAGGCAAATAAGGAGAGGTCTTAGTATTTGCAGGATTAACTCGGCTTTGTTCCCAGAGCCAAGATGGATGGAACGGAATGGGGGGGCGAAACGAATTGAAAAAAAACAAGGTGCCCAGGTGTATTATGAAATAGCTTGGTAAGGGCCGAATGGGATATTGACCCAGAAAAGATGGGTTTAGAAAAAAGAGAACCCCCCCGGGTGACGGTCCACTCGGAAAAGGTCGAATTGAGTTTCTCGTCTTTCCTTAGAGGCCCAATCGCCAGATATACACCTGGTAGTACCGTACTCCACTCTGCTACACTATAAGAATGAGGGTCATTGACGAGGTTTGAACGGAAAGGAAAAACAGAGAGAGGAGGGAACGAGCACTGATCTTAAAGCGCGCGCGCCGAGAGAAGAGTAGATGGAGAGATGGATGGAAGATCCTTGAGAGAGAGCGTCGCTGGATGTAATCATTCCATCCATCCATCCACGATTCGCCTCCTCGCCTTGTTTTTATTCTGCTTGTTCCAGTGGTATTAGTATGCGTGGATGCGCTATACATATTACACTAGGATTAAGTCTGTCTAACTCATTTTACCCTTGACCACCCCCGGCTCTTTCTGACCCTCAGTGTTTGCGCGGGAATATAATATCATGGGTTCCATGTCTCCCAAACATATACACATACGTAGATACAATAGGTAGGTTAGGTAGGTAGAGAAACCCAGAGTGACGAGCGGGCCGCAACAATACCCGCACCGACCGACAATACCTACCTAGTGCCTGATCTCCAGCAACCATGTACGAGTAATGGCTGGTAGGTCCTGTTCGGACGGCTCGTGTTAACTATGGACTTACATTGTTCCCCTTCTTCTTCTTACTCCTACTCGAGGAGGACCAAGGCGCAATGCAGAGACTGATGGCAAGGCAAAGGCGGGAGAGCGGGAGAGCGGGATTTCTTTCTCGGTGCAAATAGTCTTCCTTCTCTCCCTCTGAGTCTGTCTTTTAGAGGGGAGGACAAGGGAAGAGCAAGGCGCGGGTTGTATTACTACCAACCTACAGTACATGATCCCACGAGAAAGCTTGATGGGAACTATTCTTTGATTCATGTCTTGTCACTCTTTGTCGCTTCTTCCGAGACTCTGCTTTCTCCTTCTCTCTCTCTATATAGGGTACCAGTTCAGCCGGAATGTTTAACCTCCTCCATTCTCCATTATTATTCTACGAGAGCAACCTTCACCGAGACCTGCCTGACACTCTGTCTAATATGTCCCCTTCTGGAGCCCACCAATGTACTCGTAGGCATAATCCCCACGAAAAGCTGTCCTTTTTTCTGCTCTTTTCCTTTCCCGACGGCTCTTTTTCACAAGCGATGCTGAACCTTATCCCAGAGGGGCATGCGGAAGGGTCAATCCCATGTGGGAACAGAGTGAGCAGCCAAAGTATGCGCCGCGGCGGGAAGTATGTAAATCCGCACGTGCTCGTTGAATGGGGGACGTTGATCAGGCATGGGAAACGGCCGCCTCCATGGCGCCATCGTAAGTCGTACCTGTCCAGGACGCTCACAGTGCGGGAAGAGAGGGCACGGTGCTCGATCTAGCATCCATGCGGCCCCCGTATAAAGTGTGCAGTAGTTGTTGTTCTCATTCGTGCGGCAAGTGGCCGGGGACAAGCGAGGACAGGAGCGCAGGACTGGCGAGCCGACATGCCGTCCAAAGTAAATCACAATGTCTGCGCAGGGTGGGAACGTCATGAATAATAGTGCCCAGATGAAGAATTGGGGTTATTCTGGGACCGTCCTATTACCAAACAACGCTTGTTGACGGCCCAACATGGGCAACAGAAAGCCAGCGGTGTGGTGATGCACGACGCGCGTCGACTCCCTTTCCAACTTCCCACGATACACCCAATGCTGTATCTGGATTGCGTCTTGCTGAGAGTGACCTCACTTGTGAGCCGAGAGGCATTCCAAACCTTCCTGTACGACAACACCACCGACATCGAGAAGTGGAGACCCTCTCGTCATTATGATCGGGGGATGCCTTTCGGAAGGAAAACGGGCGGGCGAAAAGGGCAAGTCAAGAGAAGCCCAAGGCTTGGAATTGGGCTTCGAGCTGCAATCTTCCGCAGAGGCAAAAACAAGACAAGAAGGCCAAGGGAGGATGCTGTTCAAAGGGTTCGTTTCCCCTCGTCCCTTCCCCCGACTACCAAACTTCCAAGGTCGCATCAGGACGATCAAAGTCGGAAGGGAGCTCGAGATTGGGGGCAAAAGGGAAAGCCTCAAAATTTGTGAGTGGCCGATTCTGGTGCTACCAGAGAGAATACGACAGCTGGGCGAACGGGCGCCGTGCTATCCGAACAAGTCTGCGTTTGTTCGTGTTGGCAAGGCTCCATAAAGGCCAAGGCTGAGAATGTCAGGGTGAGAAGGGCGCCCCAATTCGGACCCGAGGGGCCAGCATGATTCCGAGGAGGGACTGGCCGACTAGCCTTCATTCACTCTTGGACCCTGCATCTAGCAAGACGCTCTGACATGTGGCCTTCTGCTCGCACTGTAGACAGCCTGAGATTATAGGCGTAATATGTTGTGTGGTATATTGGCGGTATGGTGATGGTAAAGTTACCTAGGTACCTAGGTAGGTAATGGTGTTACTAGTACGAGGTAGACTGTGATAGATATAGGCTGTGGTGGGTCGCAGGTCTCGTGGCCTAACAGCGACTGTCTCAGAAAGAGTGTCATTCAAAAGCTTTAATTATACCCAGGTACGCCCGCAGTCTGATACCGGGCAACTACACGTTGCAATCCCAAGAGCCTTGGGCAGTAGACGTACAACATTTGACTTGCACTGAATAGCCGTATGCGCCGTGCGTCTAACCCAGAATCCCCAGCTCATCTCCATGGCGCCTGCTGACCTGATAGACCTTTGCAAATCTTGTTGCTGGCTTTGCTCACTGAGGAGCTTCATGACAATACTGTTACAAGCACACGATAAGACCGACCACCCCCCGGAAGCCCTGTCAGATTGGATAGAAGGATCAAAGCAGATGCAGCTTTCTGAGGTCAGCTCAGATGTCAGTCTCATGAAATCCTGCTTCTGCTGCGGGTTGGAGCCGTTTCTGGGAAGTGTAGAACCGTTTTGATGGATTCTTCTCATATCTGATTCCATCCGTGCAATTTCTCCCATCCTGGAGGATGGTTGAGGTTGAATTGGTCTGTGCGGGAACGGTTTCTCAGCTGCTTTCCCCGCTCGACGCTCGACTGACTGCAGCTTCCGTTCGGTACACCATGAATACCACCCACCGATTGATGGATCTTCTTCAAGGATGCTCTGAAGATCGAGCAATTCTCGGGATTGGAGGCCCCACTGAAACTCCGGCGTCGACGTCGTCTGCAGGAAATATCGCTGAGCAGGACATTTAGAGAAGCCGAAACAGAAGCAGAGGCGTGAATCGTGAGCATTTGTGATGGAACCCTTGGGATCCGAATGTGGTTGCTACCACCGAACGCTTCACCTCATATGCCCTCCTCGCAGTGGTGCTGTTTCCATTGTGTGCTACTAGCTGAAATAGAGAAGCATCAGGACGCAAAAGGCGATGAAACTCCCCAGAATGATACCATCTCTTCGCCGTTTTGACCCAATCCTCTGAATCAGCCCGTTCACGCCAGGGATTTGGGCTGCGGCACTGGTAATGCGTCGATTGATGCTCGCCAGGGTCTCTCTTTGAATGCCAAAATTCTCATTGATTGCATATGCCTGGGACAGCACGCCGTCAATGACATTATGGCTCTGGTCCAGTCGAGTCCGTTCTTGGAGCATGTACTCGGCTTCGGCCTCGGCTGGGTTGGACGATCGGAATGCGTCAATGTCGGAGCGTACATTGGCGAGGAGATGTTGCCGATCACGAGCTTCCGAAATGGAGCTTTTAAGACGACGGAGTTCCTGGCGGTGTTCGCTCAGGACTTCGCGGTGCCGCGATAGATTGTTCTGTTTCAAGCTGGATGTGCTCAGGGCACTTTCGGAGTCGAGTAGACGCGCGAGTTGCGAGACCAGTCCTTCACGCTATATGTGCCAGACTTATTAGAACGAATACTTTGCATCCGCAATGGCCGATTACTGGCTTCCCACCTTTTCCAACAGCTCCTGTATCTCGGCTTCGTTCCTTTGTTCATCATCTGACGGTTTGGGGGGAAGATTGGAGGTGGACGCATATTGCGAGTAGGTATGAAAAAGAGCTTCAGTCTACCAAATCCATTCAGCCATATGTCAAATCTCTTTTGAGTGATACAGCCGACGTACCTGGCTTTCCAGCGTCCTGATCTGTTGACGAAGTTGCGCCCATCCCGTAGTGGTTGCCATGGCAGTTGTCGGTCACGGAAGGGATGCGGAACAACGTTGAGTTTGCTGTCGACTATAACGGAGACATCACTAGACTTGTGGTTCCCCCGTTGCTCATGAAGGGCGAGTTTCGACGGAAATTGTGAGTTGGTCTCGTAGTTCGCGGCGTTCGAAGTTCCCACCTTGTCCCTTACCACGGTGCCACGCCAGCACCAGCGGAAGCCATCAGGCGTGGGCGGAACTTGCCGCGGCGCCCATCACGTGATCAATAAATCTTGGCAGAAATCGGGGCTTGCACACAACAATTTTCCCGCAGTCTGCGAACCGACAACGACATCAAATCTACAAACGCCTCCCTCACGAACACCGACATCGACAAGTCCACTTACCAGCCAAGATGGTGCGCACTACCTCCCCCCTGGGTCTGTCTTATAGCACACATATGCTGACAAGATTATGAATGACACAGTCGACCAACGCCAAAGTCAAACCGGGCCAGCTCTGGGGCAAGTCCAAGGACGACCTGAAGAAACAACTCGACGAGCTCAAGACCGAGCTGGGGCAATTGCGCGTGCAGAAGATTGCTGGCGGTGCCTCATCGAAATTGACAAGAATGTATGCCTCCAACCATCTTCGATCTCGACCTCGGAAAGGTCACCAAATGCAATTGGGGAGTGTGTGACATTGAATACTGATTCATATGGGCTACATACAGACATGACCTTCGCAAATCCATCGCGCGCGTCTTGACCGTCATCAACGCGAACCAACGCCACCAACTCCGTCTGTTCTACGCAAAGAAGAAGTACCTGCCCCTCGATCTGCGACCAAAGTTGACCCGCGCAATTCGTCGTCGGCTGTCGAAAAAGGATGCCAGCAGGGTCACGGAGAAGCAGAAGAAGAGACAGACGCACTTCCCCCTAAGGAAGTATGCTGTCAAGGCGGAGTAAGGTTGTTGGCAGTTTCAGCAAGAGACGAGTGAGTGTGTCCCAAAAGGCCGGGTCGAAAATGAAACCACCGGGGGAGGTGAATCGCTTTGGGGAAAAAAGTGATGGTGCGTGGGTGGTTGTGGTTTGAAGATTTTGCGAGGGGGGGAGGAAAGATTTCCCAGCTCCAGGTTATGAGCTTGATCTTCTGCAGCCCATGGGATGTAAGCCACAACGAAAAGGCAGACATGGACTTGGTGTTCATGTGGCGCCGCGAGGACAATGAGAAAACACGAACCCAAGATTCATTGAAGACGGTTACTAAAACACTTCGATACGGCGTCATTGGTGGTCCGGCTGAGCACGTTTGGGTGGGTGCAACTCTTCGGAAACTGCCCTGCAAATTTTTGCGCTTTATTTGTGAACCGTATCCCAGGGCTTCAGCACCCAACCTCCATCGCAAACACATCTCATGAGTAGCATAGCAACCTGCCGAGGCCACTCCTTAGGCGGCACGTTGACGTCCTCGCTATAACTCCCACATCTCAAGCATTTCCTGATCATCAGTTGTCCCGAGCCGTTGGGCTCTGCTACCCCCTTGAGGATTGGTCTCTTTCGATGCACATCATAGATGACCTCTTTCTTGTCCGGGTCTTCATCACTACTTCGTCGGCCCAAGATGTCGTGATTCAAGAAGATGTATTCGAGATCGACTTGGTCGATGAACAGCTTGACTCGATCGATCAGCATCTTGGCCCGAAGTCCCTGGGCGCTGTTGAATAGCGTGTTGAGCAGCACCTTGATCGTTCCTTGGTAGGATTCATGCACAACCCCCGTAGTCATCATCTCTACCTGGCGTGCAGCTGTGGCCGCAATGTCCCTGTCCACGTCACCGACCGCAGACCATCTGTATTCAAGCAGTGCCTCCATGGCTTGGAATGACAGACCTTTCCCCGTTGTTTGCTGTTGAATACATTGTAGGACCTGCAAGTGGTGATTAGATTTTGGTTCTGTATTCTTCGCGTACGCCCTAACGGCTCTGACGAACGCGATCAGAAAGATGCGCGATGGATGACAATTCAAAAGCAAGGCGACGAGACCCTGACTGCCGTCGCCCAGAGAATCGCCCGCTCTGCCGGGATCTTTCTCGTCAAACATCTCTGGATTCGTCTCCCGATCGCCTACCTCCAAAATAGTGCTAATGATAAATCTCATAAGCGACAAACCCCACCGGAGATTCGAGCAGAGCAGGTCCGTCAAGTCTTGGCTCATGACGAGTTGAATATTCTGCACGTCCCTCATGGCCATGAAAAGTAGAGTTGCTGTCTGTCGGATGTTGTTCACCAACCAAGCCCATTGTGCGCTGAGTGACCAACAGCCATGTCTCCGATCGGTGGAGGCGATGGAGAGGAGTTGAGGACAGTTCGACGCGAGACTTGCATGGTAAGACAGGACTCTCCCTACCACTGTCTTGTGGATGAATTTTTCAAGTTCTGAGCCCTCGGTCCTTTCGTTTACAAAGTCATTGTCGCGAAAGAGGGTACGATAGATGGTCGAAATCACTATAGGGTAGAGTTCGGTCGGAATGGACTGTGAGACACACATCAGGATGTCGTCGATGGTAGCATTGGACCAGCATGCTCGTGCGAAGGTGAGATTCAGGGACGCAAGAGCCACGTCGACATTTGGGTCTAGGGGCTGCAGCGATTGAGGCTGTCCTAATTGGTATTCCATGGCAACAAGTTGCGTTTTCCCATCCGGAGTCAGATCCGCCCTCACGCATGCATTGGGGGAAAAAGCCGGTGTGAGAAGAACCTGTGCATAAGGAAATGCAAAGCCAGATTGAGACATGGATGTGGTTTCCTGTACCGACGCCGAATATGACATAGGCGATAAGTCGTCTGAACTTAAGAAATCAATGCGGTTTTCCTGCGTTGTGACCGCAAGCGCTTGGACACCATCCACATGGTGGATCGTTGTGATGGCCTGTTCTTCTTTATCTGGTTGCCTCTGAAGGGTGTAGGTAGGCTTTGGTGCTGTCGCCCCAGGACCTGTAGACGGCAGTGCGTCAAAAAGTGGGTGCAGTTTCTGTTCAACAGGAGTTACCAACCACCTCTTGATCATGCTCGATACTAAAAAGCCCGAGTCTGGTATGTTGACAGTTCTATTGACGCCAGAAGAGATCGCAAGAATGGTGGGGGGAATCTGCACTGCTTTCTCGACATCCGAAGTGCGCACGACTTCTAGGTGGCTAAGTAACCACGAATCCGGGTCGTATGTGTCAGGAAGAGTAGGAGACCCAGACGGCTGCGAGGACACGTTGCTTGAAATCGATTCCAGAGTCAAAACAGGCAAGCCCTCAATGGTCGCCCTGACTTCATTCCAGTCTATTGAGAGGAAGTACACTGAGATAACTTTCTTGAACGAGTGCAGAGTGATCAGCATCTTTCCTTCGACAGTGGGCGCGAAGCTGGCGTGACTGTAAAGCATATCGTCTGGCGGAGACAACTGCTTAGTTACCTTGGAATACTGGCCATCACCTCTTTGGAAGCAAAGGGTGAAGAGGCCATTGCGGTGAACGATTGCAACAGCACGATGCCAATAGGGGCCAAGCGGTTTGGCTCTTGCATTGGCATGCTGCCACCGTGCGTCACCCTTGAATGCATGAGTAACGACATTTCTTGGTCTTTCTTGTCGATCCTGATTCAGCCATGTCATGCCAACCGGCTGGGAATACTCGTCGCCCTCATCCAGAGCCCCTTGACGAGCAAGTATCAAGCGGTTGATGGCGAGAAGAGAGTTGTGATAAATCCATATCCGTCCCTTGACATCGACCACTGCAAGTTCGCCTCCATTTGGGCTCCAAGCCAGGCTGGTGGCGTCTTCGAATAGGGTAGTTAACGAGTGGCTTTCGTGGAGGCCCCAGGATTTGGATTCGTAGTCGTAACGAATGCATTCCAGATACACTGTGGATGCATCATCAGAGATGCTGGCAAGATGGCCATGTCTCGACCATGCGATGCGCTCTAAGCAGCCACAATACCATCGGCGGGAGAGCTTGTCGATAACAGCTGGATTTGGAGGGAGGGCAACATTTGAGACAGCGTTGAGATCGGCGGTCCCATCGAGGTGTTGAATTTGTTGCTGGAGCGAATTTTGGTCAAAGAAAGATTCAGAAGCAAAGTCGTCTGTGTGATCTTGCTCCATTTTTGTGGCCAATAGCTTTGTGGTATTGGTATATAGTTGCGCATATTCATTTCATCGGTCCCTCGTCGACAATTACTGGTTTGTCCCCGAGACCGTCCGTTTGGCGGGCTGTAGATCGGAGGATGAAGTGAAGCACACCCGGCTCAGAGCGTCAGATCATGGTCTTCCAATGGTAATACTGATTAGACATGAATCACACAAGTACAAAGTAGGAGGTGAAGAGCTGAATTGAAGAGGGAGGTTCTTTGCGTAGGATTCGAGGAAAAAAGCGATCAACGTGGATTCAACGCGAGGGTCATTTTCCACGCGAAAGGCTGAAACAGGGTCTCTCGGAGGCTGCAAAAGCAGCAATGGAGAGGAAGGGAAAGTGGGCGGCATCAGGCGGTGGGCATCAAGATTATTATTGGGGCAAGCGAAGCCGCAGGAGCCCACCAGCCACAAGCCACAGGGGGCTTTCTGGGGGTGTCCGCTCTAACTCGTAGGCGGTAGCCGCGGCAACAACAGGGACCGTTGGACATTTCCAAACGGTGGCAGTGTTACTGATGGCTTTTTTTCAGTCTGATAGCACAGCATATGCATACCTATCGAAAGCGAATAGTGAAACGAATAGAGAATACAGATAGGCACCAGTCAAATAGTGCAATGCATTCTGATCATTGTTGTCTAGGCAGCATCCGACCGGGTCTGAGACTTGGGGAGCTGTACAATGAGGTAGTGAAAATGCGGTCTTCTGGGCAATCGAGCATGCAAGCACCCGTAGCACCCTGTGGGTGACCCTGGCACCCACCACAAATCTGTCAGGCACTGATCGGCCCCCCAAGAACAAGCCGCCGGCCAATCGCTGGGGGCCTGCGCAGCCACCCAGCAGGCCCAAGGGCCAAGGCCCTTCACCCCCCTTGCCCTGTTTGTTGTTGTGCAGCTGCAAGCAATTCAAGTCAAACTGAGTTTGGGGCCCTGGGCCACATCCCGAGCGTCGGGCGTCGGGCATCTGCCAGGTCCAGCGCCAGTCCAGCTGCAAACAGCCACGAGCCGCTGACGCTGGCTTGTCGTCTACTCGTCTCTCCGCCCGTTTCTCCCGCTTGTTCGCTGTCCATTCCCCGGTTCAGTTTCGTCTCAACTGCAACCCCCCAGCTAGCCTCACTGTCCAAACTCCCAGACCGCACCCTTCCTATCGACTTCTCAGCTCATCGTCACTCCTCTACCGCCCACGAGACATCCTTTCGAGTCTTCACTCTTTCCAGACTCCAGCACCCCGATTGCATTGTCTCCCATACAAAGGGAATAACTTAGCGAAGGGTCAGCTCATCCTGAAGAGTCGCTCCTTCCCGAAGTCATGCGATAAAATCGCTCGTTTACCCCTACCAACAACGCACCTTTACGCCGCTATGGACGCTGAGGACATTTCAGATCTCTCGTCCCCCTTGAGTTCGCCTCCTAGTTCTCCTCTCAGTTCCCCTCCAGATTCGCCAAAACTACCTCCTGGCTTTCAGGTTCTCACCCCTCCTCCCTCACAACATGCGGGCGACGAAATGCCCCGTCCACGAAAGCGCCGGAAGATCGAGCCAAAGATCCGCACTACTCAGTACTTGGATCTCACTTCAGACACCGCGCAGTCCGAGTATGATCGCTCAGAAGCTCTAGATACCCTTCTCAAGGCCTTGCGAAATAGGAGAAAGATCGTGGTGATTGCTGGCGCGGGTATATCTGTCTCGGCTGGCATCCCCGATTTCAGATCTTCTCATGGGCTTTTCAAGAGCTTGAGAGGGGAACACAGATTGAAAAGCTCTGGCAAGATGCTCTTTGATGCTTCTGTCTACAAGGATGACCATTCGACCTCGAGTTTTCATGACATGGTCCGCAAGCTCTCCAAGATGTCTGCGAACGCCAAGCCCACCCTCTTCCACCGTTTCCTCGCTCGGCTCGCCGTTGAGGGACGATTATTGCGATTGTATACGCAGAATGTCGACTGTCTAGAGACCTCGCTCCCACCACTGGCCACTCAAGTGCCTCTCAACCACAAAGCGCCCTGGCCAAAGACGGTCCAGCTACATGGGGGCCTTGAGAAAATGATGTGTCAGAAATGCAGACACATTTCCGATTTTCAACCGAACCTGTTTGACGGCGCCGCTCCTCCTCTTTGCCCTCAGTGCGTCGCGGCAGACGCCTTGAGAACGGCTCATGCTGGAAAGCGAAGCCACGGTGTTGGCAGATTGCGACCTAGAATTGTCCTCTATAATGAGCATAACCCTGATGATGAGGCGATTGGCGCGGTGACGACGGCAGATTTTCGAACGAGACCAGATGCTGTCATTGTTGTCGGCACTAGCATGAAAATCCCGGCTGTGCGACGCATTGTTCATGAGATGTGCCAGATTGTCAGAGACAGGCGGGAAGGTACTACGGTATGGATCAATCGAGATCCCGTACCCCCCGGGAAAGATCTCGAAAACTGTTGGGATCTTGTTGTCAAAGGCGACAGCGACGAAGTGGCGCGATTGGCACGCTTGAAAGAATGGGACGACCCCAGCCAGGATGTGGCCGAGAATTATACAGAGGCCGATCTCGACAGGATCAAGTCTAGCCAGGGCGAAATTGAGGTGGTCATACCTCCAAGTCCCAAAAAGAATGAGTGCGCGGTCCAACGTTTGCTGCCGTCAGCGGATTTCCATGCGATGACTCCTCCACGAAGTCAGAACGGGGATGTGCCTTCACGAACAAAAGCAGAAAACGAGGTCACATCTACAACGCCTTCGCCGATCCGAATCAAACTTCACGTCACCGAGCGAAGCAAACAGGTCGCGGTCAAAAATGCAGCCAGTTCTGGCAAGACCATTGCTGAACTTCTCGGCGGAAAGGAGAACAAAGACAAGCCTGCAAAGTCCAAGACTTCTTTGAACAAGAAGCCCAGAGTGACAAAGGTCAGGGCATCTACGAATCCTCGAAACCAAGGAGTCTTATCTGGAAAGGTCACCAAACCGGTCGTTGCAATCAACAACGCGGCGTACAAGAAGTCTCTGCCCGAGCCGTTGTCGCCTCGTCGCGACGCCAACGACACATTCATTCCACCGCACAAATCGGAATACTCCAGCGTAGAGGTCAGTCCGGCGCCAGAGACGCCTCCCTCGACTTCGACGCGGGAAGAGTGGCGAAACGTGGAAACGGTATCTCCTACTGGCCGGATACCATCGGATATGATCAAGTTATTGAACTAGATTATCTGCAATATTGAGTATATCAAGATTTCGACATACCGCGCGTGCATTTCAATGGCTTCAGGGCTCACTTGTGGCGCTTTGGTTTGCATGACACATTCAAAGACCATGGACAGCATGAGTTACAGGGCGAGAAGATGTACGGGTATCGTCTATTACGAAGTTCATCAAAGGAAAATGGAACTCGGAATACAACTTTCTCTGTCAGGAATGATACCATTGCGCCTGGCGCAGGGAAACGTTCGACAAGCTGGCTTTTGACGGGAACAAACAACTGGACATGAAGGGCATCAGGCGCCCTCACATTGGGATACAGGGTACATTTCGATTTGCATTTACATCGGCACCTTATATCCAGCAGATCAACTGCGAAGAGGGATGGCTGCTTGATTCGGCATTGCCCTAGTACGGTTTTACCTGAGGGAATACATAGCATCGCGAGAGGAGCAGAAAGAAGGTATTATGTACAGAGCAGCATTCTCGGTGAGATTCTCGGAGAAGCGGCTTCGAGGTGCCCAGTGTGCTGCACTTCACAATATCAAGTGTTTGAGCACGTTCACCTATGTTTTGTTTCTGTTTCTAGGACAATTTTCCATGTTCTCTTGGGGAGTATGCAAAGAAAAGGGCATATTCCCGTCTCTTGCTGGTGCAAGTCTCATCATCACTTACACGAACCTCGTTTGGCTTTGAGTTCTTTTACGCCAGAGGTTCCACATGTTTCCGACAATGGCAAGAGATGAACTGTTTGTTGCGCGTGATGGCCAGAATTGTCATGCCGAGGACAGTTAATCGATGCCGTTGGAAAGGATTCTCATCCTTTTGAATCAGAGATCCACGTGGATCCATGATATATATAACCAGCCTAGATGGGTAGGTTGTCTAGGGGTGACTCTCTGCACAGATAAAAGTGGTTATGCGCGTAGCATTATATATATACTTGGTATTAGACGCAGGGTCAATCCTCTCCCCCTGCCACTGCAGTCTGCCTCCAGTGACTGGTTCCTTAATCGGGTAGTTACCTAGGATCAGGGGTGTTTGCACTGCACTTTTAGTGTCTCCGAGCTGTCTTCTGACAGCCACCAATCGAAGTGGACTCTTCGACATCTGGATCGGTGCAGTGTCCTCGCACTGCATTTTTAGTGTATCCGAGTTGTTCTGGACGGGGCACAATCGATGTGGATTTTTTCGACACTATGGTTATTTAGTGCGGAAACACCAACCAAGTAGGTTGAAAACGGGGGGTATCCCATTGCGCAAAGCATGCTCGCTGTCTGCCTATGTACAGTATATGCAAGATGATTGGGGGTATGATAACAAAAGGTGTAGCATCTACCTAGGTACGTAACGCCATACAGTCCGGCGCCGACCAAAACCCGCCGTCGCAAAAATGCAGTGGCTATGAACGAAACAAGACAACAGGGTGCGTTCATCATCGTCAGAGGGTATCATTCATTCGTCGCTCCTTAGGATTTCCGGCCTCGGAATCAGAAGCAGGGCCGCGGCGGTCCTTTCTCACAGAGCCTGTCCGTACCCGTAGCCGTACAGGTCGTCGTCATTCGGCCTTGACCTTGCGGTCGATGAGCCCGCGAAGTCACTTGCCCGCAATCTCCGGCCTCTCCTGCCTGCAGGCTGTCCAGTGCCGGTGCCCATGCCCACGCCCGAGTCGCGGTTGTTGCGCATGTACTGGTCCTCCCTACTGTTGCGGGGGCTGTAATCTGTGCCGGCGCGCTGCCAGCCGGCCGGCATGCCATGGCTCATCCGCCATGTCGGGGCGTCGTCGCTTTCCATAGGGACAGAAACGTCTCCAGAACCGGAGATCTGCGGCTGGGGTCCCAGTGGACCAGATGTGGCGGCAAGGTCGTACTCGTTGGTGTTGGTGCTTTGGCCGTGTGGGATGCTGAGCTGAGGATAGCCCTTGTCATCCACGATCGGCTTGTCGGGAAGCGTGGGGTTGATGGCCTCATCTCGTCCTGCCGCGCCATGGCTGACTGTGCTGGACGTGATAGGGAACGGCGGGTAGGCGCCGTAGTCGTCGGATACAGGATCATAGGAGAACGAGAATCGCGCGGCGCCCCCGCTCAGACTTCGAGACCGAGACCGGCTTCGCGGAGGCGAGTGGCTTGGGTCGCGCCGGACTTCGCTGGACAGAGGAGACGGGACGGTAGGGCGGTTGGCATGGTTGAAAGCCGCCGCACCGGGCAGAGCAGACGACCCGAGAGCACTGTTGCGCCGAGAGCGAGGAGGTGGCGTGGTTGCAGAAACTCCGTACAGGTCTTGTTCTCCCGGGAGGCTGGCGTCGTACGGGTCCTGGGGGACAATATCTCTGTAGGCTTGGCTGTTTCTATAGTCCCTGGACGTCCTCCGGCTCGTATCGAACCCTTCACTGGACATGGCCATTTGCGGTCGACTGCGTCGCTTGCTACTGCTGCTCCGGCTTCGTGATCGATGGTGGCCGTCGTGGTTATCGCGATAGCCCAGAGCTGCAGCACCGCCAATAAGTCCTGCATCAAGTCCTGCTGCTGCAGCTCCAAGCCCGTGTTGTTCATCACGCCCGAGAGCCCCGCCGTAAGGAGCATACTCTTGATCGAACACTGCGTTGGCTCTCGCGGCGTCACGGCTCGAGCTTCGACCCCTCTCGCCGCTGCTTCTCGTCGGTAATGCTGTCAGCCCAGCGGTTTCGGCGGCAGGATCGATCGGAGACACGGGAGAGTAAGGCCAGGGTTCACTGTTGTTCACGTAGTCAACGGGGACGGGTTTCCGGTTAATTCGCGCTGGAACAGGTGGATCGTTTGCCGGCAGAGCGTGCACTTCTGGGGCCTTCTCATCTTGGTGTTCCTTATAATGATGCACGAGATCAGTGCCAGCCGCTGCCGCGGCGATCCCTGCAGCAATTCCTCCCATATGATGGTTGCTATAGCCAGACGAAGCACTGTCAGGTCTCGATGGTCTGCCGACCTCTTTCACAAAAGGCTCATCGCCCGGGACCGTGCCGTCAGTCAAGCCAGGTCGAGAATTGGGGGCTGTACGTCTCGGTGGCGGGGGCACTGGGACAAAGGGATTCTCGTATCCTTGAGAACTGCGATGAGAATTGCGAAAAGCCGGGTGTTCGGACATGAGGGGTGCAGCTCCGGCAACGCCTGCGTCACGAACCAGCGAGCCTTGACTTGCAGCTATACCTGATTGTTGGTTTATCCTCCAGCTATCAACTTCATCGTCGCCAGGGGAGAGGGCGGAATGGCGAGGTGAAGAACTGAGGCGTCGTCGTTTGAAGCAGAGGACCAAGGCCAGGATGAAGAAGCCGAGTGCAAGAGCTCCGAGGACACAGCCAAGGATGATAGGAAGATCTGAGTCATGTTTGGACTTTGTAAAAGAGGGCGTGCTTGTTCCACTACCAGCAGCTGCTCCGACTAGCGACGATGTTCCTATGACTGGGGATGACATCGTCAGAGAAGACGTGGCGGAAGATGAACCTTTTGAAGAAGTCAAGGGTTTGGTGTTTGGCGTGCTCGAAGGCAGGAGTCCAAAGACAGCAGATGATGTGCTTGTTAAAGCCAAAGAGGGTGATGAGGTAGAAGAAATTAGAGTCGAGGTGACTGGTGCGGATGAGGTTGACAGCGTATTCGAAAAACTTGAATCTCCGCTCGACGTCGAGTCAATTGATGTTGCAGTATTTTGTGCATCGGCGGTCGACGAGGTCCCATCCGGAGAGGAATTCGCCGTTGCAGAGGTTGCGGACCCGGCTGCTGCTGAAACCGCTGAAGCAGCGGAAGATAGCAGCGAATTGACTTCTGTATAGACAGAAAACGCCTCGGAAACGATGACGCTCAAAGGGTCTTGGGCTGCTGTGAGAGTGAAGAGGGCTGCTGCAAGCAGCGAAACCGGAAAGACCTTCATATTGCCCACATTAATCGCCGGGAGTTCTGTGCGGATGTTACTGAGACATCTGTGTATTCATTGCAGGTTGATGATGCTCGGAAGCTGATTCGATCAAATTCATGCATGCAACACGGAAAACATCAAGACAGGCTTTTGCAAAGGAAAGAGAGCATATGCACAAGAAAGCAAGAGAAATCGACTCCCGCCTCCACGAAAAGAGAAGAAAGAGATCACCTGCAAAGCGCACTCGGTTACCATACATATCCGACGATCGCTACAGCTCGTTCGCCTCGGATGGTCATCGCTTGAGACTCGTCCTCGTTAGGGTCTGCGTGGCCTGGGCGGCTGATGAGGACGTTGTGCTCAACTAAAGGCATTTCGACAGGGACCAAACCAAGGCAGGCCACTCAAGTGCATTCTTTTATGTTCTGGATCCAGATCCTCGGACTTGGCTGGTTGGCAACTGCAGATATGCCCAGGGGACTCTTGGATAGCACCCTGACTAGTCCAAGCTATGGAAGATTTTCCGGTGTGCGAGTGGTGGCATGCTGAAGGTCTAGATGGGGATAGACAGGAAGATCTGATGCAGGGACGTTCGTGGTGTTCAAGGGCTCTTGTATGACTGGTTGGAACATGTGGCTGCGTGGCTGTGCTATATTAACCGAAGAGCCGCTAGTGGCAAAACAAGACAGCCCTCCAGTACCTAGTTGCCGTCCCTTCGATGCTTTGCCGGAGAATTGACTGTGGGGGGAACAACGCTCTTCGTGCTGAAACATAACGTTCCAAGGGCTTTTGTGCCCAACCACGACTTGAGAAGGATTTGTCGCCCAGCCAGTGGACGTCGAGCATTGGCAAGAAGCGAGCAACTTCCGCAGGCCAGAGGCGCGCGTGGCAAAGATCGTTGCAACTCAGGACGATCACTTACCTGGGAGCAACGTGCAGATATTTTTAGAGATAGCTGCATGCACCAATCATCAGCCCAGACAAGCAACCCATATCATATATAGACATTATCCCACTTGCTATCTGCCTAGTCGATCACAGAGCAAGATCAGTCGAATGCCAAGGTGACCGGGATATAAGCCTCAGTGCTCGGGGGAAGGATTCATGTCAACGTTAGCTTCTTCATTCTGCGTGCCAACTAGCTTCCATCCCCTCCACGAAGCCGAAGTCGAGCCACCGACGAGATGTTGGCATCTTTCAGGGGTCAGACCCTGGTTGAGTGAATGCGCATGGCGGTATCATGTGACGGGCATGGAACATTCAATCCTCAAGAATCGTGACCGTACCGTTGAGACTGAACTTGACCTGACGTGATCATGTTAGAATCTCAACGACAAGTCTAATGGGACGGAACCAAGATCCGGCTGTCTCGCATATCTCGCTGGCAGAGGTGAGAGAGAGGTTTCAGTGGACTGGTCATGTCATCTCGGAAGTGGAAGTATGC
The DNA here is from genome assembly GCF_000836435.1 of Fonsecaea multimorphosa CBS 102226. Classification (NCBI taxonomy): domain Eukaryota; kingdom Fungi; phylum Ascomycota; class Eurotiomycetes; order Chaetothyriales; family Herpotrichiellaceae; genus Fonsecaea; species Fonsecaea multimorphosa. The sequence continues at coordinate 379,640 of NW_015971654.1, read as the reverse complement.
AGGAATCATTAGAAACGTCACGCACACTGAGGGCGCGGAGTTTTGAGGAGATGGTTACAGGGTCAATCATTTCTCAGTAAAGTCTATATTGCCGGATGATTCCGCACCGATACTGATAGGTTACAAGATATATCAAGGATGAAACGGGTATGAACAGAGATCGCACCACCAAACAAGGGTGTGCAGCACAAGCATACCTGGTACTTTGTGTCGAGTTGTGAAGTGGCAAGTGTGGCATGTACCTGGTACGCAAAGAAAGGACTGCAGGGTTGAATAAAAAAGGAAGTCAAGTGAACATTGTGAGGAGAAACAATATATACTAGCACGTGACTGTTATCAGTGACGATAACTTATCACGAGTGATGTCAGGTGACCGCAGTCGCTAGTGGCTTTTAAGGATGTCCGGCATGGCGTTCCGTTGGATGCCTACTGTGGCTCTCTTGCATGCTCTATTGCACCAAAGCAGGTTAGCGGCAGTGCTAGCTCGGTCTTGGGGAGCCTGATCCACAACCTCATTGGCGGGATTTCGATGTTGGTAAAAAATAGAGTGTGAAGTGGGTGGGTCGCTGTCAACTCAACTCGTACCTACCACTTCGGTTGAGTACATCAGCTTCCCCCCTTCGCTGGTGCCTCCCAGGTGCCTCCACTGAGTCCACCCTTCCCTGCCGTTGCCTTGCCTGAGGGACCCGAGCCCGTGCCCGCGATCTCCCTCCTTCCTGCTCCTCTCGCTCTTTCCCTTCCCTCGCCCTCCCCCCTTCCTTCCCTCCTTCCCTTGTTTGCTCCTGCCTTCCACCTTTATCGCCTCTTTCCCCTTTGCGAAGCTGCGATCCTGCGCTTTGCCTGCGTCTTTTCAACTCTTACACCTTGGACTCGTACCACTTCTCCTTGCCTCACTTCTTGAATCACTCTTCTCTAGCTGTGTCTTCCTGCCTTTTGATCTTAATTACTTCTCTCTTCGAACCCTGTATTTCTGCTCGACTTGAAAATCACCATTCCTCCGATCTTCGGCCGTCTTGCGTCTCGCTGGGCTTCCCGTCTTCTGCGTCATTCATTCCACGGCTATACTCGAACCAGCGGCCAGTCTGTCCTCTGCACCATCCGATAAATATACTCACCACCAGACACACTGACTTCCTCTTGGTGTCATCGTCGCCCTAGTTTTCGCTCCTTCTGATCAACCGGCGCTGTGCGCACGCTTTGTACCACTTATTAGGCATTGTAATTCACGACAAACCTTTGTACCTTAACGACTGACAAACAACGCTGGTTTGGACTCGCCTGTCCTACGTATACACCCGTCGGAATCAACGCAAGGGAAATATTATTCAGACATTTGGGGTTATTTTGCGCACAGGGAAGGTACCTTGTGTTCAATTTCGTGGTCGAAAGACTGTCACGCATTCTCTGGTTCCGCAGGGTTGACTTATAGAAACCGATGGCTGGTGGCGAAGTCTCTGATATTCGGTGACTAAATGGTCCAGATGAGCACTGGGGTGACGCCAAGGTCGCATCGCATCGCTCTGCAGAGCGACCCAATATGTTGCGCCTGCTCTCCTGGACAGGCTGTGATAAGGTCCATTCTCCGGAGATGAGATCCTTTGTCTCAAAGCAAGACTCTCCTGGATCTGGCCCTCTTGCTGTGTCTGCCATGGCGGCGACGCACAAACGAAAGCAATCAACAGACACACAGACCCAGCCAGAGAGGAAACGGGCCAAGATTGTTGATAAGCAACACTCTGCCAGTGTGCTTTCCAATCCCACCCTCACGCTGTCTCCTGACCCGCCCAAGACGGCTGCCTCAACCGCAAACGAAACCCCATCTTTCCTTCCAACGCCACCGGAGCTGAAAATGGAAGACTCAGAAATGAGACGTGTGGAATCTCCGGTGCGAGACGCAGACGCAGCGCGGTTACAGTCTATCCGCAACGTCATTCAGACACAGATCAGTCTGGAAATTCTGCTAAAGCACAAGGAACTCCGACTCATTGACCAAGAGATAGCCAAATCCCAGGCTTCGTTGGAGCAGCTCCGTCGATGCAAGGAGATTCCTTTTCCAGGTACACAACAACTTTCTATGGGTGTCAGCAATGGCACTGGTCCAGCTCTACGCAGCTCATTCCCCTCTCCACTGCCTCAATCGCCCGCGCCTTGGGGTGTCCAAGAAGGCCCCTACGCGCGGCATTATGTGAAATGGTTACTGCCCGACCCTCGCTTTGACGGTGGGGAGCCAGAGCCTTTGGCTATCACTCCTGTCGGCAAGTCTCCCATGAAATTCAGATCTCAAACGAGAGGACTATTCGCAGAAGGCCCTTCAACATCAAGCCAGGCTCGTGCGCAACGGAGTGGTAAATTGAAATCTTTGCCTGCCGGATACAGTCAGCCGAAGGAGAAGGCAACAGGTCCCATGATCATCAAGAGGAAATCCGACGGGGCGACCGTGAAGCTGGTTTGTCCAGACTGTGGTCGGTTTGATTTTGGGAGTGCCCAAGGTTTCATCAATCATTGCCGGATCGGCCACGGCCGGAGCTTCGCGAGTCATGATGCTGCGGCTGATGCCTGCGGAGAAGCGGTTGAGGTCGACGAAACCGGCGCCATGATTGGAGTTGAGCCTGTTGTGACACCCGCTGCCGGCAATGTCCATCCTCTAATCCGCTCAGCCAAACTTCTGCAACCCATGCCACCTCGAATTACATCTCAAACATCTTCTGTCACAACGCCTGCGACGGGAAGCGCCAAGTCCACACAGGTGTCGCCTGATTTCAGGGGATCTGCCTTGATCCCCAATCTTTCCGAGCTTGTTAAGGCTAGAGGGCTTGGACTTGATTTGCAAGAACTGGTCTCAGATGCAAAAACGAAAGTTGAACTGCCAGAATCTGATTCGGAAGATGACGAAATGGATGTTGATATTCCCATGCAGCACACAGCTCAGGGCCGGCACCCACAAGTTGCGGGCACGAAACAACCACCAAAACCTACGAAGTCTCCAATGTCATCCCCATTGCTCAATTCCAGTATGCTGAGGTCCACTCCTACTCTGCGAGGAGGAGGGATGCCGCAGTTTGACGGTGCCAACGACAAGTCAACCCAGCACCGGCCGCATGGAATGACTCTTCCCATGAATAGCGCCACTCCGTCTGATCTTCATCCCTCGGACCCATCTCCAACCAGTGAATCGAATCAAGCCCCGAGTCTGGTCGATGATGACGAATTTGGGCCACACTCACCAAGCAGCAGCTCCGCGTCCGATGAGCACGATGATGGCGAAGTTGAGTTTGAAGTCCAAGGTGACGATGATGATGCTCGAAGCGTTCTGCGTGGGCCAGACTTCCAGCCAAGCTGCGCTCAAGCAGTCAGACCCCCGACGCATACTCGGCGAGCTTCGGCAATTCGTCGGCATGGAGAAGAGAGAGAGGAGAAACACGTCAGTTTCGTGAGCCCCAGTCCAGCGCGCGAAATGCCGAGTACCCGCCTGGGTGGAGATCGAAAGAGGAGGAAGGCTTAGAAATCGGCAACGATGTCCTGATCCGCTAGGTTTTGCTCTTCGCAAGATCATGTTCGACCAGCATTTGTGGAGTTTAAGGTGACGGGTAGCTGTTTCTCACGGGTGGAAAGCGTTGTGTGTGCATCAGCGAGGGGGCTTGGATAGACGGAATGCGTGCTGGGCAGAGGGAGAGGCACGCTTCTACGGATTCTATCAGTGTACATACTTTCGAGGTGTCTGTACGGTGTCAGCCACTCGTTGAGCAAACTCCAAGTTTGCGACTCAATTCTAAAGACTCATCTCTGTTATTTGGTCACTCTAGTCGCGAGATTGCGTAGATCAAACTATGATCAAGGTGAATTACCTTACAGACCTAAGCTTTGTCAACAAGGCTGAGCCTTTAGGCCTACCAGGCTCTATCATAATCCACCGGTTGCGTCAGATGCTTCTGGAAAGTGCCAAGCCCAGATCCGACTGACTTTCCTCACGAGCTCAGCAGTCAAGATGGATCCTTGCTGGATTACGATGGCGATCGCAATCACTTAGACTGTATCTCAATTCTCCCAGTGTGGTCTTTCTCCTCCGAGTCTCTTGCTGCTACAACTGTCTACAGCACCCGCCCATCAAACCGCACCCCTCTGTGAGGATGGCAGAAGCGCAAAAGTGCGTCCACAAGGGATGCGGGAAGGTGTTCACGGACCCAGACGAGGAATGTGTATATCATCCTGGCCCTCCAGAGTTCCATGAAGGACAGAAAGGTTCGTGTTTGCCTCTGATCGTTGTAAACACCTCTTTCTTCACATGCTAGTGTAGTAACTATCTATGCGATCTACCTGATGACTTGATGGAGTGACACTAACACTGAGTCTGGGAGAACAGGCTGGATGTGCTGCAAACCCCGCGTTCTCACCTTCGACGAATTCCTCTCCATTCCACCCTGCACCAAGGGCAAGCACTCAGCTGTAGATGACACCCCCGCGCCCGCCCCGAAAGCCGAAGCTTTAAAGGCGTCAAACATTGTCGCCGCCGCTCCCCTACCTGCTCCCGTGCCCATTACTCGGCCCTTGGTATCTAGTCTTGCAGCGGCACAACAGCCCACACCCTCGGCGACACCGAAACCGGAACCGCCTGAAGACGAATCTGACGACCCAGGTGCTGAGATCCCCACCAACGCGACGTGCAAAAGACGAGGTTGTGGCAAGTCAAGAGACGAGAGTGTCCCTCGAGATGAAGAGGAGTGTGTCTACCACCCGGGCATGCCTCTTTTCCACGAAGGGAGCAAAGGTTGGACATGCTGCAAGAGACGGGTCTTGGAGTTTGACGAGTTCATGAAGATCGAGGGCTGTAAAACCAAAAAGCGGCACTGCTATGTAGGGAAGCCGAAGAAGAAAGAAGGCACCGCAGTTGACGGAGACACGTCGGCGGACACCGGAGAGGAACTCGTGGAGAACGTCCGCAATGATTTCTACCAGACACCCAACAGCGTCATTGTCAGTTTCTACCTCAAGAAAATCGACAAGGACAGGGCCAAAGTCGAGTTCAAGGACGACGGGTTGTCGGTGGATTTGGATCTGCCTACACAGGACGGGAAGAGATTCGCGAGGAATATACCGCTTTTTGCCCCGATTGATCCGGCGAAGAGCCAGTTCAAGATCATGGGCACGAAGCTGGAACTGAATCTGGTGAAAAAGGACGGGTCTATTAGTTGGGCGACATTGAGGAGTGATGAGAGAGGAACTGGAGAACGGATTCAACTGGGAAGGGCTGGCAGATTGGAGCGCGGTTGAAGAAGGACGGGAACCTGGATGAAACGATACTTTGAAACGTGCACGACGCGAAAACGATTCCAATCACAATATCCACGACTACTAGTTCTATATAAACGGCCGAACTTGGGTGGAACAGGGAAAAGGACAATCAACGGGCATAGCGAGGCGCCATGTCAAATTTGCACAGATGTACCGAGTATTCAGCCCTTGAAACAAAACTTGTTTGGCTCTTGATACGTTGGAGATCAATCTCAAGCCGAGAAACTTCAGCTCTCTAGTGTAAGGGAAAACCATTGTCCAGCAATATTTACGCCTCCGTGTGCAAGAGCACGTATACCCCGAGTGCAAATGTGCAACGGCCCTTCTCTTGACATTTTCCTCAACTACCTGGTTCGAAATCAAAGAACGTGCGCCTCCGATCTCTGATCGAATGGAAGTACCGAGATCAAAGACACTATATTGTCCATCTCTTGATACATATGAAAAAAAGCTTTGTAGCATCTCCTCCACAGCTGCGCGCCATCGAAATAAGCGGCGTAACCATAGTGTGGAAGGGAAAAAGGACGGTGCAATTCCTCTGCGAAGCCGGGAACGGAAGGAGATCCATGGTCGAAAACAAGAATAACCCTCAGCAAGCCACACGATGGTGGAGCTCCGGTGGTGTTAAGGTAATGTTAACACCTCTACTGATGATGAGGAAAGGAAAAGGAAAAGGAAGAGGAATCGAGGATTGAGTGCGAGGAAATTTTGTATGGAAAAGAAGAACGAGGTGGGTCAATCAGAGCTTGGCATGTATGTTTCGATTCACTGGCAAGTTGCAGTGTCTGGCTGCTTTAAGCGGCTTGGGGCACGAGGGACACCCAAGGCGAGTTCTTTCATTCAGCCTCGTCTTTTCCATCGGTGTGACACAACCTGGAAACCTGGAAAGTATTATCTTGCGTCACGTCACAAACGTTGCTCTCACCACGGCTCCAACTTCTTTACATCTCTCTGGCGGAAGGGTCTGAGCATTGAAGCGTTTGTGTTGAGGCTCGGCTCCGGCTATGTGGCTTGTTTCCTCGTCAGCTGCCAAGGGCCAGAATTCCAAAGAATGGTGATTAGCGCGACAGGAGCTGAAAAACAAGTTGTTTCTGCCCAGAATGCCACGGTTGGTTATTCATCGCTCCAAGCAGCACACACCTGCATACAACATGGTTGCACAAACTCGCAAGGCGGCTTACAAGCAGGTGTTTGAATGGGCCCAGACCAGCATCATTTGACACAAGTTGGCCGACCCCGGATCACCTCAGACCGAAACAAAAAAAGGTCCCCTCAACATGGTCATCCTCAGGCGTCCAAGGTCCCGATTCAGTCAACATGTCCAACGCCACATGCCAAACCTTAAGCATCACTCCCAACCAACTTCCTCTGTACTGCTGCCTGACTTACTGGGTCCGTATTTATGGCGCCTTCTTCTTCCTGCGCCGCTGCGTATCCAACACCCTGTCTCCCGCGCTGTCCCAACCTTCTCGTCGTCTAAAACAAGCTTCAGCTTTGGAATTGTCCACGTTGGTGGACGGCGATCTGGGGCCAAAAGCCAATCGTAGGCCCTATTTGGGCCGAGCGATATTGCTCTCTGATCCTCGCCGAGTTTCTCGATGCTCAGATATCCCGGTGGGTACGTTGAGGCCTGAGCACGAGTATCTCAACACTCGTGGATGATGGCGTGCCCGGTGGCTGTCCGCATCGGTGGGCGCCACACCAGAACTGGAGGCATAAGCGACATGTCCCTCGGAAGAATATCAGCCTATCTCTAATTCTCCTCATTAGTGACAGCGGGGAGAGTGGCTAACTCGACAGTCTAGTCAAACCCCAGACATCTCCTTGCCTCCAACGGTTGGCATGTGGCCTTCAGCAGGACCATGGGCCCTCTAGCCCTGAGAGGGGTTGATATTGCTGCAATTCTAGCTTTCATGTCCCTGGCCTCCTGAGTGAGGCCTTACTCCTACGTCATCTTATATGGCTCCCCAATGCTCCATCAAAGTACCGAGTACATCGTGCGTATCCTTGTATAGTGGTCAGCATCTCCACCACGTACTCCTGGACTGACACCAGGAAGTCACTCTTGCTCTGCGCCACGGCGCCTCCCGGCACCTCATCATTGTGTACTGGGATAACATTAATCGCTCCTTCCAGTGGAAGCCAACTTCCTGGACAACCCTCCAGGGCTTCTATACCCTCCTCCAAATAGTCCACATTACCAGCGAAGGATCTCTCTACTTCACTCCTCGCCACCCCTTCGAACGACCGATGGCCTCATCTTCGCCCGCCATGCTCACACCAGAGCTTACGCCTTGTCAGTCTGTTGCCTCGTCTCCGTCTCTGCCGCCAACGCCAGATCCTCGTCCGCTGGATCTTGTCATAGCCAACTACAATGAGTGCTTGACGTGGCTCTCAAGCTATTCCAGCCTCGCAACAGTCTACAGCAAGGGCAAACTCCCCCCGGACTTGTCAATCTTCCACGAAGTCAAGGTGCTGCCCAACTGGGGTCGAGAGTCCCATACCTATCTCCACCACATCGTCCACAACTACGACAACCTTGCGGATGTGACGCTGTTTCTGCAAGGCAACATCCACGACACGAATGATGGCACACCGGCGCACACAGACCTCACTCTGGACGAGATTGTCGGCATGGCCAAACGGTTGACGGATTTGCCTGACATCCTCAGCGAAAGTGGTCTCGCTCAAAACCAACCTCAAGGTGGTGTGTTACCGCTGGGCAAAATACACTCCTTCGTTGACTGGGACGGTGTCAGATACCTGCCAGGCTGGATCGAGAGACGCGGCAAGGGACTTCGACGCAGCCAATACTCGCCGGAACAATTTTGGAACTACATCTTTAACGGTACCACGGACAAGGAGGATCCCCGTTGGGTCGACCCGCCGGCCGAGATCAGATGGACGCAGGGAGCCTTGTTCGCAGTCACCAGACAGACGATCCAACGACTTCCCAGGGCGGTCTATGAACGCGCATACAGCTTCTTTCACTCTCTGGCAGACGTCAACCCTGAGGAAGGCCACTATATGGAGCGTTTCTGGTTGAGCCTCTTCAGCCATCAAGGGGTTGATCGACAACAGGATGGGCTCTACGTTCCTCATCCTATGAAAGCGTTGACAGAGGAAACCTCGACCCTGACTGCTGAAGAACATAGCGCCGACGTCGAGGACGAAGGTATCTTCATGTGGTGACGCATTCCGAAGCGTTCTGGTTCGTACAGCCCAGGGGTTTCTTTCCGCATCGGTTGATGGAGAGCCCCTTGCCTTCTATGGCCAGAGTCAGTGACACGCGTTTGAGAGCATGGGAGACCTCCAACAACTGACGCCCTTAACCACACACGAAGCTCCTCAGGGAGGTCTACTTTTGAAAACCTGTGGATGTGGACAGTGTCTTTCTTCTACTCTATCGGGGCTGGCATGTACAGTATGACTTTTCTGCATGTCTTCTTCTGGGGTTGGCCTATTCTCTCGCACGTTCTGCTATATAGACTGGCCTGTACAAGACTAGGAGGCTGCTCGCATCCTGGTGGGCGGTTACTGTCCTTTACAGGAGGCCGACGACTATTATCCTTTGCAGCACGCTACGTACGCATCATAATGGAACACGGCGATAAAAGCGGGAGCAAATCAGCTATTTAGATCGAATGGAATCGAAATTGGTTTTTCGTGTGCTCTCTCTCTTTTTGCTTGGAACTGGTCTCTTTGCTGAGTCTGACGACTCTTCTCTTCCCTTTTTGCTCTGTCTAGTAGCCCCCCCTTCGATATCGATATCGATATCGAAATCGGTATCCTGAAAGGGGCCTTTTGCGAGCTCACAATCATCACTCCCAGCTGCAAAACCCCCCAAGCACAAGTAAAGTAAAGTAAAGGAACAGCCCACCAGCAACAAGCACAGCGTAGTCTATCTCCCCTCCTTCCCGAGAGTTCCTAGCTAGCTAGCCAGCCCCCCAACTTCCGAAGTCCCTAAGATATTCTCCCACACCCCCCCGTTCGTCGTCGTCCGGAATTGTCAAGTATGTTCTTGTCCGCTGCCCGTGTTTCCCGGCCTGGATTTGTCGGTGCCCCGGCCTTAAAAGCCTAGTGAGTCCTAATAGGGGTGGGGTGTAAGGTGGTATGGGTTTGATTCACGATTCACGACTCCCGGTGTTTTGTTCTTCAGCTCTGTTTTTGGGGGGGATTCGATTGAAATGTTGAACGACGGATGTTTTCTTGGTTTCCTCCACACGTCGCGATAATGAATTTTTCTTCTTCTTTTCGAGCTCTCGTCGTGATTCAGCAGTTTGTGCGATGGGTGAAAAAGAAAGGGCTAGGAGCGACTTCAAGCCGACTCTTCATCCTTCGCCTCCTCGTCGCTGCCCACCGCCTCATCATTCTCATCTTCTTCTTCGTCCTTCTTCACTGGCTCAGCGGCTTCCGGCGCAGTAGCTTTCTTAGTCCCAGCACTCTTCGCTCCGTTTGCCGTGGTCTTGCGTTTCTTGGCCGCTGGTTTCGCCGCCGCGCCGTCGGCATCTTCCGAGTCGTTGGCCTTTGTGCTTTTCGCCTTGTTGGGCCCGCGTTTGCGACCTCCAGCTGCTCCATTGGAGGCGGCCGGCGTCGGGAGTGGAGCGTCGCCATCCTCAAGGGATTTGGCTTTATTTTTGATGTTCGTGATGCGGTGGGTCACTGCTTTTGCGCTGCATCCTGAATTGTGTACAATGCGGATATGGGTTAGCCGGGAGTGGACATCTTAAGTCAACTTTTGATGGAGAGGTGAAAGGGACAACACCGCACGCCGAGGCGAGAGAGAGAGAGAGAGAGCACAATGTGTGTGGCTTCGGTATTGACTGTGGTGGAGGGTAAAAAGGCAACATCAAACATGGCACAGCCATAATCGAGACTTACCATTTCCCATTCTCGCCGCAACAGCGGGATAGTCGATCTTGATCTCAGATGTGGCGAGAACCGCGGCAAAGAGCTGCGGCAGAGAGCAAAGTCAGTCATGCTTTCGACTCAAGAGCAGTGAACTGATGTAGCTGTCGAAGATTCACGAGGAGATCCGTGGGATATATACATACCCGGGCGTCCGCATCGGCATCCCAAGTCATCGGCATGTTGATGGTAGTAGAGGTGGTTTTTCTTTGCGCGTAAGGTTGATTTTTGTGAGGGAGACTGTGTCCGCAGTGAAATTGTCTACTTGGATCGGTTAGCTAATGTCGTAGACTTTCGAGTTGTATGAGAGCGGGCGGGGGTAAGTGGACTTACAAGACAGGATGCTGAGGATCTTGAGGATGGTCGAATAGATGGACGCAGAAGAAAAGCTTGAGATAGACGGTTGAGGTGATGTTGTGGAAAGGGAAAAGAAGACTGGGAGAGAGAGGGAGGTGAGGCAGATATTTATAGACGGGGTGGGATCGGGAACGACGAAAAATCTGTCGGTCTGGGAAGTGAATTTCAGCTGGGAACCTACCTAGGTACCCTTCAAGGAAAGAGAGAAGGGAAAGTGAGAAAATTCTGAATTGCTGGACGTACCAATTGAAGTCCGGTCGAGAGGGCAAAGTGAGCGGATAGGGAAGCAGAAAGTAAGGCTGTACACTGATATAGAGCAGCCCAGGCAATGAATTGTCCACCAATAACTTCAACCACACTTTTGCCATTCCCATTGACGCTTTCAAGCTTTTCATTCTTCATTTTGAAGCCGAGGACGACGACGCCTTGACACGCCTTACCTAGACGTCTCTGTCAATTGACGCTTGCTGATCCTAAACCCATATCACCTAGTTCGCCAATACTTGGGCACCTTTCGTCTCTCAACCTGTATACTCACCGTCCCACCTTTTGTACCCAAGATAACCTTGTAACCCTACTGTTTCCAGAAGACTTCCATGCTATGACGTTCGGATACCATTTCCACCGACCCACTTGTGCTCCACTATGTTGGAACGGGCTTTACAGGAGTAGTCGTGATCGAGATGGAAGACTCGACAGGGGATGATTCATTCGTGTCTTGCCGGGTCTCTAGTCTGGCTGGTTATTGCTGTGCGAGACATTGAAACACCGAGGGTTTTGCGGAGGGCTCGACACTCCTGTTATCCTTTGTAAAGAAGCTCGGATTGCCCCTAGAAGTCCGACAATATCATTCTAAACTCGCAAGATCGAGCGGAACACTACTCCCCCTCCCTGCACGATATCTTTTCGGCACGCCCGTAAATGGGCGTGGTGGAGGTAACTGGCTTTCGTCCTGGAACTTCCATCGGTTATCATCAACTCTGGTCGGACCCGATCCGCTTGAGGCGCCAAACAAGCTCCCATTGGTCAGAGTGTATGAACTCGCATCTAGCGTTGAGCGAGATGGCATTTGTGATACTCGTCGCGAAGCAGGTGGCGAAACAGGGGATGACGGTGAGGGGGGAGCTTCGGGCATCGAGTAAGATGGTTGTCTCCCAAATGCTGCTGCTGCTGCCCTCTGCGCCAGAGACGAACCTGCGCCATTTGTTGTCGGTGGCTGAGCAGGTGGTGGAGGTGGGCCTGGCGGGGGAGGAGGTGTTAACCTAGATGATGGTCCTGGAGAGGTGGAAGGCGGTAAAGGCGGAGGAGGTGGTGCTAACGATGGCGCCGAGCTTGGAGGTGGTGGTGCGAATGAAGGTGCCGAGCTTGGAGGTGGTGGCGGAGGAGCCGGAGGAGCTGGGCTTGCTGATGGCGGTGGTGGAGGAGGGGGTGCTGGCGGCGCAGGGCTTGCTGCTGGAGGCGGCGGCGGTGGAGGAGGCGCTGGAGGGGCTGAGCTTATTGAGGGCGGCGGAGGAGGTGGTGCAAGAGGTATAGAACTCGAGGACGAAGGCGGAGGTGGTGGAGGAGCCGGAGGAGGGGGAGCAGCAACGCTGATTTTTCGCGCAGCCGGCGGGGGAGGAGGTGGCTTTCCAGCTACTAGATTGGCCACGGACGAAGGCTTGGACAATGGTTTTGGAGGAGGCTTCTTGAGATTGGCCAAGGGACTCGGAACTGCCGGAGCAGAGTCCGTTGACTGTGGTAGAGGAGGTCTGAAGCCTGGAACAGGAGGAGCAGGCATTGACGGCGGACGTGGCGCCGTTGATAATGCAGGTCGAGGAATGGCTGGTGTTGATGCTTCCGAGTCTGAATGAGCACCGTCCAAACCGGCTCCAGTGTCGATTCCTCCTCGCGTCTTCCTCAATTTTGGCATTCCTCCAGCGAACAATCCCGCCAACTGCGGTGGTCCATCGAGGCTGGTCTCGCCGCCCGCATCACTGTGACTTCGGGCTCGATTCCCACCACTGGGGACTGGGGGGGCGAGGCCGCTGGGTGCGCTGGGTGCTTTCATTCCTCCAGGGACCGGCGGTGCTCCTGCTATAGGGCCTCCTCCGCTTCCAGAAACCTTCCCGACTTGAGGCGCCGAACGGTCATTCGTGACAGCCTTCTTCAACCTTGTGCCTTTGGTGATGTCTGATAACAACGCGTCCTGCCCAGCAAGTCAGCAACTGTACAGTATGTTATTTGCGCTCTCTCATCCTGGCCACCGTCTCTCCCCACACCACCAAATACACAAGAGATTGTATAACATACCCGTCCTTTTGCAACTGCCTTGGGCGGCCCTGAAGGCAGTGAGCCTCCAGGAAGAGGCGGCGGAGGTGGAGGTCCTCCCATGCTTGGAGGAGGTGGAGGTGGCGGCGGAGGTGGTGGAGGAGCAGGCATCTTGCTGCCAGGCTCTTGAAGGTTGGTGTTTTGTTCTTCTCGTCACTCTTTCCTCAATGCAATGTTGTAGGTCGTTGAAGAGGGGAGGTTGGGCAGCGACAGGTCGAGGATGGTGAGGCTCGTGTGCCCTTTAAGATGCTTGAGTTTTGTGTGGGTGACAAGGAGAAACTCCTGGACTAGATTCAAGTCATGTCTCTGTGAATGCACATATACCGATAATAGCCAGCTGCCTGGGGGCGTTTATGAAGTTACTTTCGCAGACGTGGTTGGTGGTTGGTGGTTGGCAATTGCTAACTCGTCATACGACCGCGGCGGAGTCGACTTAAGTCACTTTACGCTCGTGAGCAAGAGGCAACTTTGGGCGTCCTCACGGCACTACTCCGCAGTGCATGGCACATCACGACCGATATGCCTACAGCTTTAGTCGCAGGCAACACAATTATTTCACCCTTCAAGGCTGTTTTCTCAGAACCAAATCTATTCATTGCTTACAACCTTGCCTTCGTTTTTCTGCAGAGTTCAAGTTACAGGTACCGGATCCTGCCGCCCGAAGCCAAGGTATGCCAGCAATTCGCACAAAAAACTCGGAACTACCTGAGACTCAACTCCCCGGAAACCATATGAAGATCGTGACAGACCAGAAACAAGCAGATCATGAATATGCGGGTGGATGGGAGCCTTTCACTTTCACCTTGTTCGTCCTATCACCATGACAAGCTGGCTGCAGTCACCGAAATTTTGAATTGTGGAGGGCACTATGAATGACTGCAGGTCTTGCAAAGACCATCTTGACAGTAAATTGTTTGGTAGCAACCTCGCGTTCGAGACGACTGGTCCATTTTTGAGACAAGTATACGCACTTGTCCGAGGGGAAGTCGTTCAGGAGTGACCGGCTTTGCGCAGCGAGTTGCTCAACCATTCGAGACCTTCGTAGAGACCATCACCGGAGGTTGCGCAGGTGGATTGGATATACTGTATCACGTATTAGTGGATCGCTCACTGAAATAACAACGTCGTTTCTTCTTACCCAGGCGCGTTGTCGGAGACTGTGCAGACCAAGCTTATCGGTGATTTCGGCAGCGTTCATGGCGTTCTGGAGCAGAGTCAGAGCCAGCAATAGGGAAAATCATGTGCTCTTGCACTCACTGGTAGATCCTGTTTGTTGGCGAAGACCAAGAGCAAAGCATCACGCAGCTCATCCTCGTTGAGCATACGTTGAAGTTCCTCACGTGCCTCAACGATACGATCCCGATCGTTGGAGTCGACCACGAAAATGATGCCCTGGGTGTTTTGGAAGTAATGCCTCCACAGAGGCCGAATCTTGTCTTGCCCACCAACATCCCAAACTGTGAATTGGATGTTCTTGTATTCGACGGTTTCGACGTTGAATCCTGGCCGCGCAGGTTAATCTAAAGCCAATCTAGGGGGATTTGATCTCTCATCATACCGATAGTGGGAATTGTAGTGCTGTACAACGTTAGTGCGGGTTTCTAGGGGTTTCAACGGACTCTGCAAGCTGCAGCTGATATCACATACACAATTTCACCAAGCTTGAGCTTGTACAGAATGGTTGTCTTTCCGGCAGCGTCAAGACCAACCATCAAAATTCTCATCTCTTTCTTTCCCCATAGTCTGTCAAACAGTTTTGAGAATGCGAGACCCATGGTTGCGATTCAGCTGAGGAGGTCGTGACGAGGGAGATTGTGGGTAAGGCGGTCTGGCAAATAGGGTCAGCTAGGGACAATCCGGAGACGCGCAGCCGTGTGCAAGATAATGTGTTATAACAGAGTAGAGAACGGGGTCTGAAGGTCAAAGAAAGCCTGAGATATAAAGGAAATCGCAGGACCGTCCCTTCGCCGTCGCGCGACCCAAGGGCACATGTGTGGCCACTTTGTCCTTGAGGACCTGGAGCCGGTGATGGATTTTGGGGGCAGGCAGCTGGAATTCTTTGGCTTACCAGAAGGGCCAAGTAACTCTATTCCTGGCGTAGAGGCAGGCAAAAGAGCGTCAAGATGCTAGGTGGACGTGATTGTCAGGATTAAAGATGGACAATGGGCGAAGCAAGTCTGAAAGTGGACAAGTTCTCAGGACGCCCGGTGGATAGTTGGCCTGGCGAAGTTGGACTCGTAGCCGATGGTCGCCAAGCCCTCCTGCAGATGAAAAATGTTGGTGCGAGCCGCGGCGCAGGCTGTAAACTCGAGGCTGGGATATCAGGCGTCTTGATTTGGATCACTTTTGAGATGATTATACACTTCATAAGATAGCAGCAAGCCTGGGTTCAATGAGGCGAGAAGACGACTAATATTTGTTTCTTTGGCCTGCGACCAAGGTTGACCGTTGACAGACGTCGCCGTCCTGCCCGTTTCAACAGGAAACGGGCTCGGGTTTTTATCATCACACCATACTGCACCTCAGCACATGGGCAACTAACTGATCGACTTCCCATGTTTCCCCCATGGAAAACCACAGTGCTAGTCTTTCTAGTACACCTCAATCCTCATTTTCGTTGAAAGATACTTCCTTCCTTCGTTCTCCACCTCTTCCTTTGGATTGATGATCCGAAATCCAAGTTTTTGATACAGTTCCAGGGCATTTTCATTGCCATGTACCACGCTTGTGAGGCAGCATGGGGACTCGTCATGTTCCCTTGACGAATTATCCCTGACATGGTCGATGGTCGCCTGAACAAGGCGCTTTCCCAACCCTTGCCCACGCACCTCAGGCTCGACATAGAGTGCCGCCATGTACCACTCGGCGGATGATGACCGACCTACATCGTCGACTTCCTTGCGGGTGGGTGCGGTGATGACCACAAATCCGACCCATTGATTCTGCAACAGGGTCGATTCGTGAGTCAGCGCGTTATGGCGAAGCAAGATAAGGTGGGTGGCTCGATTGTCTCGAAGTCTGTTCAGCCAGAACTCTTCTGGCTGGCTGACTTCACTCTCATATCTGGATATGAAGCTCTTCGCATGCTCTTTCAGACTTCTAAGCCTGAGGGTCTTGAGTCGCGATGAATATTCAAGAAACGTGTCATGGTCCGGGGCCGGATTGGGTAGAGCCTGGACAGAGAAGGAAGCCATGGGCAGAAGGGGAGAGATGCTGTCAAAGCCTGTACAATGCGGGATGAGACCAAAATCTGAATCCGATTGCAAAAAGGGCCGTTCTGGGGTATAGATCTGAGAAAGCCCCTGGTGTCTCAACTGATGCTGTAGTGACTCACTGCAACGGACTCATTTGCACTCTAGCAAAAGCGACTAAGACACCATTGCAAAATCTGGGCTAAGGTCCAGCGGCAAACAACGCGCCGGCCATCAGCTCGACAGATGCCGTAGCACGATAGCAATACAGCTGGTTATTGCCGGGTATCGCAGTAAACGAGAAGATGGAAGCAAGGCACATTCAGACCAGAGCCAATCAGCTGATAGTATCCTTTGAGGAAAAAATAGACTACTCCCTAAAAGGGATAAGCTTGGTAAGTCTTGGCATCGCTCACAATCGATTTTCGACCCTTGAACTCGCCATTCTCCGAATTACTTTCTCTGATTCCTCCAACCCGTTTCTTGCGCAGTGCCTCACCAAAAGAATTTGATCAATTCTTCTGGAAGACTGTCCTCATCATGTCGAAAATTACAGTCGGTAAGTCGACAGCCCTTTCTCCAGCAAACCACCGGGCTGAAAACACGCCACCAATCTTGAACTTTTTCGCTGACGGAATATTTGCCCCTCTACAGCCGGAGTGCGCGTGAACGTCCAACAACTTCTCGACTACTCTCTCAATGAGAAGAAGCGGAACTTCCTCGAGACCGTCGAACTCCAGATCGGCCTCAAGAACTATGATCCCCAGCGTGACAAGCGTTTCTCGGGGACCATCAAGCTGCCCACCGTTCCCAGACCGAACATGACAATCTGGTATGTCTGAGACTTTTCACTGCGAGAGCACGGGAGAAAAAAAATCAAAAGATAGAGTGGACTGGAAAGAAGAAGAAGAAGGGAAAGAAAAAAAGGACTTTGATGCTGACGAGGAGTACAGCGTCCTGGGTGACCAACACGACATCGATCGAGCCAAGCACTTGGGCGTCGACGCCATGTCGTCGGACGACCTGAAGAAGCTGAACAAGAACAAGAAGCTGATCAAGAAGCTGGCGCGCAAGTACGACGCCTTCCTCTCCTCGGACTCCTTGATCAAGCAGATCCCCCGTCTTTTGGGCCCCGGTCTGTCCAAGGCCGGCAAGTTCCCCACGCCCATCTCGCACGCCGAGGACCTCTCGGCCAAGATCGTCGAGGTGAAATCGACCATCAAGTTCCAGCTCAAGAAGGTGCTGTGCATGGGTGTCGCCGTGGGGAACGTGGGCATGACCGAGGACGAACTCATCAGCAACATCATGCTGGCCATCAACTACCTGGTCAGCTTGTTGAAGAAAGGGTGGCAGAACGTCGGCAGCTTGACCATCAAGGCTAGCATGAGCCCGCCCAAGAGACTCTACTAGACAACCCCCTCGTCTGCTTCTGGGTTCTGGTTGAAGTCCTTAGTTCCGGTACGGATTTGACCGCATGAGGTGCGGGTGCCAATAGTCAGTCAGTCGAGCAATTGCTGCACACCGCCCTCAGATAGATAATCGAGAAAAGGGAAGAGCAAACCTGCTCAAAGCCTGCGGTCATTTTCGTACGACTTTACATGCATGCCAACGAAGATAGCCAATGAGAAGATCAAGGGTAGAACAAATCCAAAAAGACAAATTTCACGCTGAACAAAGTAGCAAGCCACATCCGGATGGTGAGAAATAATCAATGATCCACAAGGACACTGAGATTGTAGCGTTGTTCCTGTTTTGCAGAAACAGAACTACCTGCTAGGTAGGTATCTAGAGATACCACTCACTTCATGCCCTCCATCAAATCCGTCTTGTCCAGAATCATATCCCTGAGGCCACACTCGTCCCTCAACCTCTGCCACTCGGCGCCGTGCTCCTCGCCCCACCGGCTCTTGTCCTGAAATCCCCAGGCGAGGGCCAAGCGGTCGAAGAACCGTCTCTCGTCCTCCCTCAGCCACCGGCTGCTCAGGTGCGTCCCCGGCCGCCATACCACCCGCTGCATTTGATCGTTGTAGGTGGTGACGGCGACGAATCCGATGGTCGTGAGCGTGCCGATGTACGCCACCGCGCCGGCGATGGCCGTGTACTTGGCCATCTCGACGTCCATCGTGTTTTGCCAGTGCGAGACCCAGTCCGCGCCCGCGTAGGCTATGAGGGGCGTCGCGCCGACGATGAGCCCCGGCACACTGCCCTGGCGGAGGGCCTTGTTTGTGCGAAACGCCGGCGCACCCACCGTCGTGTCGATTATGGCCAGTGCCAGCGGCAGGTTCTTCTTGAGGATGGCCGATTCGAGGGCCGCTTCTGCGAGGTCGAGCGGGACGGCGTATTTGGGCAGTCTCGGCCACGGATTCGAGTATTTCACGGGGTTGCTGCTGTCCGCGGCGGGGATTTTCTTCGTCGCGTAGAGGTGGAAGATCTCGGGCAGGTATTCTGGTCGACCCAGTAGACACAGAATGCGCACGTACATCTGCAGCATGTCTTCGGTGATGTAGACTTTGGGGTCGCGCAGGAGGTCGTAGGCGAGCTGGGAGACACGCTTTGCCGCATCTTCGCGGAAGGAGAGGGACATCGTTTGTGTCCCTGTGCCAGGGACAGATATCGAGTCGATGGTGGCTACACCGACACTCTGCAGTCTTGGCGACGACTTATTGTCCTCGGCCAGATCTTGAAGTAATGCGTCTCCCATCTCCTTGCCTTGTGTGGTTGTTGTCCTTGCTGCAGTCTCTTCGGGCACCATCTTGCCCGTCCCACCATGCACCAGCACACCCGCAAACTCGTACATATCCATCAGTGCCTCGAGCACATCGTCCTTGTCAGCTGCAGCATTGCTCGACTGTATCTGTGCGACAAATTTGCGGAACTCATTGAGTCTGCGGGGAGGGTCGAGGCTGGTTGTTGAAGAAACTTCCGCTGAAGTCCTGTTGATCTCTGCAGAAGATGAAGTTCGCTTTGACACGGAGCTATTGCCATCTGCAGGCGACTCTGCTGCTGCTGCCACGGGGGCAGCTCTTCTTGCTAATGGCACTGATATGCGTCTGCGCGGCTTGGGAAGGACGATGGGTTCCTGCTTCGTGGGGCTCGCGACTTGCGAGATGAATTGTCGCCGGTTGGATTTCACTGCAGAGAGCTTCTGGCATGAGCGACAGACGAAGCTGGCTCGACGCGGGAATATAGTCGCCATGATTCCCAATCAGTTGGACTTGTTCTGCTGAGTGGAAGAGTTGTGTGGCCCTCGCATTGAAATTCGCGGGCGCGGGAAAGCTCTCGGGTAAAGTGGAGAGCCCGTCTCCCGCAGCCTCGTCATCGGTTACTTCAAATGGTGATTGGACGCCTTGAACTGCATACCAGACAATTGTACGGAGCTGCTTAGGAACAAATATATATTACGATTTCCGGAGTAGTAGGAGTTCTCCTGATCAGAGGCTGCCAACAAACATCGGGCCCAGTCTATTATCTACCACCTTTATAGCTTAGAATTCAGGAAAGAGCACCATCCCAGGCATGTTTCCCCCGGCTCTTCGCTTCTCTTGCAGACTTAGTTGAAGCTGGAAAGAGTCAAAGGACTTGCCGTTCTGATTGACATCAAATCATTGGATAGTTGCAGCTCGACGCCTGCAGAAGCTCGGTCGCGCTGACATGGGTCGAGGAGCTGGGGGCAGATCTGGTACAGAGTAAAGATCTTCTCCACGTTTCCATTTATTTGAGAAGTCAAGCCCAACAAGTCCTCATGCAGCTGGTATCTCAGAATAGATCTGGGTCAAGGGCCGAGGAGGAAATGGCAACTTAAAAGCTGCGGCACACCATCAGGAACACACTACCGTGATGTGCCTACATGGTCGATTCCATGAAGTTTCAAAAGCTGGAAAGGAAGCATATGTTGGGGCAGATATACATCCTGCAGGTTTGGGATTGAAGCAGCGCCCTTGAGAGGGTCGGGAAAGCGAACTTCTTCTGAGCTGCGTACCAGAAAGGAGTAAGTTCAGGCAGTCACAAATCAAGGCCTGACCCTGCGAACCAAGAATCGCCTAAAATTCGGCTTGGGCTGCTGCCAACGGCAGGCAAAATGAGCTGCGTTTGGTTAATTTGGCAGGTTTGGTAGACAATCACGCCAAGGTGATCGTTGGGGTGATAGATGCCCTGATAAGTGAAGGGGGCAGCCACACACACAAAAAAAAAAGATCCCCTGGGCATCGCACAAAAAGGCAAAAACTCAACTTTGGAGAAACTCACCCTTGCGGGTTGGTTTTTTTTTTTTGTTTTGTTGTGTTGTTGTTGTTGTGTGTCGAATCCCACCTGCTCGTCCTCCTTCTCTTTCTTCCTCCTGAGCGCTCAACCCCTATCACCCTCCCCCGCCTCTCGCTTCTGAGCCTTTTTTGTTGGTAACAACGCGGTTGGTAGACATCAGTGTTCCCTGGGAGCGGCCTCCGTAGTGGTTACGCATCACCATCAATGGAACTCTGCTCACCAAGGTGGTTCTTTGAACCCCATGTTTTGGATTTTTGCAGATTGATGAGTGCCAGATCCGACAATTGTTGAGGAATATTTCGTGTTTATGATTAATAAACCCATAAAAACGGGCCTCATCAGGTGACGACCAAAAAGGTGGGTGAAGGTTTGGCAGAAAAAAGAGAAACTCTGGAACTGAGGGTGAAGACTGTGGTTGACCCGGGGCAAGGCTGGATATATACTTCGGTCGAGGCTGCGATCGGCGTGCCAAGCTCCCACTAATTATCCTGTGCTCGCCCCTTATTTTCGTCCTCGTCATCAACAATGCAAACCCTGCCACCAATTATGCAACTCAGCGCGGACATTGTCATCCACCCGTTGCTTCGTCCCTTTACAATTATTATTATCCTTTCTTCCCCTGCTCCGAAGCAGCCACTGCATGTTGCAGTAGCCACACCTCTAAAATGCACTTCCCCGCTCCGGGACGCGACTCAAAAGCGAGACCTACTCCTTCAATTTCATCTCCGATTCATTGACAACCCACACAGGAAAACGTCCTGAGGAGATGAAAGGAAAAGGGCTCAGCCGCGACGTCCTTGGATGGTGGGAAATTTGCAAGCCAACGCGATGCCGCTGAAACAGCACCTAATTTCAATCATGCAACTGTTCATCTCTCGTTCTGGATTACAGTCAGTCTGGGACATTGTGTATCTTCAGTCTCTATTTTTGTGTGCGCGTCGCTTACAATACTGGATCTTCGATATATAGTCATCAAGGTAACATCCCAGTATATCTCATCCTTTCTTGGAAGGGCAATCCCAGCAGCCCGTTATTTTTACATCGCGCCATGAAATACAAGTTTCGTAATATCATGATCCATGACTGGGGATGTTATACCACTGTCGTCTCTTTCCCCGACCCTTCATCGGCCTCTTTCACATCCTCGCCGAATCTGACCACAACAACCCTTGCCTCCCCATGTGTCATTTCGACATCACCGTCACCCTTTTGAGGACCAATGATCCTCCAAATTCTCCTCTGCGCCCGCCAACCCATCACCATCAATACCACATGGGCCACGTACATCATGACGACAA
This sequence comes from Fonsecaea multimorphosa CBS 102226, assembly GCF_000836435.1. Classification (NCBI taxonomy): domain Eukaryota; kingdom Fungi; phylum Ascomycota; class Eurotiomycetes; order Chaetothyriales; family Herpotrichiellaceae; genus Fonsecaea; species Fonsecaea multimorphosa. The sequence goes on along the minus strand of NW_015971654.1, from coordinate 358,030 downwards.
CCCAACCCACCACGATTCTTGCAATGCTCACTTCGTGAATGCCATACATAAAATGGCCCCGGACTTGCACGGGACACACGGCCTGGCCGGATATATTTTGGTTGAAGATAGGTAGTTCGCAGTGCATCCAGAAGGAGAGGGATGTGATCCAGCCACAGATGAGAAGGGAGGAAGTGGCAAGCAAGATGATGTAGGCCTTGCGAAGGGAGAGTAACCTAGGGGTGTTGTGGTGCATGGTGAGCTCCAGAACGAGGTGGGTCAGAGAAAGACCTCCGGCGGTAAGAGCATAGAACAAAAGCGCGGTTTCGGGTTGTGTTTCCGCTGCATAGATTGAAGTGTTGCCCGTTGAGGGCGCGGTGCTCGAGGCGTAGGGTGCTGTCTCTCGTTTGCCAAAGATGGAAGAGTTGGCTCCGGCCACGACGTTCGTGTAGGGCTTCGCTACACAATAGGCGTAAATGGCAGCCAGGATCAATGTGCTGAAATCCAAGGCAAGAAGAATCGGCAGCAGGATGGTCCGAAACTTGTATAGTCGGTACAAGGCTGGGTTGCGAGGTCGTGGAGGAAGTACCCGGTCCATCTTTGCTGTCGACTGAGACCGACTACTAGAGATCAGGAAGGCTCCGTTGCCTGTGCTCTTCCGGCGAGGATCTGTTCTCATGATGAGTGGTGATTGCGTTGGTGATTAGAGATTATGGGTGTCTTTTGTAGGGGGAGTTTCCAGCGTCCAGCGCAATGACGAAAGTGTTGTATGTAGTAAGACAGTTGTGCTATTATCCAGCACCGCTGAGGAGGACAGTATTAAAAGGAGGGGGATCAAAGAGATGCAGTGTCAAAGGAAACGATGCAGACGAACACGAGGCAAGAGGCATATCTATGTCCCTCAGGCTCGCCTACCTGGATCGCTTGTTGATTCTCTTGCACCTGTCCTCCACTGAGGTCAGCGGTAGATGCCACAGACATCATGGGCTGAGCAAAGGACTGTGGCCTCGCTGATTGCACAGAATACAGGTTGCCTTGGGAGGCGCAGGGTACAATCTCGACCAGTGCATGGGCATGGCAATACTCAAGTTGAGGGCCGTCCATGAGGTCGGTTCGAGGTTCGCGGGCGAACTATTCTTATCCCACGCGGGTAACAGAGCCTCAGCCTGCGAGGAGCCATGACAGCCAATGGATCTGAAAGCAGTCGTCGAAGGCTCGACGTGGATAGCGTCATAGACCTCTGGATGGGCGCATGGCGTCTAATTGTGGCAGAGATGAAGGGCTGTTTCATGTTGGCGACAAGGACAGAAAAACAAGGAGATGAGGGACGTTTCAGGATCGAGGGTCGAGAGTCGCAGTCAATTGCCGCCCTCGCTCCCCGGCCCCATTGATGGCGTTTCAGATGCCCGCATAGAAGTTATCGAGTATCAGGATATTTGCATGTGGAAGTGCAAGGGACATGTGAAGCAATTCCATGACATCAGGTACCTATGTGCATACGAGATGGTCTTGACGCCAACCCAGTCAGCTCTCTTCCCTATACAACGATCCAGATACAGAGCAATACATTTCCTCCCTGCTCCGTATAAAGGTACCGTCGAGGCATGTCATCTTCAGGCCCACCCCTTCTTCATCTTACCTCTGCGGCGAATCAAAATCTCCCAATCAACCACATCTCACTTGTCTGATATATATATATAATATATAAACATGTGTCTGATGGACCAGATCTTCATCTCCTCAAACAGCTTCACCGACACATTGCCCTCGTTGTCCGGTCACCGGTGCAACGTGTCGGCACAGAACCCGGCAAATGCTTGGAGATGCCCACCGCTTGTACGCAATACGCCTCTACGGTGTACAGTCTGCAGGGTCTTTGGCGGTCCCTCGGGTCCCATTATTTGGTTCTTCTCCTCCGGCCATGGTCCAAATAGCCGGCACATACGCGCACAGTAGCGGACCGCACACAATCATGACGAGAGAGGCACTCTATCTCCGGCCGGCCCACGGATGTTCGGCACCCATTTTGTCGTCTTCATGGAGTCAACTTGCCCCATTTCCAGGCACGACTCAGTGCCTTGCCCAGTGGGTGTTTACCTATGACTCCTCGTCCCATTACTCACGAGGCCAACTCCTGGGCCAGTTGCAAACAACCCATCTTTGCCGTCTGCAGAGGGGCCTCGGTGCAATGGACATACCGCAGACTGCACCCATCCCATCTCCCCGCCCTTTCCCATGATATCGCTTGCCTCGATCCCTATGGAATGGTGGCAGTGGGACAAAGGCCCATGCCCTTGTTCCACTTTTTCCTGTTCATGACGCCCTGCCATTGCAAAAACTAATCGTCTGCTTTGAAATTCTTTGACTGCCCTGCTCTTTTTCCTGCATTGGGAAGTTCTGCCATGCCTCGTAAGTCTCGTCAAGAACCCGTTGTGCGGCTCGATCCGTGAGAGATCTCAAAAACATTCCTCTCGAACAGCTTGCCCGTTACATGGCCCATTTTTCCACCGCTTGCAAGCTCTCTTCCTCCTGGGCTTTCGCCTCCTCCAATCATGAGCTCCTCCACCGTCCTCGAAGATGAACTCGACGAGAAAAATCTGTCGGCCTCGAGGCCAGAGATGATCCGGGTCGAGTCCAACCTGGACAAGGCCATTGACGCAGAGGCAAACATCAACATCACGCCCGCCTCAGATAATGGAGGTCCTCGAGAGCAAGGCCGTGACGACCCGGGCCCTCCTCCAAATGGCGGCTTGGCTGCATGGATGCAAGTTGTCGGTTCCTTCTTCCTCTTCTTCAATTCCTGGTAGGCGCTTTGATCTCCTTAGATCCCAATCCATATGTGGTCTACTCTTCAACTGACAAAGTTCTAGGGGAACTGTCAATGCCTTTGGCGTCTTCCAAACATACTACGAGACCAACCCGCTCTGGCACGCATCACCAAGCGACATCTCGTGGATCGGGTCCATCCAAGCCTTCCTGCTGCTGCTCGTCGGGCTTGTCTCGGGCCCCCTGTATGATTCCGGGTACTTTCGAGAGCTGATCATGATCGGGGCGGTCCTGGTCCCGCTGGGGTTCATGATGACCTCGCTGGCCAAGGAGTATTGGCAGACGATGCTTGCGCAGGCCTTCTGCATCGGGGTCGGCAACGGGTGCGTCTTTGTGCCCTCGGTCGCCATCCTCCCGCAGTACTTCTCCACGCGCAAGGCCCTGGCCAACGGACTGGCCGCGTCCGGCTCGAGCCTGGGCGGTCTGATCTACCCGATCGTGTTCCGGCAGCTGCAGCAGCAGGTGGGGTTCGGGTGGGCGACGCGCACCATGGGCTTCATCTCGTTGGTGACGGTGTGGTTCTCGGTGCTGGTGATGAAGCCGCGCGTGCTGCCCAAGGCGCGACGACCGCTCACGGACCTGGCCGCGTTCAAGGAGCTGCCCTACACCCTCTTCTGCGTCGCCATGTTCTTCGGCTTTGTCGGATTGTACGGGCCCTTGTACTACATCGGCCCGTACGCCATCTCGAAGAACATCACGGGCGAGAACCTGGCCTTTTACCTGCTGCCCATCATCAACGCGGCCAGCATTCCCGGGCGGATCATCCCCAACACCCTCGCCGACCGCATCGGGCCCTTGAACGTGCTGGTCCCCTGCGCCACCATCGCCGCCGTGCTGGCCCTCGTGTGGATCGGCATCAAGTCCCTTGGCGGTTTGCTGGCTTTCGCGTTGGTGTATGGTTTCTTCAGTGGTGGCTTCGTCTCGCTGCCCCCGGTCGCTATCGTCACCTTAACCCGCGACATGTCCAAGATCGGCACCCGTATGGGCCAATGCTTCTTCATCTCCGCCTTTGGTTTATTGGTTGGCACCCCGGTCTCCGGCGCGATCCTCAAGAGCACAGGCCAGTGGTGGGGCGTGCAGCTCTGGAGCGGCGCCGCCATTCTTGTTACTGGCTCCCTGCTGCTCTGGGCTCGCGTGGTCGTTGCCGGCTGGCGCCCTATGAGACGTGCATGAATATGCGCTCTCTCTCTCTCACCTACACACACACTCCCGTACTCAGAGTCAACCACTGAAGAACGATACCAGCACCTTATTGGCTGCGAGGACAAAGCATCTCATTTACAACCAGCTAGCATGTTATCTAGCCAGCCAGGAAGACACACACCCGCCCAGTCACCACTTTGGTGTCAATCTCGTGCCGTGAGAAGTCACTGCGTTAGATCCGACACACTATCTGTCACACGGCGCTGTCGCACGGCATCGCACTCGTACTGCTCGAGGCACACACATCCGATATCCGATGCTCCACCCGGAGTGAATCACCGCTTTGAGTGTCTCCTCCGTCTTCCGAATTACACACTTACTTACTTACATACTTACAACCCACATCCGACGCTGCATTGCATTTGCATTCGCCAACGAGCGGACCGGACACACCCACGACATAAGAACGGTGGTGGAGCATGGGGGGATCTCATATCCCTGCCACAGGGGATGCCATCCCATGTACGACTCGACGACGATGACACGGAACTGAAAGGAAGGGTAACCAAGCGGGAGGAGAGCAGGCTGTGGTGAGTTTGGGGTATATAACGTGGGATGACGCGCGCGAACGCAAAGACTGGAAATCAAGACATATATACAGCTCTGTTCAATTCGGTCCGTGCAAGGTCTTGAATCGGCACATATGTATATGTATATCGGCAGAAAAGGGCAAGAGATGTGGATGAATTGAAATAAATACGAGGGTATATAGGGGGAGAGAAGATGAATATGAAAAAGATGGCCACAGGTCGTCTCTCTGTCCACCAACCGAACGAAACGTCTTTTGTGACCATTTATTTGGACATTGCTAAAGCTCATCCATCCTTCCATTTCCTTTTCACATCTAGTAACATTTACGCAAGTATACCTCTCTGGTTTCATTTCACTTCCAATTCACCACGCGTCCACATCCACCAGATTCAACCAATTGACGACCCCCATAGCCTTGACCAGATTGCCCTTTAGGTCCAGATGGACGCCGTCATATTTGGATGCCTGCACGCTCATGTTCCAGGTGCCCATACTCTCCACGCCTCTTTTGGATGCTTCGACGCGTACGCTCTCCTCAAAGATCATGAGCGCCTTGTCGCCCTGGCTGACGAGCCACTCGTCGGGTTTCCGGACGCCTGCGGCGTTGGGCGTGATGAACAGTCGCGGCCAGATGGAGTGAGCGTGTCTCTTGTTTACTGCGGCTAGGTAAGGGGCTTGCGAGAGCGTGTGTTCCAGGATGCCGTCTAGCCAGTTTAAGGTGGCGCGGAGATCGAGGTCATTCCACAGGCCGTGGCCGAAGATGAAGGCGTAGGGTTTGGCGGGTTTGGTCGGGGAGAGTAGGTCCTTGTAGCGATTGACTTCCTCGTTGTCGAGCGGGAAGCGGAGCATCATCTCTATGACGAGGTCGATGGGGTTTTCGCTCGGACAGGCCAGGCTTGTCGGGTCGTGTTCCAGGACTGACGAGGTCGAGAAGATGCCTTGAACCGAGCAGGATTTGACGTCCATCTGATGGTTGCAGAAGCAGTCGCGCCTGTTTCGAAGATTAGGTTTCTTTCATCGCTTAACTGCAAAGTGAGGTATAGGAAACCTGGACATACAGTTCTTGATCATCAAAATTCCAGTTCGTCACCGCTCCGTATCCGAGATCTTTGCGTAGAAGCACATTCAACGCACCCACAACATGTCTCATCATACTATCCCCCACGACGATGACTTTTTCGAACCGTGAGAAAATCTCGCAGATCTCTTCTGTCGTGAACCAGCGCATGTCGCACCCGAGCGGAATGAAAGGGCGATCAAACCCAATCCGTCCGCCTCCAGAGAAGGCTCGGAGGAAGTCCCCTCGCGAAACACACAAGGGGGAAAAGGCAGAGTGTAAGTCCAGGGAGGAAATTTGGCATTCACTGTGGTTTCGCCAGGCGTAGTTTTGAAAGGTATCGATAGTGTCTGGTGCTCGATAGGTTGAGTTTTCTGGCGGTTCAAAAGCTGGAATGGACGCAGTGGATGGATTGTAGCCAAATTCGACGTTGGCGCAGGCCGAGAGACCAAGGTAGCGGCCGGACTGCAGGACCAGCGTCAGTTGATGCCACCAATCCAGCCCCCTGAAGCCTGAATACCGAGCAGATGGACGTACCAACACACCGTAGTGAGTCAATTTGCACATGAAGAACCACAGCACGAAAAGGAGCAACAGCAGCTGGACAAAGCGGCGTTTGAGCATCACGCGCAGAGGGACCGGACGAAACTCCATCCTGACCTCGCCGGCTTCGAGGTCTTCGACGTTGGGAGAAGGCGGAGGAGAGGTGCCGGTGATGGAGTCAGGGCGGCAACGACGCCGCAAGGCTGTTGTGGCGGAAGAACTATGCGCCGATCAGTATCAGGCTGTGCCAGGCGGTCGACAACGACAGATCAACTTGGTTTGGATTCGCTCACCTCATCTTGTTGTGACGGTGGTTCGGATCGGAAAATTAAAATGCCGGACACATTTGGTATAAATGCTTTCGGACTGTCGACTTGAGGTGAGGCAGACGCTGTGTCCTGCCATGATCTTCACTGTTGTTGCCAGAGCGCGGCCACAACGGACGTCTCATTCAATGTCGGCTTTGGACAAGGCAGCCTGCCCAGTCACAAATCCACCATCAGTCCAAGCCAATCCTCATGGTACCACCCTCTCACTTCGCACTCACTTTTCGGCGACTCTTCACACAGTTTGCCGCCCTAGCCTAACACAGTATGAATATCACACCAACTCTTAGATGCGCATGTTCAACAACTGCTAGTGGGATATACCTATGCGTTTGGAATGCCCCTGGTCGTCAACGGAAGGGATGAGGTCTCTTTGTGCACAAAACGCTTCATTCATTCATTGTCACCACTCAACAAGCTCGCTCACACGCGAGTTGACAACCAGCTCCCAGAAAGAGGCTGCAGTGGCTCTTGCAGGAGTGGGAGAGTCTTCTGCCTCCGCAGTTCAACTTGAATATTTTCTTCATCCCATCTCCTTCTCTCAGTTCGAGCCTTTTCAATCTGTTGTGTTCTGCCCAAACCGAGCCCGAAAAGCCCCTTGCTATTCTCGGTCTCTTGCTCCCTTTTCGCCGCAAGTCGCGCCATCTGCTGAGACATAGCTTTCCAGTTTTGAAGACCGGTTTCCAGACATTCGCGGCATCGATCCCTTCCATCTTGCTCCTTTTGTTCGTCCATTACCCACATAATAGCTTCGGCAGCTTCAACGCTGTCTCTGGTCCAGCTGAGGCCTTTTGCCCGTTCGCTATCACTTGTGGCGAAAAGGATCTCGCCAATGTATGTCATGAGTCCTACTTCTTCGCAAGCCTCTTTCAATGTGTGATATGGTCTTTCGTTGCCGGTAGGCGGAGGTGGAGGATACGGCCGCTCGACCAACAGGTCTTGTAAAGCATATACATAAGACAGCCAGCTGTCATCCTTTTCCACTTTGACTTTTGATGGTCCAATGGCCGGGCCAAGGGGAGACGCAGGCAGAGTCTTCCTGGCTCGCAGAACGCTTAGAAACACTGGGAGGGCTTTCCTGACGTTGCCGTCTCTGACATGGTGAACTCCAAAGGCAGTGCAGACTCGCAGGATGTTGTCGCTTACGGCGTCTTCTCGCCCTTTGAGGATGACACCAGACTGCACGTCAATCACATCTGCGCTCCCCGCCGGCAGACCGGATTGAGCAATCTCTGCGGCTTTGACGTACAGCCCCACAGCTGCACTATTGTTTCCCTTGAAATCACACCAATCGGCATAGGCGAGAGCTGCGTCGAGTCGTTGCCGCGTGTCAAAGCCAACAGTGCCCAATATCTTGTCGTAAAAAAAAGCCGGAGGCGGAAAAGCGTCTTCGACTTCCTCCAGAGTGGGTGGACTGATATGACCGTATTTTCTATCGTAGGGCAGTGGTTTCGGTCGTGGGTTTTGTGGTGAAGGGATACTCTCCCAGGGATACACGCGGCCTCCTCCGGTGTCTCCTTTCAGCTTGCACATACCCTCCAGATGCTCAGCCACACGAGCCGCACCCATGAGAGCTTCATGATACCCTCGACGCCATTGCTCACTCTTCGCATTCACGTCGAAAACTTCAGTCGTATTATCCGCAGGTGACGCCTCCTCCTTCTCCGCGTGCTGCTTGATGAGAAACTGGCCATCCACCTTTTCGCTCTCCAGCCTTTCGAGAACGCTCAGGTATAATCGACCAGCTTTTGCCCAATCCGTCAGAATCTGATTCACCTTGGCGCCGTCGTCAAGCTCCGTAAATTTTGCTTCGCGCATCCACCACCGACTCCAGAATGACCAATCCCCGGGTGTGGGATAATCTCGTTCCAGCTTGGTGTGAATCATGCCCATCGAAAGGATGGTGAGTAGGAGAGCCGCGGGCCAAAGGTAGGCATTAATCCGGACGTAGCGCCAGAACTGTTCCTTCCAGCGTTGTTTGCGTTCGGTCGAGATGAACCGTCCGACGTGTGTTTGGAGCGTGTTGCCACGGGAGAAGGGATACAAGAAGGGCAGCTGTGGGCGTAGAATCGGTCGGGCCACCACTAGCAACGAGGGTTTGTGTGTAAAAAACCTCGGCCGCGGAGGTCTGGAGGAGAAGAAATCGTGGGTGGTTCGAATGCTATGTCGACAGTTTCTCAAGCTCCGGCCGGGAGATGGCGCGGCAAGCTTCGAGAAGGCCATAGTGGCCGGTGGTGCTTAATCGGCGCCAGGCCCGTCGAGAGCGAAATGAGCAATGCCTCTATTAAGACGATTGTATTGTCGACGCAAGCTGCGAGGGTGATCTTCGTCCCCTCTCCGCATGAACTGGGGAGTTGTCGATTTTGGCGGACCATTAGCCTTTAAGCGCAGATTATACGGCGGTCCAGAGTCACCGCGATGCCCAAGGCTGCCCCTATCCGTCCTCGCCGTTGAACCCATCTTGCCGGTAGGTCTTTCTGCTCACCCTGATCTGTGAAGCACTTATTAGACGCAATTCGCAATAGAGACCCTGACACGGCTTGAAGGCCGCTCCACAGTGAAATGAGCAGTCCACGACCTGCTGCAGGAGCTTTCGAGCTTTCGCAACCGATACTGGCTGCTCCCATCGACCAAGCCTGCTCGCTCCAAGCTCGTCAGAAACGTCTCTCGGATTGTCATGCCCAGTCTGCTATATCATCAAGGAATGGCCCTTCTGCCATAAATCTCGGTCTATATTCACCCTCAAACCATCCAGGATTGATGCCATGTGCATTATTGCATGGTGCGTGAGAGAAGTTTACACCAGAGACGAAACGGCGACAGGTTCTCCACCGGCACTCCCAGATCCAGGCCCACCGCTCTCCTTGGGCGCCGAGCTGCGAGCAGTTCACGCGCGGGACGTAATAATCCTGGGCTTCGATTGCTATGCCTGGGCAGTGGGCAGGCTTATCTGTACGCTATCAAAGATTCCGAATCGTCAGCACTAGCGATGCCTGCTTGAACTGGTTTGACCACTTTCTTACCAACCTCCATATTCGGATCTCACCCCAGAACATGACTACGAATGCAGGAGAAAGTCTTTGCTCTGAATTTTTGGCCTTTCTGCAGAGTCAAAGCAAACCACAGGGTTTGCATGGTTCTGGCACAGAAATCCAATGTAAATTTCTGGATTTGTTTTCTGCTCAGGGAGCAGTAAGGTCTATAGACACTATGATTTGTTCTCTGTGTGTGGGATGTTTTGGTGCGTGAAGCGTCCAAAGCTAAGTCAGGCCCGCCTCCTGAACCGATGCAGATTGTACCAAGGAATTCCTCCTCGTAAATACACGACAGCCCCTCCTCCGCAGAATCTCATTACGCCCAAGGGTTCTGACCATCCTAAGTGTGTTAAGTCTCTTCAACAACCCGAAGTAGAGAAGTTTTAGCGAGTGACCATCATCCTGTCGGCTCCTCCTCGCGGGGGCGAGCCTCTCTGAAATTTACCGAGCACCCTCCCCTGGCCACCAGCGCGAGCAGGATGTCGTGTGGGCGTCTCGCCAATGCCCAGAGGAGGCGGCGCTGGTGTTTTTGTGCTCAGCATCAAGGCTTCAATGATTTGATGAGCAATGGAATCGACGTTTCAAGGACGTTTGAAACTTTGCAGACCATGGTTTCGTCCGTCTTTGGAGCTCGAAGACAGGAGGGTGAAACTGTGTATAGTCTTCCCTCCTTCCTCTTAGACGATGAGACTTTAGACCAATGCGAGGATGCTCAGGGCTAAGGCCAATGCCATCATAGACCTTGGTAAGCCCACCATCCCTGCCCCGTTGGTGCCCACCTGCTGCGTCAAATTCGAGTCCTGGACCACCTTCACGCACGTCAGATGAGCTTCAGGCAAGGTCTTATCCTGAGCGTTTGAAGAAGCAGCCGCCGGGCTGTAGAAGACGGTCAGCACTGGCGTTATGCTGTAGAAGAATGGCGCGAGATCACTTGAGACATCTTCCGAAGTGACGGTCTGGGTCTCGATGAGGGCGATATTGTACTTTGTGCCACTCGAAACGTTGGACGATGGGTGGCAGGTTGTTTGGGCGATTGGAGCGTCAACCGGGGATTGAGGACCGGTGATTTCTGGAGACGGTCGGGTGTCAGCAGGGCATGTCCATTTTGGGTTCTAGATCTTTTCACAATGTTTGAATAGCTTACCTTTGGGGACGATAGTTCCCCATGTGACTGTCGCTATTGTTTGACACGATTGCGGAGGGTTGGCCTCCATGGTGGTCTGTAAAGCAGTGCATACAGCGCTATTGTCGAGATTGTTTGTCGACCCAAGTGTCTGCACCTGCTTCTGGGCTTGAGACAGAAGATCATTGACACAAGCATCCTGCAGTGTCTGGCCGCATGTGACCGGTCCATATTCCGTGACACCATTGAGTGGCAGACTCCTTGCGATCCCTTCGAAGAACAATGCACAGCCTGCAAATCCGGTCGGGTTTGCGAGGTTCATCGACGGAGGAGAGCCAAGGTAGAAGCGCTTCGTGAATGTGACATCGCCCGAGGTCGACGACGAGGCCCCGACTGTCCAGGTGAGCGGGGCATTGTTCGGTGACAGACTGGTGTTGAAAGAGGCGGTGCCGATGAATGAACTTGTCGTGTTGCCGAGCGTACATTCATTGTTGGCCCCGCCATCGCAGTCGAGGACGTCGCAGCCAACCAGCTGCTGGGAGTAGGTTTGCTGAATGAGGAGCGACGACAAACACATCGCAAGGGCCCATATATTGCAGTAGTGGGCCACAGGTCCGTTTCGGCCATGGATAGAGGACATCTTTCACGAGCAACGACAGCGAACCAAGGAAAGAGATGAGGTCGAACAGAAGGCCATAACCTCATACAAAACAGCAGTCAAGCAAGAGAGCGGTTCGACCGCATATTATGAACCCTCGTACTTTGGGCCTTATTTTCCCCCAGCGCAAACTTACCTTTACAATGAGTTTCCACTTGTATGCATGTCATATGCACGCCGCCAACATGAAACACCCCCTCATGCGAGCGGTTCGGCAATCATACAGAATCTAGACGCCAGCAGTCCCGAAGAAAATCCATATTTAGCAATGCAGATTGTTCTGTGGGCCGGGTCAGCGCTTGCCTTTTGTCAGTTATTTTATGACACTCGAAGATAGCGGTATCTAATTGGTGGACAATATTATCCAGTGGATCTCTAGCCGCTCAACCTGATAGGCCGACCAGCATACCCTGAGCGCTTAACGTTGCTATATTCGTCGATCTCGGTCGTGACTGGACGCTCGAGCTTTTGCTCCACAAGGCTTGTCCCTTTGGGGCTCTTCCACACGGGCCTGGCCTCGAGGATTAGCCCGTCTTCTAGAGCGTTGTGGGTGGGAGCGAGATGCCAATGGGAAATACTGTACTGCTTCCAGCAATTTTTGCCTTCTTCGATTGAGTTCGCCATCCTAAAAGTACAGCTTTATTCACGAAAGCGCCTAGCCAGAGGTGGCTGGCCGCAAAATTGATCACGTACTCTTGTTTGCCGCTCTTCTTATATTGCAGTCCCTGCAACGCTCAGCGAAGGAAGAACGTCGTCGTCTATGGCCCAGGAACATTCGTTGGGGAAACAATGAGGCGCACAAGAAGGGCCGTGCTGACATAATCCTGTGCGTCGTTCTCGAGCAAGGCTGAATATCCCTGAAAGCGAAGTCTGATCTTTAGATGCAAATCCGTTAAGTATCGAGCGCTCACGTTGTTGGCGATTGGATCCAGTGTGTTCGCCACTAGGTGCGTACCTAGGTATGTTGACGCAGTGGTTGACGGCATCGTCGTGCTAGATTCAGGCGCTCAGAAGACAATCCAAGGAGAGACAGAATCTCCCAAAGCCTAGACATTTAGATGGCTAATCTGCGATGATGCAAATAGCATAATGCAACATCTCTTGTCTCTCGTGGAAGAATCAATTTGACTCGGCAGTGCGCTGCATGCATGAATTGAACAGAGTTACAATGCTATGCTAAAAGTAGACAGATGATATGTTGTCACAGCTTCGCGCTTTCGCAGCCCCATATAACAATTCCGCGCTCACACTCGAGGTAATCATGCAATGCCTTCTTGTGTATGTCTGAAAACCGGCTCGGGTCAAAAAAACCCTAGGATGCCTCAGCTGTCTTGACTTGCTAAGAAAAACATGTACTTCTGAAGCCGGAACACCCTGCTTGCTCGCTTGAAACAAATTTTCTCCATCGCCAGATCAAGGCGTGATGTTGTATCGTAAAAGTCTAGAATAGGGTGCCATGGGCATCAAAGCATGATGCCCGACCAGCCGCCCTCTGTTCAAAACTCATCTTCATTGAGGCGTCATTTCGATGCGTTCCGCATGTACTCAATAAACGTGTGCTCCACATGTTTCCGAAAATGTATTCTGTCCTTATTGTGTCATCGTAACATCTTGGTCTGGATCAACATTAGGTTCGGTGTCCTCCACTTCAAAACGAATGTCTGGTGTTGGTTCTGTACGTGTGAGAGGCGTCCTAGTGACACGTTCTATCAAATCGGGTGGTAACAACGGTAGTTCGATTTGCCGATCGGAGTCAATTCGAGGCAGATCTGGTCTCAGTTGATCGGCAGAGTCAGCTTCTGCAAGTGCCCGCAGCAATGCTTCCCGTTGGGCCTCTTCCCGCATAAGCGATCTTTCTCGGCTTCGCCGCTCCCGACTGGTGCGCCTGGAGCCTTCTCCTTGATCAGGTGGGGTTGACGAGTAGCTCTGTGGAGGCGCCAGAAGATTACTCAGTCTCGACCGACTGTTCACCCTCGATATGTGAGGGCTATTAGATCGTGATGGATGTCGACTACCAGGCCGACTACCTGGAATGGTGGACATGATTGCTTCGTGGTTCGCATCAAAGGCGCTGAAATCGGGCTCAGGTCGCAAAAAAGACTGCCGCACATCGGCAGGGTTTCTGAATGATGCTCCTGGAATGTGCCTTCGAAGGGGTTCTGATGCGAACAAATGTTGGTTCGACCAGCCGGGAAATCTCCTGGGATCGTCCAGCCCAAAGTATCCAGCTCTAGGGTCCTGTGCATAGTGACCCAGTTCGAGAGGCCGAGATCCACCTTCTCCAACACCGTGGACTGCAGCAGGAGCAGGAGGAGGGGCGTAGAGACCCGAAGTCGACTCCAACGTATGTCTCCGTGATGGTGTGCGAGATGTGCTCCTTGCACGCTCACCATATTCCGCAGCTACATCAAATGCGTTTGGATAGCCAGGGCTCCGCGACCGGCGCTCAAATGGCTCCGGCTGGTAGAGGTTATTAGGGTTCATGACATTTAGGTGTGGCGAAGCCTGGGATGTGCGGGACTCAGGTGGAAGGCGTGCACCGGGGGTCCACGGACCCATATGTTGCACCTGATCGAATGGCAGTAGTGGCATCTCAACATGAAAGCTGGAATAGTCATGTAAACTTCGAGTTCTGGGTCGTGATTGATGTGTATTGACCAAGGACAAGTGATGGTGCGAGTTCAGCAAGGTATGATCCATCAAGTGCTCGTTCCCGTCAATTGTGCCATCATCAGACATGGTGTCGGCGCCTGGGCTGTCCGCTTCGTCAAGCAGACTCTCATCAATCGCATCACGACCTTCTCGCTGCGCCTCATCCATAGCAAGACGGAGGAGGTGGTCACGAAGCCGCTGAACGCCATCTCCTGAAAAGACGCAAAAAACATCTCGTTGGGGATGCGTAAATTCGGCGGGAGCATCGCGGCAGAAGCAGGTCAAATCGTCGCGGAGAAACGCTTGCACGCCGGTCAATGATAGATGGGTCAGCCGAGGGCAATGGTGAAGAAGTGCCGTGATTCCCTAGTCATTGGTTAAACAAAGTCACAGTCTGGCTGGGTTTTCCGTACCTTGAGCGTCAAATTCACGCAGTAGCTGAGATGTACTCTTTCAAGCGATACGAGCTGTGAAGGCACCCCGATCTTCCCCCCTGCACCGAACATGAGTGGTCCTCTAGCCAGCGCGATAATACTTTGATCCGTTAGGTTCTGACATTTGACCAGACCAATTCTGCGAAGCTTCGGGAGTTGTGCCAAATGGCGGACGCTAGCATCCGTCAACCGGGAGCAACATGCCAGGTCAATATATCGGATGCGATTGCAAGCCTTCACCAGCTGGATGACGGCATTGTCCGTCAGGTTGATGCAGTGCCCGAGATGGATGTAGTGGAGATTTTTGGTCAGTTTGCAAATGGAGGCAACTGCGCGATCTGTAATGTGTCTGCACTTGGCCAAGACCAAATTCCTCAGACGGGGCGCGGCCGGAATGATCCTCGCAATGGCATCGTCACGGACTTGTTCACAAGCTGTTAGATCCAAAATCCGCAGGGCGTCAAAAGAGAGCCTGGGAGGGAGATTCGTGAAGGCCGAGTCATTGATGTCGATGCAATGAGCCAAGCGCAGCTCTCTGAGATTCGACAGATTGGAGAGTAGTGCAGTGACAGATTCTGAGGTGATGGAGTGGCAGCCAGCAAGGTCAATTTCTAGGATTGATCGGCAATTTCTCGCAACTGCCGTGATAGACAGATCTGTTGCTCGCACCACGCCATTGAGTTTTAGTCTTTTGAGTTGCCTGCAATTCTCAGCGATCTCCACCAAAGACTCGTCGGTGATGTTGGAGCAGTTGGTGATGTTGAGGCCCTGCAATTTTGCGCAGTTCTTGGCCACAACGTGTAGGGTGTGGTCTGTCAAGGATACCAAATCCGTAACATCGAGCGCTTGGAGCTTCCTGCAGCCATCCACCAGGGCTGCAACACCAAAATCGGTCAGTTTCACGCAGTTGGTCAGCGTCAGGCGCTCGACACCCTTGCAGTTCGTGAATAGCTGGACTGTGCCGTCGCTGATCTTATCTGCAAGTGCCGATAGGTTCAGTCTCTTGATCATCTCATGATATGGAAAATAGCTCTTGTTGCCCTTCTCCAAAGCTTCCACGACGTTCAGCAGGTTTGACCACTTGTTGCACAAGGGGCGATGCCACAGAATGCCCGCAGTGTACAGAGCCCAGTGATAAGACACCAACATACAGTTTCGTAGGTCAGATGTTGTGGTCAATTTGGCCAAGATGGCAATCAGAATTTCGGGAGGCAATTTGGATATGGGGGAGAGGCGATGGACTTGTTCAATGTCGACATCGTTGTCGCAGTCACGAATCGCCGTGATGGCGCCGATAGAGGACTGTGAATCGTTGGCATGTGCCATAAAGTAATCGGTGTCTTCATCATCGCCTGGACAGGGAGAACTATCTGAGCTGTCGGATTCAACGGTGACAGTACTCAGATTTCGTGTATGAATGGGAGCAAGGCGAGATCGCGGTTCGTCCGCCATGTTTGCGAGATCAGGCTGCGGGAGTTGAGATGAGAGGGAGCCGTGTTGGTAGCAGAGTGTACGGAGTATATCAAGGTCCAACGGATCTGTGCGTCGGTAACAGCATAGACCGGCTCCTCAAAAGAGCCTTCAGAGGTGACTTCGTACGGCAAGAGTCATCGCTCGGTGGTGACGCCGTGGGCTTTGTTGTTTTCGAGGGGGAGGCGGGTTCGGCGCATCCGGTTGCGGCGGTGAAAGGTCACGATGTAAACAGAGTAGGCATATACATTACACCTCGAGCAAAACGTAACAAAATAATATGCAGTGTTCGCCGAGCGTTGTAAAGGGATGAAGAGGTATGGCAGGGTGAAGGAGGTGGTTCGGGAATGGGCCTGTGTTGGGCGCAGAGAGTTGTTGAAGAACGGTAGTCGAAGAGTGCAGGGCCGGATGAGCGATGGAGTCAGGGAGTTGAGAGAAAGGAGGCGTTCGGCGGTCACGGTGGCAGAGAGTGGCTAGTGCCGCCGGGTACCCAGAGTGAAGGGTTGGATAGTGGCCGACACCCCTCGACCCCTAACGAGTCCGGCTACAGTTCACGCGCCCGGGGGCACCTCGCTCTTCGCCCCCTCGTAACGTCACCCGGGCCACTGACAAATCAACTTGATTCCCAAGAAGTACCCGAAGAGACACCTATTATTTAGCTCCTGAATTCCTAGGTACCTGTATGTAAGTACCTGGTACTCCATACCAGACTCACTCCTGCCTTTCAACCGCTGTCTACTATTATTCTGTACCCGGTTCCTACCTGCAGTCTGTGGGTTGTGTACGGAGTACTGCGTGATAATACTAGGTAGTAAGGCTCAGCTGCCAAGGTTGGCTGATGATGCTGGCTCGCTGCTTCCTTCTGCCAGGGTAGAACCCTTCCCGCATACCAGTGGTTGATGTTGACTTGGTAGGACCTGTGACTTCCACCCACCCAGACCTCCAGTTGCGTCAAGAGTTGTGGCTAAGGAGGCTCAACCAGCAAAGGGAAGGCTAGCTGGCCACTGGTATTTGACTATTACTAAGATACCTAGTACCTAGGTACCAGGTCCAACCACAACTTCATGCCTCCGAAGCGTAAAGCATCACATTGCTACTGGCAGACTCCTTAGCCACTTGCCGTCAAATACATTGCCCGAGTTCCACATGGCTACTTCCTTTGCTGCAGCTCACAAAGCTTTTTACATCATACTTGTACCCGATAGGTATCAATATGCTGTAGACTATTGCTGCAATGACTGACCATGAGCGGGCGCAGCAGATCTTAATACTCGAACTAACAACGCCTGAAGGAGACCCAGTTCAACTCTCGGACTTCACAAACCCAGCTGGAGAGACTCGACGGATCCTTACTCTCGAAAACAGCATGATTGGCAGTATGAGGACGCTGTATGCCACCTGCACACTGTGACCAGTTTGCGCCCCCTGATCATCTTACAGTCTTCTCTCAGGACTCGTGATCGGCTTCAAATTGCTAAGGCTTCCTCGCCGTACAGACACATTTTGTGCAAACCGATCATTCCGTCCTCCAACTTAGCAAACACCAGTCTAGACCATTATTCACATCAAACTGCATCCACCCTGCTCCCACTGCTCTCTCGCATGACGTGTTCTGCATACGATGGACAAGCTACGAGCATGGGGGCGGCGACTCGAAGCTCCGTGACACCGACGAACATGCATGCCTAGAGCTGCCGGCTGCAGCTATTGTCTACTACCAAACCGGCCAACTCCCCCCAATCCTTCAAGGCAGAGGCTAATTCCGTGTCCCAAGAGGGTGCACACTTTATACTCCGTAAAGAAACCTCTAGTAAAGAAACCTCTAGCAGGAAAAGGATGGCGGCGTCGATTGCATATCAAACTGGTTGTTCGGGCAGAGGAAGAGTGAGCTCGACGAGTATTACATCCGTGGGTTGGATTGTTTTCTAGAGGGTCGGCTGTGCTGCCCCTCCAAAAGACTGGAACGCTGCCAACTATTACTTCTAGCAGGCTCCACACTGTGCAGGGCAGTCCACAATCCACATATCGCTTGAAGGATACGAGTCCAAGTGCCGTATGCAATGAATCTTGCCGATCCCGATGGTCCGGCTTGAGCCGAATCCGTCCTGCAGAAAGACAAAAAGCGAGTTCTCATGTTGATCGACGACGCCGTCACCTGTGCGAGCAATGAAAACCGGAACTTTGGCGATTGAGGACAGTCATGGACCATGTGCGGGCAAGATAAACCCCAACAGACCTTCCGTCTACGAAGGTCCCTCCCTACCTCACCTCCCCCCCAGGGAAAGGCCACTTGGAATTAAATCAACATCGTATGTCAGCCAAGACGCTCAAAAATAAGGTACAGCGTTGGTAAGACAGTATGGACACCATAGCCCGCAAACCCAACGTTGGGATGATCTCATGCATCCTCGGGCGTCAGCCTCGCAGATCACATTGAGGAACGCCCTTACTCATTTTCTCTCTTTGCGCCTTTAGCCCATTCTCGGAGAACATTTTTCCTGATCTTGCCTGTGCTGGTCTTAGGCAACTCGGGGACAATTTCGACCTCTCTAGGCACCATGAAACGGCTGATGCCTGGATGTTCACGCGCCCATTTGATCACGCCTTCGCCCGTCACCTTGACATTCGGTTTGACGGTTATGAATGCCTTAGGCCGTTCGCCCCAGTGACTGTCGCTGACGGCAGCCACGCCGCATTCAAGGATATCGGGATGCGTGACAAGCATCGATTCCAAAGCGACAGAAGATATGTTCTCACCACCTGATCAGAATGTTCAGCGATTTGTGCACCGTCTCATCTTTGCAGTCAGAAGCTTACCGGAAATGATGATGTCCTTTGCCCGGTCCAAAATCTGGACGGCTCCATCTTCATGCCATACTGCCAAATCTCCAGAGTGCAACACCCCACCAAGGAAGAGCTTTCTTGTCGCGGCTTCGTCCTTGTAGTACCCTCGGGCGCAAATGTTCCCATTGAACACGATCTCTCCTATCTCTTTACCATTCCTTTCGACATCAATGATCGTGCCCTCGGGCACATCGGTCTTGATCACCCTGACGGGTAAGGATGTGATAAAGCCATGACCTTGACGAGCCATCTTGGCATATTTGTCCTTGACATTTGGGAACTTGTGCCATTCCGGCAGGATGTATCCTTTTGTGATTGGACCATATGTTTCGGTTAGTCCATAAACATGTACCGGATGCAAATTCAGATTTGTCATTTGCTCGAATAGATGTGCGGTGGGCGGACTGGCCGCCACCGTGACTCGCACCGGGTTGGGCAGCTTTTGGGCATTGGAATCCGCGCACAGAAGAGTGTTGACGGTCGGGGCTGCGCAGTAATGGGTGATTCCTTCGTCCTTGAGCAGCCGCCAGATCTCTGGATAGTCGATTTTGCGGAGACAGTAATGTGTTCCTCGCGCGGCGGTCACCGCCCAGGGGAAAGTCCAGCCCATGGCGTGAAACATCGGCAGGGTCCAGAGATACTTGCACCGCTCACCATCATGATATGCAAGACCAGATTCAATGATATTGCCCAGGGCTCCCAAATAGCAACCTCGATGGGTGTACTCGACGCCTTTGGGTCGAGCGGTTGTACCACTGGTGTATGCCAAGGCATTGACGGCAAGTTCGTCGGGGGCTTGGGCCTCGAGACCCTCCCAGCCGCGAGACCCCAGTGAGGTATCGTGTCGGAGACCCTCAAGCACGGCTTCATCAAAAGGTCCACATAGCTGGCCCTCAACAGCATCGGTGTCTGTGTCGATGATGATGGGTACGTCGGGATGGGTCTGCCTGTAATCATCGAGCAAGTTCAGGAACTCGGCGTCGACCACAATGGCATCGGCATCGGCGTGGTCGAAGATATAGGCGATGTCGTCCTTTTTCAATCGATAATTAATGGCAATGTTGATTGCTCCTGCGGCGCCAATGCCAAAGATGGCCTCGAGGAAAGCCGGGGTATTCGTGGACAGGATCCCGATTCTCTTGTATCCTTTCTTCTTGATGTAGTATGCGAATCCGCGAGCTCTGTCGGCGAACTCGATATACGACCTTCTCAGGATCTTGTTGTTGGCCGTTCGATGATAGATGGCTGGGGCATCAGGCTCGATGGATGCTGCGCGGGGCAGAAAGAAGGCCGGGGAAAGGGTATGGACATTGTACCATGACAGAGTGCCCACAGTGTGGTTGTCGATGCTGAGATTGTCGATTGACTTGTTGGTCGACAGCTGAGAGTTGGCAGGGAAGATTTGCGCTGCCAAACTGGACAGACGCGATTTGGCGGAGGACATGGTGGGCACTCAGCACTCTGGGGGGGCTGGCTTGGTCCTTAGTTGTTGCACAGCAAACAGCTACGACATTGTGACGATGAGCGACGGTACAGGATGCTTGCTGCAGAATCGCTGAAATCAAGATGGGAAGAAGGGTTGGTCTAAAGGTCGTCCCTTGTGTTGGGCTTCTCGGATCCGAAGCTCATGCCACCCACGCATTGCCCACCAGAGGCAGGGTGTTGCAAAGGTCCGAGGCATTGGAGGAGCAGAGTTCTACCAAGTCCGGGGTAAGGGGTGTGGAACCCCGGAAGGCCGCAAGAAGCCCCCAAGTCTCCAGCTGGGGGGGCATCTCACAGGCTCGCGAGTCGCGAGTCGAAGTCGCTAGGCCTTGTGAACCCCGAAGCGGGTGCCTGGAGCCCTTGATTTGCGGGCACGCGGAACCACGAGGTTGCTTCGTCTCAGGTTGGTTTCTCCAAGGCCCAGGGCCATGGAAACTTTTCCGAACCCGAACTTCGAGCTTCTCGGTCGACTCTCGGAAAATGACGGCTGGCAGCAAAACACATCAACTGTTTGGCATGATAGTCGTTTTGATTCCGAAAAAAACCCGCGCCGTGGGAGCCTCGAACACTACAGCGAGGGAAGATATCTGGTCCACTCTATCTGCCAAGCAGCTCAGTCACTGTTGAGCCTGTTTTGATAGGAAGAAATGGAAACTATTCGTTTGTGCTGCTGTCTCCTATCAGCAGGTGGATCACACTATCATCTGCTTGAAGACGTCTGGCAAAGTGTAACTCCGAATCATCAGATGAGCAGAAGCTCCCTCTTCGCCTCAGGCATATCCCAAGGACCAGAACGTCTCAATGTTCGTGCCGGTATCCTCATCGACGTATGGGGTCGGCTCTCTCAGGGACACATTTTCCCCATGAATCTCAGCAATCTGTCCTGTCAAGGATGGATTCGAGACAAGCTGTTGGACTCCTCGTGTCAGTGTGGACATGGGTGTGAGGATCATGGTCTTGAATAACGCTTTGTCGGGAGCAATGTTTGTTTCTGTATATGCTGGTCAGTTTCGAGCCTCACAATGTAATTACCGCCAGGCAACCTACCAAGAACAGCTGGGGCCAAAGCGTTGATCTGGATCGCCTGCCTCTCGAGTTGACGTGCGAGAGACCTCACCAAACCGACGACTCCGAACTTGGACGCGGCATAAATTGGTGCAACTGCGAACGGATATAACCCGGCGTTCGATGCTGTGCAGATGATGGAGCCTTTGGAAGGAACTGTGGCCCCGTTCACGACAGCATTCTTCCTGATGTAGTGAATAGCCAGCTTGACGGCTGTGCGAGGGTCACTGACCGATCCATCGCTAGGGGGAACAATTTCGAACTCACTGTATATTGTCCCAACCAAATTGACGTCCAAGGTATGCAACGGTGGTCTTGAAGGCGTATCCTCGTCCACGATCAATTTCGGTTCTTTGGATATCCCAGCATTGGCCATCACCACGTCGATCCGGCCTTGTTCTCGATAGATCTGCTCAAACACTGCTGCCAGCTCATCCCACTGGGAGATGTCGGCTTTCATGAACGAGAAAGTAGCATTGGGATACTCTGACGACAGCCCTTTGACAATCTGGGCGCCCTCTGGGTTCACATCAAGAACGGAAATATGTGCACCATGTTCTGCAAACGAACGGGTGATTCCCAACCCTATTCCAGAGGCACCTCCTGCATGAAGATGATCGACGTTAGAGAAGTCTGCTAAGAAGGATCGGGATGTTTAGTTGCAAAAGTACTAACCCGTTACCACGACGCTCTTCTTCGCAGCCATTATGTGTGTTGGAACACAGCCGAGCGATTCTTACAGACAGAATGCGATCTCGGATTGGTGTCACTATAATATCTCTTAATGGACTCTGTCGATATTCGAAACGCACTTGCAGTCCACTCGACAGATCAACAATCACTACAGGATCACTATCTCTAAACAACTCAGCCAATTCTTCTTTGTGACAGGCAAATGCTCGTTCTTCGACGGAATTGCCCCACGAAATACATGAGACTTCTCCATGTGGGGCACCGCAGCCTTGAAGCCCCTTTCCCCGATTCTCGCTGACTTTCTCCCAATCACCAAAGTCGACTCAATTGCCGAGAATTGGATGAGTCCAACTGAGAAATCCCCTCATCGGATATGGACCCATTCGCTTCTGGAATCCGAGTATGTGAGGCCCGTCGACGTGGGTAAAGGCTTGGACTTATGTTGTGTTCAAGCTTACCAGGTAGCCTCCTCTCATGTGGAAATAGTTTGATCTTCGCTTTCAACCCTTGGCCTTGTCGTTGATTGGAAGCAAACAACTCATCGACCTCTTCACTGGGCACAAGAAAACCACTGAAAAGATCTCTTCTAACGATCCACTATGGCAGAAGTGAATATCGAGCAATCCACCCTGGACTCGGTGAAGGGCAAAGTGGTGGTTCTTGCAGGTTGGTGAACACCACCGTTGTTGTCACTGCTGTTGGCTCCTATAACTCACTATCATGTCCTTCATCCTGCAGGCGGCGCTCAGGGCATCGGTGCGGCAACAGTGACACAACTATATCAATCAGGCGCTCACGTCTTCTTCGGCGACTGGGACGACACCAAGGGTTCGAGATTGGCAGATGAACTCCGATCTTCGCCTTCATCTTCAGCAGGGAGTGTGACATATCTCAAGGTCAACGTCCGGGATTATCAGTCTATCCTCTCGTTGTTCGATGCCGCCTACAACAAGCACGGCCAGATCGATAACGCCATTTGTTGCGCCGCGGTTACGGAGAGGCCGGGATACTGGGAGCCGGAAAAGTTGAACCTTGAAAGCGTGAGAGAGGTAGGTCACATGTTAGTCATTGGACGGGCCAGCTTCGCAGGTTATGTCCATTGAGGTTCTCTGACACAGTCGCACTCACCATGAGATTTTATACAGACACCCACCGGCATCGCCGAGGTCGTCGACATCAACCTCAACGGCACGTTATACTTTGCCCGGATCGCCGTGGCGTATCTCAAGGAGAAGCACACGTTCGACAAGGAATCGACGACGGCCAAGTCCATCACCTCGTCCAAATGCATCACGCTCGTTTCGTCGGTGGCCGGGTTCAAAGAGTCGCCGGGCTTATTCGCGTACTCGGCGGCAAAACATGGCGTTCTGGGTTTGATGAGGGCCCTTCGCCCGTTCACGGCGCCGTTGTACGGGTTGAGGATAAACGCCATTTGTAAGTTGCACCTGCAGAAAGAGACGCCATTACTCCCGCGTCTCTCCTTTCTTTCCCCTTCCCTTTCCTCAATTTCCCCAATATCACTCGAGATTATCATCTCAGCCCTCCCTCCATACCAAGGACTTCTCCCTCCCTCCCTCCCTCCCTCCTTCTGTCTCTTACCAATCACAGGTCCATGGGCAACCGACACACAACTCCTCGCCGGCGTGCGCGCCGAGTGGGTCAAGCATTCGATGCCCATGAACCAGCCCCTCGACGTGGCCAAGTACATCATCCAGGTCAGCGCCGAGCCCTCCACGCACGGTAAAGCCCTCTTCGTGACCGGCGGCAAAGCCGTCGACATTGAGGAAGGAATGAAAAAGACCGAGACCGTGTGGTTGGGCGAGAAGAACTCGAAGGATTTGAATCGGGGCCAGGTTATTCTGGGGTTGGTACGTTTCACACCTCTCCTTCGTTCTACGCCCCTTTTTTGGGCGGTGTGCCATGTGTTTGTGCGCGCTTTCCCGGCCACGAATTTCGGGGTTGCCTAGTGCTATCACAGGAACAAGAGGGGCTGACATCGACTCTTTGATCTGCAGGGCATGGACTGGGGACATAACAGTCCGAAGATCCACGAGGGCACGAACGGCACTTCAACTTGAGACTCCCCCTCTGTCTTCGGGGATCGAACTGGGCACTTTGGAGCGACGTAGAAGACACGTTGTACGCGTACTGTAGGTCATGCGAGACTGGGGCGGGAGAGAGGGACAATGATGCCGCACAGAAGCAAATACTCTCTCAATCGCCTCCTTGTGCTCTGCTCCGACTATAAGCAGACTGAACTGTGAATATTGCATACTATGCTGAATGAACCGATTGAGCGATCTTGAACTGGTCAAAATAAGGGGTGAGTAGAAAAGAAAGAAAGAAAGTCTCAGTTGAGCGAAGGGGAAAGATTCTCGTCGACAGAAAATATCTTAACAATCATTGTCTGCTTGCCTTGCCGTGCCTTGCCTGGCTGTGAGCTAGATAACCTCTCGCTATCAGCGTGTTTGTGACACAGTGACACCATCTTTCTCACGCACCGCCACCAGCGGCAATCTAACGATCTTGAGACGGCGAATGTCCATAGTGATGACCGAACTGGCGTGCTTGTAACCAAGGCCGGCCTCGTTGCCGTACTGAATTGGAATGAGGGGTCAGAGAAGAACAGCACAAGATTCCACGAGTGGGATGGAGAGGCTGATCAGGGAGCAAAGAGCAAGGAGGGAACAAGGCAGACTTACCGTACCATGCACCAAAGCCATTTCATCATGGCTCGGCTTGTTGAGCCACTTGACCTGCTTGATGCTAAAGTCGTCGGTCCATCTATTGGAGATGTCCGAGTAGCATGTATCCTCTTCTTCGTCTGCAGTTGTTTGGAGCAAGGACTTCTGCGGCAGCGTCAAGAATTCCCAAGGCAAAAGGATTGAGATTCGTGCAAAAGCCAGTCTCGTCCAACTTCCCAGCCTTGCGATATGACTCGTCCATGACGTCCTTTCCGGCGCACCCAAAGCTCCCTGGCTGGCAGTCCTTGGGCAATTGCTCGATGGAGGCCCCCTGGCTACCAGTACATGGCAACGTAACTTTGTGGGAAGATCCGAAGGTGGCGGTTGAGCCCCATCTGATCGTGATCGGTCACAGCGCATTCTGTGGGCTGCAGCACCTCCAAAATCCAGGTCCATTTACTGGAGATGGCGCTTGTGGTTGATCCTCCTCATTGTCATTGGCGTCGGTAACAATGACTTCTTGGTCTGTGATGGGCTCCTCTGAAGCTCCCCTGCTAGTCTCATGGCCACCACCCGGGCCGGCATCGTCTGACTCGCAGATTAAGTGGTCATCGAGTGAGGTAGGTGGGATTGGACCCCCAACCGCGAAGACCGATTGCTTGGCCTCTTTCTGGACATGCTTGGCCAACACTTCGAAGACTTTTTGTTCAACCTGCTTCGCCAGAGAAGGCACTTCAGAGTTCTTGGTCGCCGCTGCTGCATGAGCCGCCGTATTGGGTGTGGAAATGTGTAGGTGTTGCTTCGTGGGAGAGGGTTTTTCGATGGAGTTTCGAGCCCCCATTTATCCTCAAGGATGAGCCTCAGTGGGTTTGCACAGCAGATAATGTGATACTTGGGCTGCACACACCTCGGAGGAACCACTAGACAGTGGTTTGTACCGGACTAAGGGTCAGGAATGCCAGAACGCAGCACCAGGCAGAGCATGCATGCAACTGGCAGATGCAATCCTCATTGGTCCAGGAGCGAAGAGCTGAAACGGGCCCCCTGCAGGCTTTGGTGATGGTGATATGATTGGAATACGGTAATCGGGAGCTTGAAATAGACGGCGAGAGTCGCAGGCTCGTAGTTTTGTGGGGTGATAGACACTGGAGATATGAGGATATATCATGACCGTCGTCCCTTCTCTTCATCAGCCGTGTTCGACACTTCCATCGCAATCGGCACAGGTTCGCTCGTCGCCTCGGCCAAGTTCTTCTTCCTCATATCCCAGCCTCCATGCCAGCCTATCCAACCTTCCTCGTACGGTCCCCTCAGAGCACAGAACACAAATGTCAATCCCACCAGACCCACGCTGAGACTTCCACTCGCAATCCATCCACCACGCTCGTACAATTTTGCGCCCGCCGACGTGCCTGTCAATTGACCCGTGAACGTACACAACATGAAGGCGGTGTTCACCCGATTCCTCCCATTTGGCTCAATCGCGTGGATAGCAGCGCGATTTGCCACCTGAGTGATTTGGAGACCCATGTCTAGCGTAAAAGCCTGGATTATGGGCCCTGCCACCGTAGTCCTCCCCGTATAAGTGCCGAGAACAACCCCAATCAGATTGGCTGCACAGCCTATTAAGCAAGAAAACATGGGTGCGAAGGGTTGAATGATGTATTTCGCATAGAGTGGGCCCATCACGATACCAGCAATCCCAATCAGTGCGAACAATCCAATGACAACTGGCGAGTAGTTATACGGTGGATCGGCCAGGAGGAAGGTGAGGGTAGTCCAGTAATTTGTGAATGCGGCCGAGATGCAGAAGCTGATCAATCCGGCTTGAACGAGGACAGCGTGCTTTTTGTATAAGAAGATGATTCCGCCGATCATTTTGAAATAGTTCAAGCCCTGGGGGTTCGAAGAGGGATAGTCGGGCATAAAAAGCCAGAGTGCAACAAAGATGAGGTATTGCAATGCGAGGGCGATCCAGTAGACGTTTCGCCACGATGTGAATTGTGTGACCACGCCAGAGAGAATGCGGGCAATCACGATGCCAAGGAGATTACCAGAGGTAGTGATGCTCAAGGCCAAAGCACGTCGATTAGGAGGTGCCAATTCCGACACCAACGGCAGCATCACTTGAGGAATGACCGTCGTAACGGCACAGATGTAGGAGATTGCACAGAAAGCTGTGAATGAAGGGGTCACGCACAGTCCGATCCTAATTGTGGTAGGTTAGTACCATAGAGCTCTTCTACCTGGTCGCACAGGCCTCGGTGCCTGAACTAGGCGTGACTTACCACATGGTGGCTGTGAATGCAATAAGTACCAATGTCAAGGGTCTCCTCTTTAGCAAGTCGCCTAATGGACATACGAACAACAAGCCAGTGGCATAGCCAGCTTGCATCAGTGTCGGGATCCGCGACACCGTCACATAGCGCACGTTGAAGTCTCGAGCCAGAATGTTCAAGATTGGATGGTTGTAGTACAGGTTACCCACAGTAAAGGCACCTGCAAAGGCGAACAGAACATTATGCCAAACTGAGAATTTGGGTGGCTTTTCTGGATCCCATCGACACCATGGCGGCGTCCATGTTAGAACGTCGATTAATCTCTGCCATTTTGATTTTGGTCTCGCGGCCTCGGATTTGTGGTCGTCATACGCAGCCTCGACGGTCTCGATGCCCTTCTCGCCAGGAGCGTTCGGCCATGCCTGTTGTCCGTCGAGTGTGTTTCTTTCCACCATGCCCAGAGAATAGTCAGTTTCCCACCAAATTTGGAGAAGGAACAAGGGAAAATGCAAGCCCGAGGCTTGATAAAAATATAATAATACGGTGAACCGTGAGGCCCTGTTCCCGGAGTTTCGCCTGGGACACGGAAAACGAAGTGCGTTCGCTCGCTAGGTTTCGGAGATGATCGGTTCAATTTGATAAACTCCAGACAAGAATTCACCGAGCCCCAAAACAGAACTTGATCGATGTGGGACAACTCAGAGCGCATGTGAGGGTAACATATCCTTTGCTTTCCCCCCTACTGCCAGCCATACATCGTGCGCATTGTTTGTTGGGCGCACCAGTGCACGTTTTCCTTGTTATTGGAGCTTCCGACGGGTTCGAGGGGACGGTCCCACAGTGCGAGAGAGTTGAACTGCGGGCGGCATGCCGTGTTTGCCGATAACGGGCTGGAGATAATAATATGGGAGATCCGCAACCCGCGGCGGGTCACTTGGCCGAAGCAGGATCGCTGACCGCATATTCTCTCCTTCAAAAAAGGAATATGAAGACTGTTCAAAAAATGCTGAGGATGTTAGAGCTTCCTGATGGGAGGAGAAGGTGCAGCAGGTTGGTGCATGGGTAGAGAAAGGGGGAGATGTGACAGAGTCCGACTGTCGACATGACGTGGGACTTGGGGATTGCCACGTGACCACCACGTGACTACCACGTGATGCACGTCGTTCTTGCACCAGCATGACTCAATTGAAGAAGTTGTGGACCATCCTCCATCAGCAGCTTGCTTTCAAGCACCGTCAGGACTTGGCTTGATCATAACCAGCAGCATGCGAAGTGTGACTCACCCAAGTCTTCAAAAGTGGCCTCGGCCAACAACTCTTTCTTTGAGAAACTTCCACTCTCAGAGGAATAACTTCTCCCTCACAGGAAACATCAAACATGGAAGATCACAAGCTGCTCGTCCAGAATGGTTATAACAAGATCGCACAGACTTACCTCGACTGGATCCATGGGAAACCAACAGCCCGTCTCAAATACGTGGAGAAGTTGCTCTCCGAACTACAGAGCCCCTCAGAAGCGAATGTCCTTGAGCTCGGCTGCGGTGCAGGAGTCCCCGGTACGCGATTTTTAGCACAGCGATGCGGTCAAGTCTTTGCCAACGACATTTCTCAAGCCCAAATTGACCTCGCCAAGGCGAATGTACCAGAAGAGAATGTGCTTTTTATCCAAGGAGACATGACGAGCCTCAAGTTTGATCCTTCAGCGCTACAGGCTGTAGTGGCCTTCTATTCCATCATCCACCTCCCGCGAGACGATCAGCGCAGACTCATCCAACAAATCTGGGAGTGGCTATCCCCTGCAGGCTATCTGCTGTGCAACTTGGGAGTTGCAGACAATCCTGGGTCAACGGCAGATTGGTTAGGATCGCGGATGTATTGGAGCAGCTTCGATGTCGAGACTAGCATTAAGATGCTGAAAGACACCGGCTTCACTATCACCCAAAGCGAAGTGCTACATGACGACGAGGATGGCAGACAGGTCCCCTTTCTGTGGGTTCTGGCGAAGAAGAGTTGACTCTTCTGCTCCGCTTCAGATTACCCGGGCAAAATGCATTGTTAGGACTACGGTCACGGGTGTTGTTCAGCTTCGGGACTATCCTCTCACTTCTAATCCTGGTTCAATTGAAACTATGCCACTGAGACTTTCAATGGCCAGCCTTTCGGCCATTTGGGGAATTTCCACACCAACAATCATGGAACGTGCCATCATCTCTCGGTAGTGGGTTTGCCCAGTCTTACAACTGAGGGCCGTCCGTCCTCGTGTTATCTCAAAATTACTACTTGTGTCCAAAGGGGAGTATACGTTTGAAATCTGGGAACCAGCAGTATTTCCACGTTACCCGCTAGTGATTACGTGCGTGAAAAAGACGATTATTAAATCGACCATAGCCTTGAGGGGCGACATGGAAAGCGCCAAATTTCTGCAAGGCTTTCGGCCCCCAACTCCCACTTTGGCCTTTTGCATCAATATTAATTATTTGTTGTCATCCACTTTGCGCAACTTGACTCGGACGCCTCGTTCCCAGCAGATAGCTTGGGGCCACAGGTGTGAGTGTCAGTTGCCCAACCGTGCTGCAATTGTGCCGACCGCGGCGACGAAACACGGGGTGTACATTTATCGATTATGTCGTGGTTTCCTGAGCGATTTCTCTTGACCTGCTTACTACTGATGTCGATAGCCCTCCTTGATCTCCACACTCAGCTCGATCTCGAGACCTCATTCACCTCTTGAGTCGTCGCCGCCTTTTTGCCGTTCGAGAGGAATGTCAAACAGCTTGTGTTGATTTTCTTCGCCACGAGCGATTGAAGAGATTAAGAGGCTCTTTGCCGACTTATGAATATGGAAAGTACATGCTCCTTCGTTTGAGTTGGGAGTAATTTCGCCGTCTTCCACTGTCAGCTGACTCAGCTCCGGCCATGGGAATATCTCGCCCCTTGAATCGAAATGTTGCATATGTACAATGGTAGGGGAGTCAATCCGGTACCCATCTCGGATAATGCGGCCGCACGGATATGTACATATTGCAGCTCGATCCGCTATATATACTGCACCTCGAAATCAAGGCCAGGCTGTCTGTTGTTGCGGAATCTCTGCCCCTGGTCTTTGACGTTTCAACATGATGTCTCCTCTCCTACCCACGCTCTTAGGAGGAGCGTCTTTTGTGAGATTCGTTTTTGGCATCTCCTTCGGACGGAAGCCTTTCGTTTTCTTGTGGCTCACAGTTCTGTTACAGCCGGTTTTCCTACTTCTTTGGGTAGTGTATGTGGCACCGCGACTCAGTCCCCTTCGGAGATTACCCCTAGCATCCCAAGGACCGTGGTGGAAAACGTTCCTTATCGAGCCCGGACCTGAAGATCTCGAGCGTTTCATGAACGAGACTAGAAATGATGGTCTCATCCGATATTTTGGTGTATTCCACGGCGAAAGACTCTTAATCACCAAATCTCAAGGCACCAAGCAGATGATGCTTCTTCAGGCTTACAACTACGACAAGATCCCCATTGTGACAAAGCTCATCGGTCAACTTACGGGTCTAGGCTTGCTGGTTGCTGCTCAGGATGAACACAAGGTATGTCAAAGCTTTACCTCCTTTGTCGTGCTTGTCTTACTCACGGACGCTCTACAGCGTCAGCGGAAATCTCTACTACCTGCGTTCAAGTACAAATACATCAAAAACCTATTCCCTCGATTCTGGATGCACACCAGGCAGCTGGTTGCCTCGCTTGAGAAGGAGATAGATCAGGCTGGCCAGGATTCAGCTGCGGTTGTGAATGTCGAAAGCTGGATGATGCGTGCCACCCTCGACATCATTGCGGCGACAGGCTTCGGAGTTGAGATAAACGCAATCCAGAACCCAGAAAGTGACCTCGCAAGGCTTCTGCCTCTGTCGAACTCGACGAGCCGAGAAGCGACGTTTTACAGACTGCTGGCATTTCTGCTACCCTACTGGCTTTATGTTCGCTTGCCAATGGCGAGACGTTGCGAAATTGACCAGATCGTTAAAGCTTTGGATGATGCCACCCTGCCAATGATCCAATCAAGGAGGAAAGCCCTTGTCGGTCAAAAGAGTGTGGACCCTGACGCGCAAGAGGAGAAGTCCGGCTCTGATCCGCAAGAGTTTGCTGACACGGATATCATTTCGAATCTTTTGCAATTCAAGGAGCCTTTCACCGACAAGGAATTGATGGCTCAGTCTGCAACGATACTGGCGGCTGGACAAGATACGACATCTGTTGCCACTACCTGGGCACTATATCTCCTTGCGCACAACCCACAAGTTCAATCTACTTTACGGGTCGAAGTTCAGACCCGGTTACCCTCACCGAGCTCGACTGATGAGACTGTCGATGCACCACTCATTGAGTCTCTACCGTATTTGGCTGCGGTCTGTAACGAAACCTTAAGACTGTTCCCCCCTGCTCCTATCTTACGCAGACATGTCGTCAAGCCTGGAACAGTCGTACTTGACCAGCAGCTGCCGATAGGGACGGTAGTCATGACCTCGATCTGGGGCACACACCGTACGAAGAGCATCTGGGGCCCCGACGCGAAAGAATTCAAGCCCGAGCGCTTTCTGCAATACGGCGAAGACGGCAAAATGCATTTTGATCCTCATGCCGGCTTCCAAGGCGAAGATGCAACCTACTGTTATTTACCTTTTGGTGCTGGGCCTCGAAGTTGCATAGGCGAGAGATACGCACGAGGAGAGTTTGCGACACTGCTGGCTGGCCTGGTTGGCCGATTTGAGTGGTCCCTCGTCAATCCAGACAAGAAGATGGGTGAAGACTTGAAGGTGAATTTCGGTATCGTCTCCAAGCCAGAGGGTGGGCTATGGCTCCGAGCACGAAAGGTTGACGGTTGGTGAAGTCCCAAAAGCTGGCAACAACGATCTCCTTCACGCAACGCCCCGGGTCCAAGTACGCTACGATGAATAAAAACCCCTGTATCTGGTTCAGGTTCTCTCGAAGACGGTGAAAGTGAGAGGGAATGAGGCACATTCCTCGCGATTGTCTTGGGGGATCTGATACTATTCTGGGACCTGGTTTGCTCGAATCAGCGGGCGTCGGCTCATACACCAAAGTATCTTGAAGAGGAAACTGGAGACAGGTTCGCAGCGTCTGTCTTACGGCCATGCTTCGGGCCCGACTAGCTAACCATGTTTACATACTATTTGTGACCATATCAGTCACTGGAAAATCTTTCACCCATATCCATGTCCCAGGCACGTGAAATGGCCCCCTGGCAGCTTCCTCGTTTGGCCTAGCCTGATGCATTGTCTATCGACGTCTGATAACTGATCACAGCCTCGCAGATCACCGCGAAAGACACCTTTCGTCAACTCCTTCTCCACCACAGCCAACAATTTCTGAGTTCCAAAGGATCATCGTTTCATGATGCATGTTGCCATCGGATTTCCACGTCTGGGCAGGGGTCTGGGTTTATCTGACAGCATCAATCAAATGGTGTCATCGACCTATGGAGCGGCTGATCAGCACTGCCGTGAAAGCGTTCCTCGAATGAGATAAGGTACATGATTTATCGCATCCTGGACAGGGGCCTAAAGTATCCGATGTCATCAGACGTGTTATCGGAGTCGGTATTTGCTTCAGGATCATTTCTCCTCGCAGGAGCATGACCGGCATCGCAGTCGGGATGCAGAATATACCTTCATGGCACATGGCAGAGGCCTGCAACACCGGGCGTCGGGCTTATGGCCGAAGACTCATATAAGGAGGAGAGTATATGAATGTTGCCTCTGCCCGTATCAGACATTGCCCAGCCGCTTTTCTCAACTGTTGATCTTGCAATCCTCGTCTTTGAGTCCTGAAATAATCATCCTATCATGTCGGGGTCTGAATCAGCAGTGCTATCTCAAGGGGTGGGATATGGGGTTGTCGTGGGCATCGGATTCTTCTTCACAGCTGTCATGGCTGGCATATCTATGCTTCAGGTACCCATTGCCTCTACCCAAATGATATCTCCAGTGCTAATGCTTGATACAGAACCGATACACAAACTTCTCCACGAGAACGAGTGAAGAGTTCAATACTGCGAGCAGAAATGTGAAACCTGGTCTCATTGCTGCTGGTATAGTCTCAGCATGGACCTGGGCTGCGACCCTTCTTCAGAGCAGCACGGTCGCTTATACTTATGGTGTTGCGGGACCATTCTGGGTAAAGCACTCAATTGCGTTCCTATCACGGCGACGTATATGCTAACAATCGCAAAGTATGCTGCTGGAGCCACCGTTCAGATCCTGATGTTTTCCATCCTAGCCTGCAAGACCAAGATGAACGCTCCTCGATGCCACACATACTTGGAAATCATCCAAGTCCGCTATGGCACCGTGGCGCACCTTGTATTCATCTTCTTCGCTCTCGTCACAAACATCCTGGTCGGGTCTCAGCTCCTGTTGGGCGGCTCAGCCGTTGTTACCAGCCTTACTGGCATGAATGTCTACGCGGCCATCTTCTTGATTCCTCTGAGCGTGGTTGCATACGTTCTCACAGGCGGCCTACGAGCCACATTCCTCTGCGACTACTCGCATACGCTTATCCTCATGGTAATCATTCTCTACTTCATGTTCCAGGTCTATTGCACGGACGACCTCATCGGCTCTCCATCACGCATGTTTGAGCTGCTGAAGAAAGCGGCTAATCTACGACCTGTGGCTGGCAACCAGGACGGCAGCTACCTGACTTTGAAGTCCAACAACGCCTTGATCTTCGGTGTCATTCAGCTCTGTTCCGGGAGCGGCACCGTATTCTTGGACCAGGCATATTGGCAGAGAGCCATTGCGTCTCGTCCTACCACCGCGGTCCGGGCATACATCTTGGGGGGCCTGGCATGGTTCGCTATTCCCTTCGGCTTCGCCACGACACTGGGATTGGCCTCAGTCGCACTGACAGACAACCCTGCCTACCCGACATACCCACACGCGCCTTCGTCGAGTCAGATCTCCGCGGGCCTCGCATCCGCATTTGCAGCGAGCACCCTGCTGGGCAAAGGCGGTGCCGTAGCCTTGCTGATCACGCTCTTCATGGCGGTGACATCCTGCGCATCTGCGGAATTGATCGCCGTCTCCTCAATCCTTACCTTCGACATCTACAAGACGTACATCAAGCCCAATGCCACGCCCAGCAATTTGATCTTCATGGCACACGTTAACGTCGCCGTGTTCGGCTTGACCATGGCCATCTTCGCCATCATCTGGAACGTCATCGGTATCGATCTGGGCTGGCTGTTCCTGGTTATGGGTCTCCTGATCGGCGGCGCCGTATTCCCCGTCGCGTTCGCCATCACGTGGAAAGGGCAGAGTAGAGCCGGTGCCATAGCTGGGGCTTTGAGCGGTCTTGTCGCTGGCCTCACCGCCTGGCTCGTTGAGGCAAAGGTCTACTACGGGGAGCTTACCCTGACAACTACGGGATCAAACTATGCTACCCTGGCTGGCAATCTGGCCGCCATCATGACCGGTCTCATCGTCTCGGTTGTGGTCTCTTTGCTCAAGCCTGACGACTATGACTGGAGCACGACGCGGGCCATAAACGCAGCGAGCATCCATGCTGCTCTGGAAGGAACCACTCCTCCAGCAGCGGATTCTTCCCGGTCAAGCACCACACAGCATAGCAGCGGCGCAAAGACAAAGGACATCAAGTCCGTCAGCGAATCGCCGTCCCCAGCACCGATCTCGCCCACTCTCGCACCCACATTGGCAGCAGCCGACGAAAAACACATCGCGGAACGCGAAGCAGACCCAATCCGCGCCGATGAAGAGCGCCAGATGTCCCTGGACGCGGCCATCGAAGAACACCCTTCGCGGCTACGCTCGGCTTTCAAACTCGCCTGCATCGCTTCGTTCGTCTTGCCCTTCATCATGGACTTCTTGATCCCCATCCCCATGTTCCTGAGCCACTACGTCTTCTCGGTCGGGTTTTTCACTGCCTGGGTCGTCATCAGCTTCATCTGGGTCTTCAGCTCCGCCTTCATCAGCGTCGTCTTGCCCATTTGGGAGACGAGGAAGTTCTTTGTCATGTTGTTCACGGAGGTCATTGGGGATATGAGGCGAGGAAAGAGGTCTGCATAACGGGGAAGATGATATGGTGTCCGCCCAAGGTTCTCACGATCAAATGTATGATGTTGAGCAGACCACTGTCACCGGAGATTCCTCCATAGATTATAGATATAGAGACTACTTGGGGTTGACATAGACATCGTATAGCTTGAAAGCATTACTGGAAATGCTGAGTCTACCACGAGTCCGTCAAGAGCGTTGCATTGGAAAGCAACCAGTCATCCTTGACTAGCGGTTTAACGACTGACGTAAAAGTTGCGCAGCCTTCGCTCCGAGCATCTGTGCGAGGATGCACAGGAGCGTAGAATTCGAATATTTTCGTTTATAAGACGCATTCTTGTGGTCAGTGAGAAGTGCCTTGTACAAGAAGAGGATGATTTCCAACTCGAGGCTGCGAGACGGAGTAAGGCTGTAGGATGGATGGTCTAACTGTATCGGGCATCGCGCATTTCGAGGCATTGAATTGTTTTAAACTGAAGCATGCGGCTCGGCTCAGAACTGAGATTCACGCAGTCCACCACTAACTCCCATCAAAATCTTAGAACGAGGCCTCAAGGAGTTCGTATTCACCTGGTGTACACTGCTTGTCCCGACAAAATGCCTCCCAGAGTCCGCCTGCGCACCCTCGCACAGCTCGCGGAGCTTCAACTCGAACCACCTGCTTACAGATACACATGCGGCCGTTGCTCGCAACGACTATACACGACGACATCAGCAGCAGCGGCATCGTTAGCGACGACACCGGCCCCTTCAGATGCACAAATGCGGGCATCGATACCAACCCTCTCGCGCTACCCACCGGTCCAACCACCGTCGCACCGCAACCCGGCATACCGGAAGTCCCAACTACTGCGGTCCTACGTGTCGCTGCTCCAAACGACACCCCTGATCATTTTCTTCCAGCACAACAACCTCAAGGCCACCGAGTGGGTGAGCATACGGCGCGAGCTGGCGTCGGCGCTGCGAAAAGTCGACGCGCAGCTCGCGGCACAGGGAAAGCCGACGGAAGAGTTAATTGGGGAATACGTCAAGTTGCAGGTCATCAAGACCAACATGTTCGAGCCCGCACTGCGGATCGTCGAGTTCTTCAAACCCTCACCACAGCCGCCGGAACCGATTGGGGGATTGGCGGGAATTCCCTCAGAGAGGGATGATCCCTCGCTCACGCACGTGCTGTCCGTGGCAGCGTACGAGGCCGCGCAGCAGCACAAGCACGAGCACCCTCTAACGCCCGTCCTGGCCGGGTCCGTGGCCATCTTGACCTTCCCCACCGTCTCCCCTCTCTATCTAAAGACCGCCTTCTCGATCTTGTCCCCGCAGGCGCCCCTCTTCCCGGCCCCGACAAGAAGGGCAGTGCCCCAGTACTACGAGCAGTCCGTGCAGGACGGGCTGAAGAAGCTCATGCTGCTCGGAGCTAGGGTCGACGGACAGCTCTTCGACATGGACGGCGCGAGATGGGTGGGCAGCATCGAAGGTGGCATTGACGGCCTGCGCGCACAGCTGGTGGCCATGCTGCAAGGGTTCGGGGCCGCCATGGTGCAGACTTTGGAGAGTGGTTCGAGAAGTCTCTGGTTCACCATGGAGGGGAGGAGGAGGATGTTGGAGGAAGGGGAGGAGAAGCCAAAGGACGAAGAGAAGAAGGAATAGAATGGCCATTTTGTGGCGCGTTAAGTTAGCCATGGCAGGCCGACGAGTATATACATCTTGCTGGCGGCAAAAAAGGTGATCGGATATGTAACAACAGATTTTCGACAGGGCAATCATGTTGTACAGCTGAGAGATCAAGCGAACAGGGAAATGCTTAGCTCTTGATTTGCTTTCCTTTACGCGCGGGAAATCCATTCAGACTACTCCTGCCTTGCAAAGTATTCGGGGGTATCTTGTGCGCCCTCATCACGTTTTGACAGTACAGTATGTTCCAGTTTTCCTCCACCTCAGACACATCCACGAAACCACAGTGACCAACCATCCACACGAGCGACCTTGCCAGGTCCCTCGAATGCCCAGACCGCCAGACCGCCCAGCCTCCTTGCCCTGCCTATTCACAATGCGTAGAAACGACAAGTGCCCAAAACAACTGGGAAGTGGAGATTCGTGTGCGGCCAGACATGACCTGACCGAGACCAATTCCCATTCACATAAAGCTGCAGACAAGAGTGCAAGAACAAACTAGGTTGCCGAGGGTCCATACTGTACAGTGTAATCGTGAATCCGTTCGTACCGAAGCGAGGCAGAATGAATATGATGCGGTTTGTGCCGGCGATTCACCTTTTGAGAAATGATATCACCAGAGCTGGTTCTCGTGAATGATGAAAGCCTTATCTTAACCACTCTTCTTCTTCTTGGTCAAGGGAGCATCCTCGCCATAAACAGTTTTATATTCCTCCAGATATCGATTCTTGTCGGCTTGAGCTTGATCTTCGTAAGTCTATTCGAACAGGATCAGTCAGCACGTTCTGTGTCCTCAGTGGATAACAGGGCATGGACATACCTTCTTTTCTGATGAAGATAGATTCTTCCACTCTTGTCCTACCAATTTGCCGCGCTCACTCACAGTCATGCCCCGAAGGTCGCCTGAATCATTCCTCGCTTTGAGGAAAAACAGGTAGGCGGTCCCAGGGCGACGGACGCTGCGGTCATCTTGTATAGGCCTGTAATGTTTCTTCTTTCCAGCTGCTTTTGCCTTTTTGGTCAATTGACGTCGAGCATTGTTTGCCAATCTGATCTCCAGTGGTGAATGACTCTGGACCCATTTTTTGTAAGCCCGCTCATTTTCGGCTTTGTTCTCGTTGGCTTCGTGGTTGTATTGCTACAGGAGAAGTGTTAATCGTCAACAGAGTATGCGGGAGCCATGCGGAAGGGTTTCCTACCTCACGCTCTTCTAATGTAAGGTTCCTGAGCTTCTCAGCTGCCGCTGGAGACACAGCAGTGGCTGGTCTTCCCCCTTTTTTGGCCTCTTCTGCAAGCACGAGGAGCCAGGGCGTCGCTGGAAGTTTTTTAGGCTCTTGCAACAGAGCCGCAGTTTTGAGATCCGCTTGCGCTTTACGTGCTTTCTGCACAAGGGCGCTTTTGCTAAGAGGCTTTCTCCCCTTTGGTTTTGCCTTGGTTGCTGCTGTCTTTTTGGCTTTCCTAGCAGGCCGCTTCTTTGCTGGAGCGGCCTTTTTGGTGGTTGATGTATTGCGTTTCGTGGGAGTGCGACCTGTGTGTTGTTTTGGGCGGCTTGCAGGCTTTGCAGACGCTGTGGCGTATGTTCTAGCTTGCTGGAAGAGTGATGCGAACCTCCTGGCCCGGATCTGAGAGCTCGAGTGGTCGTCGTTTGAATTGCAATTGCAGGTTAAGCGTAGAAGAGGGTTGGCCGATACGGGTCGCGTGAGGGATCGAGCAGACCTGGCCAGCAGCTGCTTGGCCATTGGCCGGGAGAAAGGGAGTGCGACCGTCATGGCCGCCCTTGGGAGAATGACAAACTATTCAATGCAAGGAGGCGACCATCCAAAAATGTATGGGAGTACTCGGTAATATGATTTCTGGGATTGACTTCCTTGTATTCGGTGGCTGGGGAGAGGCTGCCATCGATTGATCCACGCGTGCCTGCGCCAATGCAAGCCGAGCTTGTGGCTAGAGCATCTGATCACGTGGGCGAGACGTGCTTATGTAAGAGCGGTACCAAGAAAATGCGGGACAACTCTTGCCTGCGCTGCGGGAGGTTCGAGTTTTGACCACAGCAGCCTTGAGGCAACGAATTTCTCGTCAACATATTGCAATGAGAAACGGCACAATATAGAACACTGGTGTCATCAACCCCCATACTCTCGCGAATCCGAACTTCATTCTTTCGCCACTCTCCGACTTTCCATCCCGAGCCTGGTTCCTGATTTGCAGTTCAAGCAGTAAAGCTCACTTATCTGCAGCCACAGGATGGCTAGGCACGGGGACACTCGCTCACCATCACCTGCAGGCAGTTCTTATTCCTCGTCAAAACGCAGCCGAAGAGATGAGGATCGCTACGAGAGAAGTCGAAGAGACGATGACCGTGACCGTGATCGCAGTCATCGGAGGAGGCACTCCAGATCTCGGAGTCCTGATGTATGTCACCACCCTTCATTCCGTTACCTGACAGCTCAATCTTACCATTCCTTGAAACAGCGACGCCACCGTGACCGCGACAGAGACAGAGACAGAGATCGTGACCGAGATCGCGATGCCTACCGTCGCCGAGACCGTTCCTTAGACCGACGCTATGACGGCCGAAAAGATGACGACCACTACTATTCTAAAAGGGACAGAGACAGGGACAGATCGCGAGACCGGGATCGACGACGTTCACGAGATCGGGACGACCGTCGACGGAGCCGAGACCGAGATGGTCGCTCGAGGCGCGACGATTCCCGCGACAAGGATCGCCGTATGAGAGAGGAGTCTACTGAATCCAGGAAACGGAAGCGCGATGAAAGCTGGGATCGCGGTTCGAAGCGAGAGTCGGGTAACGTTTCAAAGGAGGTACGTGCTACGCCGAGGCTTAAAGATCTTGTAGAACTTATCGACATTCAGCAGGCGTCAAAACCTTCCACTCCCACTCCACAGACAGCTGAAGAACAGAAGGCGGCACGTCTCGCAAAATTAGAACAATGGAAGAAGAAACAAGCCGAAGAACAGGCCAGGAAGCAAAGGGAGCTTGAGGCCGCAGGTGGAGCAAGGAGTATACTGCAGGAGATTGACAGGAAAGCTGGCATCTTGCCCGCAGTGAGTTCTCCGCAGTCTCCTGCAGCCCCCGGCTCTCCATCACCAGTCTCAACGCCATACGGTGGCAAATTCGACCCAAAGGCCATCGCGAAGAAGGCACAACATGCCTCGGCCGCTACCAAGGTCCTTGGGGCCGACGTCGCTCCGCCAGCCCTGACCAATGGTCATTCCAAGGCCTCGCAACCTTCTCCGAAGCTTGCTACAAATGGGTTTTCTTCCTCAAAAGCACTAAAAGCGACAGGCGCAGTGGGAAAATTCGGACTGGGTAGCAGAATGACTGGGGACAACGAAGTGGCTAAGAAAGGACTGGATTTTGCAGACGATGAGGACACCAAGAAGAAACTAGAGAAGCTTCCTAACATAGCCTTGGAACAAGACACGAGTGTTGATGACGCTCAGCCGGATGGGGCCGACGACGGTGACAATGATGTCGATATGCAGGAAGAAGATGGAGAGGAAGAAGCCCACGCCATGGCCGCCGCACGAGCAGCAGCAGAGCAGCGGAGTCAAGCAGAGCGAGGCGAGGACACAGCCATGGCCGACATTTCTGCTCCTCTACCCACCACGACCACAAACGAGGAAGAGGAAGAAGTTGATCCATTGGATGCATTCATGCAAGATTTGCAGCCTGTTCCAACGGCGAAGTCCTTCGCTCAGAAGACGAATTCTAGGTCACGCCAACAAGAACCTGAGGCACTTTTTGGCGATGACGAAGTTGACATGACAGCGGTCGATGATGAAAATCCCGACAATATCCTGTCACTGGCCAGTGCCACTGCGAAAAAGAAGAAGAAGGACATCCCGACAGTCAACCACGCCAAAATACAGTATCAGCCATTTAGACGCAACTTCTACTCCGAGCCTGTGGAGATGGCTGACTGGACAGAAGAAGATGTAGCAACCTTACGACTGGAACTGGACAATATCAAAGTCCGAGGGTTCGACGTTCCGAAGCCGGTCCAGAAATGGGCGCAATGTGGGCTGGGCGTCCAGGTTCTGGAGGTCATTCAAAAACTGGGCTACGAAGCACCGACCAGCATTCAAGCTCAAGCCATTCCAGCTATCATGTCCGGTCGGGACGTTATCGGTGTGGCGAAAACAGGATCAGGAAAGACCATTGCTTTTCTTCTCCCCATGTTCCGGCATATCAAGGATCAGCCTCCTTTAGAGCCCATGGACGGACCCATCGGCCTCATCCTAAGCCCCACCAGAGAGCTTGCTACACAGATACACAAAGAGTGCAAGCCTTTCCTCAAGGCTCTGGGCCTGAGAGCAGTCTGCGCCTACGGAGGTGCCCCCATCAAAGACCAAATCGCCGACTTGAAGCGTGGGGCGGAAATTGTGGTCTGCACTCCTGGCAGAATGATTGATCTGCTTGCAGCGAACAGTGGGCGAGTGACGAATTTGAAGCGTGTCACGTATGTGGTGCTCGATGAAGCCGATCGGATGTTTGACATGGGATTCGAGCCTCAAGTTATGAAGATTCTCTCCAACATCCGACCAGACCGCCAAACCGTCCTCTTCTCCGCGACCTTCCCCCGCCAGATGGAAGCGCTGGCAAGGAAAACCCTGAATAAGCCTGTCGAGATTGTTGTCGGCGGCCGCAGCGTTGTTGCACCGGAGATCACTCAAATCGTCGAAGTTCGCGAAGAGAGCACCAAGTTTATTCGGCTGCTTGAACTCCTGGGCAAGCTGTACGAGGACGAGAAGAATGAGGACGATCGCGTCCTCATTTTTGTTGATCGACAAGAGGCAGCTGATGGTCTTCTCCGCGATTTGATGAAGAAGGGTTATCCCTGCATGTCGATACATGGCGGGAAAGATCAAATCGATCGTGATTCGACAATCGACGATTTCAAGGCGGGGGTGGTGCCCATTCTCATTGCGACCTCTGTTGCTGCCCGTGGTCTTGACGTGAAACAGCTGAAACTGGTGGTTAACTACGATGCACCTAATCATCTGGAAGACTACGTACATCGTGCTGGACGTACGGGAAGAGCCGGCAACACAGGGACTGC
Source organism: Fonsecaea multimorphosa CBS 102226 (assembly GCF_000836435.1). Taxonomy (NCBI): domain Eukaryota; kingdom Fungi; phylum Ascomycota; class Eurotiomycetes; order Chaetothyriales; family Herpotrichiellaceae; genus Fonsecaea; species Fonsecaea multimorphosa. The sequence continues at coordinate 316,317 of NW_015971654.1, read as the reverse complement.
CGTGACCTTTATTACCGAAGAGCAAGACAGATATGCTGTTGATATTGCCAAAGCCTTGAAGCAGAGTGGGCAAGCGGTACCAGAGCCTGTCCAAAAGTTGGTCGACTCCTTTATGGAGAAGGTCAAAGCCGGCAAAGAGAAAGCTGGTGCTTCTGGATTTGGTGGCAAAGGTCTTGAGCGGCTCGATCAAGAGCGTGATGCCGCCAAAGCTCGAGAACGCAAGACATTCAAGACTGGTGACGAAGGCGAGGAGCAGGAGGAGAAAGAAGATGGCAAGGACGTCAAAGTTGGTGATGATCTGTTTGCTAAAGCGGCCTCGAGTGTCAAGGCATTCGAAGGGGGAGCGAGTCTTGCCGGTGTGCCCAAGGGTATTGACCTGGATGGTAAAATCACCGTCCACAAGACCGAGCGTGAACCTGCAGGCTCCAAATCTGGCGCTGGCCAGCAGAACCAAATGGACAAGGTCGCGGCAGCGGTGGGCGCCATCAATCAGAAACTCTCAAAAGCAGGCGTCATGCGGTCCGGTGTGCCTATTGACAACAAAGGACCCGATGCTGGTGCATTCCACGCAACGCTGGAGATCAATGACTTTCCTCGTAAGTGTTCCCATCCACTCATGACTTCTGAGCAGATTGTGCTAACCGTCATTCTACAGAAAAAGCACGGTGGGCTGTCACGAATCGGACGAATGTGGCCAAGATCCTCGAGGCGACGGGCACGTCTATTACCACCAAAGGGTCCTTTTATCCCACGGGCAAAGATCCTGGGCCGGGTGAGAATCCCAAGTTGTACATTCTTGTGGAGGGTGATACCGAGGTGGTGGTGCACGACGCCATGAGAGAGTTGATGCGGTTGTTGAAGGAGGGCACAATGAGCGCGGCTGATGCTGCCGAGAGGACGGGAGGAAGATATTCTGTGTTGTAGATAAGGCAGGCAACGCCTACGAAGATAGAAGGGATTTGAGTGATAGAGCACCAGGAGTCAATCCAGATTTCGGTCTTGATGATGTCGGTTCTTTGAATGTATGACAGTCTGTAATCATGTGGCGTTGATTAAGAAGCCGTCGACTTGTGACGCAGACATTTCATTGTCAAACTCAATCCGTGCTTCACCGTCTTTCTAACCCTGTTCTTATATACCTAGATATATATATATATACACCCGTTGAGCCCCGACAAAGTCGTCAAGAAAGAACCCCTAGATATCTCAGCCTCGTGAAGGTATGAAGTCCCTTTCATCCGCGCTCGTCGTCTCCTTGCAGGTTCTCTCGACCCTCTCCGTCCTCTCCTCCGTGGATTCCCTCCCCATCTCTGCCTCCGCCTCTCCCTCGTCCCCAATCCCTCCAAAAAGTCCAACTTCATCAAACCAAACCGTCTTCTACATCACCGCGCTCACGAACCACCCGCACCCACCGTACCTAGCCCGCCTGCAATGCTGGGCCCTCGCGACCCCTTTCACGGTATACCCGACCGTCGGCCGCGCGCTGGCCTTGGGGGACGTCGACAACGCCACGTACGTGGTGCTGCCTCCCCGCAGCGCCGAGGGATGGCACAGGCCGCCGCACAATATGTTCTTTGTGCTGTTGAGTGGGGTCGCGAGGGTTTATGTTCCCCATTCAGGGGAGTCGAGGTCGGAGGACGGGGTTGGTGGGTGTGATTATGGCTTTGGCCGTGGTCGTGGTGGTGATGATTACCGGGCAGGATGCCGGCGGCACGTCGAGAGTCCCAAGTCGAAGCTGGACAGGGGTTTAGATTCTGGGTTTCACGTCGACGACAACCATGGCGTGGATCTAACGCTAGAGTCGCCACGCTCAGACTCCTCCTCCTCCTCCTCCTCCTCCTCCTACCCTCGTCAAGATCAACACCAGCATCAACAAAGCCATCTAGTTCCCCCATCATCATCATCATCATCATCATCATCACCTCTACCACTACCACTACCACAACAGAGCCATGACCGACAACAGCTGTACGAACAGCACCTACACCCAGATGCGAAATGGGACACCATCACCATCACACCCGGCTCGCCGCACCAGATCCTGATCGCCGCCGACACGGACCCGCGCGCCCGGGGCCATTTGACCTTCTACCCGGGCGACGGCGAGACCGTGGCGCTGCAGATTCCGTTCAGACGCGGCGCGGCGGGATCGCCCCTGCCGGCGCACAGGGTCGTGCATGAGGGCGCTTGTTGGGGGGATGAGTAGGGTATGGTATGGAAAAACGGGATTGATGGGCTGTGGAATAGAGGATGGGAGGTCGCCCGTTGCGTGAGGGAAAGAGGAATGGAGAAGGGGGTTGGGCTTGAGTGTACTGTATCAACTAGGAATGAGCTGGGAACTCAGGTGATATCGAGCGCCGTAGGGCATTTGACCCGAATGAATGAGGAGGAAATCGGTCCGTGGCACCCGGTGAAGATGGACTTGATATCTTCTTTGTATAACTATATATACACACCCGCTCCAGTCTCGTGGAAACCATGTATAAAAAGCCAAATTTCTCAAGCTACAGGATTGATTGTTTGAAGACACTGATGACCCTAAGAGAAAGAGAGCGCCAAGGGGAGTTGTCATACTATGCATTCCCTCCTCGTTCCATACACTACAGATATCACATATATACAGACCTGCCTAGCGGATGTATGTGCATGATCAGATCTGTATATGGTCTGTAGATGGATCTCCACCTTCTTTGCACGGTGAGGTAGGTGCTTATGACCACACGCCTTGCATGCGTGAGGAGTGAGGGCATTAGCGATTTGATTCCGGGATTCTCTATTGCTCTATCTTGCCCGCTCTCTCTCTCTCGCTCTGTATGCCTGCACGATTTCCTCCTCGAAGTGCTGTGACGTGGGCCGGAATGGGCTAGGGGGCGGTCACGTCGACTTCCCTCCTCCGCTTTTTAAGACGGAGGACTTCTCTCCCAGTCCGCAAGGCAGGCAAAGGACAAGAAAACCATGTGTCTGTCACGGGGGAGAACAACAACAGTCTCAGTTCTGTGCACAGAAGACTGGCTTCCCCTGTTCATTGCTTGACCATGGGTGATGAGAACGGGGACAGAAAACAGGACTCGCAGGATTGGTAGGGGTTCAAGAAAGATGGGGGAGCGCGCAGCTTGAAGAAATTTGTGCAATCTCAGGCTGTTGCGGAGTTGTGGTCGAGGTCGATTACAGGCAGCAGAAGTAGACTAGACAAAGGAGGACAGTAAATAAACAGACAGCAACATGGAGCGAAGGGGATAGGAAATGAGGGCGAGCCAGCACAACGCAACACGGGTTCTCATGCATGGTCCGTGGGCTCCGTGACCGAAATATTCCCAAGTACCCAGTTCAGTCGATTGTCTTGACCCAGCGGGGCACCTTCAGAGACTCACTCAGTGGCTCACTCACCTAGTCATCTTTTCCTTGGCCTTTGGGCGAAGCGGTCTCTCCATGAGAAGCACAGCGTATTTCGCGACAGAGGAAGGACTGCGCCTCTGTCGATCATGTCCAGAAGAAAAGCGTGCGCTCTTGATTCTGTCCCCTATCTCGCGGTCAGCATTGGGCCTTGGGTCTTGAGCCTTGGGTCTTGAGCCTTAGGCCTTGAGTCTATCGCCCTGGTCTCACTTCCTCCCTTGGGCCAAGCTCAGGGACCTCATAATCATAGGAGATGTCTGTGAGACTGCTCGTGACCCAGTCTTGGAGCCGCATGCATTTCCCGATCTCTCTTTGAATTTTCCGACGAGTTGCCCTTATTCAGGCCCGTCAGCGCCGTCTTGGCCCTGTGCAGAGATTGATTGTCCACCTTCCCAAAACGACTATTCTGACGAGAACAACGACCACTGCAGAGTTGACGAGTCATGGCGTATCCAAAGCGTATTCTCGCAGAGTAAGCACAAACCCGGCGGTGCTTTGACTGGACGAGAGGACCGGCAAATCTGCTCGGTTTCTAGAGGGCATAGGATGCAACATCAGCCCGCGCAGGAAACAGAGTTCCTGCCTGGTTGGGACACCGGCTGGGAAAGCAGAGGCAATGATTGACCTTCCAGGCTGCAACATACCTTCCTTGGCCTGATTGATACGCTCTGCCTCAGACAACTTCGGTTTTGAAAGCATAACGAAACAAAATCCCTGCATCATCCTTTGACAGGCAAAGCAAGACGTCTAGCAGTCATGCAAAGCAAGTGACTGATCAATTCCGTGATGTAACGCAGGGCGGCGCACTTGCCGGGGTGCAAGAGATAGATTTCGGGCCATGGTCCGAAATGCTGCTTTGGGATTCGATCTCGGAACCGCTGGGCAAATTGGGCAAGTGGTTGTTCAGCGCCAATACCACCGCAGTTCATGGTTCGATGCCGCCGCGCTCTACGGTGGCCTCAGGAGAGAGAAGCAAGGCTCGCGTACCCGGCAAGCGGAAGGATCAGTAAACGTCGGAAATACCAAGCAGATCATCCGGAGGTGCTGGTGAGCAATAGCTGTCCTTTGATGACGATGCGATCGAGACGCTTGTTACCACATGCCCCTTTTGCTCTTTGGTTCCTACCCGCACTACCCTTTGGGATATTCCGTCAGCCTTTATTTGGAACCCACAGACCTTTGACAAAACCTCTAAACTGTTAGGTGCATTTGGCGATCGCAGAGTCGCCGGTGTACTAGTAGTGTGGTGTTAATACCAGTTGTGGTAAATGGTGCTGGAGGCGGGGGCGGTCGTCCCGGAGTCTATCCAGCTACACAGGACTTGCCATGTAATAGTTCAAGCAGTAGTTCGGCATTACAGCTAAAGTTACCACCTCGTTGGCGACGTCACCGCAGACCGAGTAGCTGAAAGGCATTGGCGGGGGAATCCATGTCGGATCAGGCGATGCCGTGGCATTTTCCAAGGCTTGAACTTGCTGGTTTGGGCATAGACTTCGGACTATGTCCAGAGCTTGTGCATAAACGAAGTTAACGTTTTCAGCTGCTACCGAGAGCAGACAACGAAAAGCAAACGAAGGGATCTGCACGACGACCGCACAGCGATCTGGTTGGCCTGCCGTAGGAAACTGCGACGGCCAAGGGCGTCGGGTGCTAGAAAGAAAGAGAAAAAATGTCAAAGGTTGGCCTCGGCCGCCCATTGACAGCCGCAAATGGCAGAGGCTAAGGCGCACACCAAGGCTTCGGTACGAGTTGAAATAGGGCGTCGAAAGCTGCAAGAGCCAATGACCTCAGGTTCTGCGGTGCGAGTGACTCTTCTCTTTTCCGGCCAGCATTTCCAAGCATTCCCCTTGTGCGCTGTGTGATTCGGGATTGATGGACGATGCTCGAGCCGAAGCCACCGGTGCACGTCTCGACGCGCCATTTATGCAGGACGAGTTGGACTGACCATTGCAGACCAGCGGGAGCAGTCGAATACGCACAATGAAATGGCGGTGGTGCAAGGGAGCAGCGAAGGGGCCGAAGCCCTACTCATAGGCTCCGGGTTCCCCTAAACTTGAGAGCCGGGGCATCCCGGGGAATGCATACCAACTTGACCTCTTTTCCTCGTGGGCCATTGCTGCTTTACGCCGATAGAACAGCAAGGATCGTACGGAACGGGGGTCCCCAATGGGTCTCGTCGGTCCCTTCGGTCTCGGGGTTCGGAATTGCTTCTTGTGAGTCGTGACATTTCGTACCCGATCAAGGCGCGAGCTGCGAACTCTGGGATGCTTTGTGCACAATACGATCGACTTACGACGAAGTGCCAACATTCCCACCAGGCTTGCCTGTCTTCCTTTGCCATGACGTGGTCTCGCAGTACTTCACCTGGACCAAGGTCTTGGTCGGCTGCCACTGATTGGATGGCCTAGGGATCAGGCGGCACGCCTCAGCCAATTCCCCTTCTCGGGGATTGCTATGCGGTTTATTTGCTCTGCGTGCCCAGCACCGAGTAAATCCGTGGTTTCCGGTAGGAGCGGCGTCCGTGGGTAAGGGAGGGGGGTGGGTTCCCTCGTTTCCAGGTTCGGCACTTACCAAAAAAATAGGGCAAATTCCTTTCGAGGCAATTTTTGTGTTGCGTGCAATTTTGTAGAGAAAAGGGCATTGTAGAATTTGGCCAAATGCTTCGAATAAAAAGGGCAAAGTAACCTCAAAATTTCCGCTGACTCAAACGTAACTGGTACCTTTTGGGGAGACTTTGCCTATATGTTTGGCCGGCATTTGTGGCAGCAGACGTCCATTCACAGTGCACACGTCAGACGCTTGAACAACCCGCCAAGCTGGTTGGGATGCCAGCAGTATCTGCGGTCAAGTCAGTCACTCATTGGCGGTTGCTGCACCTCGTACTAGGAAGATGGGCTCCCCTGGGCGCTGGAGAGTTTCGCCTGGGGGAGGTTGATTGCGACACCAGTGCATACGCCATTAAACGCCCGTGGTCACTCTCTTTCTGGTGGCTTGGGGGAGGGTGGTTCCACAGGCTTGGGAGGAGCATTCGTTAGGACGTGTTGTCGGTTTGGCTGGTGTTGCACATATTTCGCTCTAGCTCCAGAGGAAGAGGGGACTTAGTTTTCGAGTTGTGCCTAAATGTTGGCCTCTAGGGAATCCCACGGTGACGATTTCTCTGTTCCCTACCGAAAGGGGAGATTTGCAGTGGGTGAAGGGAATCCCAAAGGACACTGATCATGCGTGGGGCTCCTTGAGAAACCCGCAAGGACTTGGTTCCAAAAGGGAAGTAGGCAGAGCAGGTGTCAGTGGATGGGGAATTCCTCAGGCGCCTCTCCGAGATTCAACTGGGTGTCCTTTGGGCTTTTGATTACCGCTCCACTACCTGGTACCTCGCTCGCTCGCACGAAGCACAGCGCCGCCCAGGAACCCTGTGCCTTGCACGTGACTTTCCCGATACTGCTCGAAAGGGGAAGGTGAATGATGGGTCTCTTGGGCCTCCCCTAGGGCTTCTCGCTGGCGCCGTCTCGCCCGGGGCGTGACAGGTAAGGATCAGGTGGCTCCTGGACTAAAGTAGCCTTGACGCTAGGTGACAAATGCTGCTTGAGCGAGAATGCAACCTAGGTCACCCTGTCCAAGCCTTCGTCTTCTTTGTGCGTGGCACTGTGGGCAACATAGGCATTCTAGGCCCCCGTATTGATTCTTTCTTCCAAGCACCCAAAGCTAGCAATAGTTGCCATGGAGAGTCTAGCGAGTTGGCTGCGTGGCGGCGGAGTCGAGTCAGTTCGCTGCGTGGTACGAAGGGTAGGTATGCGGCCTCCCGTTTCAATGACGTTGTCCCATCTCCACAAACAGCCACGTTCGTTTCCAAAGTCCAACACGAGAGGCGGCGTAAAGGGCGCGTTGCGTGTGTATGTGCGTGTTTCTTCTTTTCTTGATGAATGATCAGGCCCTGCATATGGTGGTCTTGGGGTCTTGGAAATGTGCGCAACGCATCATCCAGGCTCGGCGCAATTAGCAATCGGATTATGCAACCCGAGTTATGCTCTCGCAAAGGGACCGTACGAGTTGGACCATCCCTTTCGGTGTGTTCGGCTTCCCAGTATTCGTTGGAGCCTGCGAGGCTCGAGGGTCGATCCGCCTCCGTAGAGAACAATCGGCCGAAGCAGGTCTGGGGGCAGGATTTCGGCAGCATCAAATGCACCGTGTCCGTCTGGCAGATTTACTGAAGTCTCCGAAGGGACCTCATCTGTCCGTGGGTTGGTAGCCTGGCACATGAGCAGCAGCGGGTGCCGAGGCATCTGGTCTCGGTCACGCAGAAACGGCCCCCAAAGATCGCAAAAACAACCATTACGGTAAAGCCGACCTTTCGTGTGGCCCGAACCCCTGTCAGAGTCGTATGGTATCGTCTGGTAATGCCAATGTCGAGAGTATTTCTGGTGCTGTTGTCGTCTAAAGGCTAGACGCTCCCCGGAGTATAGCCTAGCCTTGCTCACTCTGCAAGCCCCCGATGTCTACCGCGTAGAGGTCTATCCAACAACGGCTTGATTTGTCTCAATGCCTAAGTCCTAGAGCCCCGTGATATGCTTGCTGCACAGGTTTAGTCAGGGCGGGATTTGAACGTGTGGTCTCGGTCAGTTGGCTTCACCGGCTCTCTCGAGTGGATTCCACGTCTTCTCCAGCGGCCACTGGTCGAGGGCGAAGCCTCGCGCATGCCATGGCTAGTTGAACACACCGTATCGATCCTTTTCCGACCCCTGAGACGCAAAATCCGAGAGCCTTATGAGGCATTTACATGCGTAGATGCATATTTCTCGCTCTGCAGATCCGGACCAGTTAATCTCCTTCTCCACGGCCACCTGGCGGAGTTAGGGAAACAACCATGCCTACAGAGAACTCAAGCCCGCGTCACGAATAGGCTACCCCTTGAAGGCGTCGCGACACTGCATCTTGTAGCCTTCTCATGCGTCATGTCCAGCGGTACCAAACGTTACGCGGCCACTCTGCAAAGTGCCCTCTCGCACAAGTCCACCGAGATCCAATCGTGCGCATATACCGCGTATACGGTAGGGCTGCGCCAAGCGGGCTATGTCAGCCTGTGGGCTTCAAGTAAGAATTACCCTTCTCGGCAACGAACAGCGAGCCGTTCGTGGCTATGGTCCAAAACCTGAAGGGCGCATGTAACGTCAAGTCGGATAGTACCCTTTGGCTCGATTCCAAAGCCACTTTGAGTTGCTGAACTGGTACCAGTATACACGAGGCTTTTACCGGTATTCCTGATACTCTGAATGCGGATATGTCCTTTTGCTCTGCTCTGTAGCTTGCTCGCAGTGGAGATGATGACCTTACTCAGCCAAGGAGCCGCACTTGACGACGGCGGGGGGACAGACAGCTTCAGCTGTGCTTCATTCGCTGCTGGGAGCCGACCATGCTGCTTTGCCCGTGACGAGACCAAATGACAGTTCCGCAGTTGCTGCAAGGGTCGCAAGAGGTGGACAATGGTGGTCACCAGGTGGGGGGCGATCATGGCGATGCTGTTGTGACCGCCGCTGACTAGTTTTGTGTGTGTGTGTGTGTGTGCTTGCTCCGGGGGAAATCGACCGATTGCCAACAGTGATTTCCCCTTGGACCCAACGATCCACGAACCTTGGGGCGACACGAGAATGAATTGCTCGCTGCCTCTCCATCTCGTTTTGCCCCCCAGAGTGGCCTCCACAGGGACATTAGTGTCTATCTCTTGTCCCATTTCCAGATGCAGCAACAACGGTGGCAATTGGGGGTTCTTGTTGGCCGTGGCCCGCCACATTTGCCGGCGTATCTGCGGGTTTGGCGGTCGAGGCCGCGACGATGGAAAGAACGTGCAAGTGGAAATGCCCGTTCTGAGTTCCAAAGAAGCTTGGGAATCTGTCAGCTCTTACGAATTATTCAAGCGGACCAACCATCAAACCTCCTGATCATGATGCTGACCCTCTTGATGTTGCTCAAGTCCAGACCGTTGGGTGTGCTGGCCCGTTTGCCACGGTATGTGGGTTTAAAGTGGTCCCATGGGATGAAGATGGACTGGCAAGACGAGGTGGTAGGGCTGTCGATCCTGGGGCGGCCCTTGGATGTTGAGAAATCATACTCCCAGGATATCGTCGCCTGTTCACGGCGGTTGGCTGTCTTGGGAGGAAGTATCTCGTCCTTGAGGATCAGCGTGTAGACCTTGTCGTCGGACTGCAAGGGATCGATCGAGACCTCAAGGCCTGCAAAGGAACTCAGTTCCCAGCGTTGATCGTCGCCAACAGTTCGCTGAGAGGCAAAGCCAGCCCCGCCCAGAGCAGCGAAGTCGAGAGTTCCACGAAAGCAGGCGGCCGTGCCACGGCTTTCCAGGTAGGACTGTTCAAGGCATTACCCATATGAGCTTGCGGACATATTCCCGACACGCCTCTTCGGCCGCTTCAGACGGTCCTCGTAGAGATGAACGGCACCGAGCGAAAGAGTAGAGGCAATCTTTCACCACCCTCGGGATGAACAAGGCAACAATGGCAGTCTTCGTACATACCTGTGACTTGCCGCCGCGAACTCTATCGTCGCTGGAGGTCCATTGACTGAGATGCCAGCCCCTAAAGCCCCAGGCCCCAACGGCCAGGGGAATCAATCAATTAGCACTTCGCCGTTTCCTAATTGGTGCAAGAGATGGCGCCACGCCACAGGGCAGAATGATATTACAAAGGGGGAAAAGTGGCACTGCGCGCGCGTGGTCGAAAATAACCACTGCTTACATATTCCATCCAAAAAGCTCGCGACGCAGGCTTAGCGGTTCCATGAGGGCGATTTGCTGTGAACTCTCAACGTGCAATCCGACACACGGATGTGAAGGATTCGAAGGGTCCTTGATCCCCTGGTCACAATCTCAATTCTAGACTTTTCTCAACGGCGCGCGTGGTCTTGGTTATTTTCAGGGGCGTCGGCGGTCGTTCTAGGAGGATGCTGCTTGCCACGGGGGAGGAGGATTCGTCAATGGATGGCATGGCAATCAAAGTCCCTGTTGGCGAGACGAAAGATATCTCGTACACCTCATTACACCACAGCTAGGGGATATGAACCCAGGTCAGGAAGGCGGTTGTGCAGCCATGGGTCGGCGACTGATGGTGGTGCGGTGGTGCTGTGGTGCTGTGGTGCTGTGGACGGTTCCTTTCTTGCTCATGCCCGCAGCCCGCAGCCCGCAGCCCGAGGGCCCAAGGTCCAGGCGGAAGTGACTAAACCACATCCAGAAATGGCGCACACATTGTGCGGCACTGCGGCTGGTAGTTTCGGTCTTTGTTGTTCCTTGTCGCAGGCTCGCAGAGTCGCAGCAGCAGCTGGTCGCCGTTCCTGCTGCTTCCTGCTGGCTTGCTCCTCGCTTTCGGTCTTTACTTCTGTAACCTGACAGGTTGCCCTATCCACCAGCCCATATTCAGCTGGCAGGGCTGAATGCAAGGCCCCGTTATCTGAATCCTCTTCCCGCGTGGCATCTCAGCGTCTCTGCTCTCTGGTCTCTCGGCGTCTTCCTTCGGGGGCTCGATCCCACGGCACACTCCAGAGTCACATTCACATTCACATTTACGAGAGCACAATAAATCAAAGCCCGATGTGTTGGTTGGTGGTCACCAATAAATTTCATAAACTAAAAACTGTGAATCCCGGGTCGGGCTGCTGAGCCCCTGTCGGGATCGGGGACTGATACTCGTCGACACACCAGTCCTCCACCATCCGCCCTTGTACCTCAGGCTGGTATGGCTACATGTGGTATCCAGAACACCCCCTCGCTTGATAGGAAGCTGGCTTTTTGGCAGCTTCCATGGTCACAAACCTCCTTTCCCTCCCCGTCCACCACCCCCTTTCCTGCCCATCGAAGGGCGTCCGTACAAGTCTAAAATCCTTTTTTCGGTAAATTGGGCGTTGAGCCAGGTGAATCATAACAAACAATCCGTAGCAAAATGCAAATGATCGCTCTCCACCTATGATCGGACGCCGTTCAAAGAGCAAATGAGCCGCTGGTCGTAGAAGCCGTCGTGCCAATTAGTTGGCGCCCGTAAATGGCGCCCGCAATGACGGCAATGAGTGGGAGTGGCTTGCCAATCGCAAAACATTAAGGATGTGGCCCTCAATTGCAGCTGATGTCGAACAAGTGAATGTTGGGGCTCGCCGTCCTTGACACGGGCGTGAGCGGGACATCAAAGTAGTTGGGCGAGTTGTGGGCGGAATCCATCGAGTATGGATCAGTCAGAGGTGGTGTCTAGCCAGAGGAAGTCAGCATTTGAGCTGGGCAATTGGTAACTTGAAAGCCGGTGATTTTTGGGACTGAGCCGCCACAGAGGATTTTCTTTTGGTGCTGCTCAGATGTGTGGGCTGGAATATGAACGGGAGAAGAAAGTGGTGGGATTTACATGTGAATTGGCCCCTGAGTAGGCTTGATTTGAGGGCATTTCCAGACCGGCAAGCGAGGCATAGTTCATGCTGAATGGACTTAACATGTCGTCATCTCCGAACAGATGGTCCTGCTTCCCGTACGCCGAGGGCAGCATGGCGGGTAACGTCGGTGGCAGACTCGACGAGGACACGTCTACTGGGTATTGGTAACTCGAGTAATAGCCCGTGTTGTTGTCATACGTGGGGTGTTGTTGGTGCTCATAGTGAAGATATGCTGTGGTCGGAGGGTATGACGAGAAGGTAAATGCCGGTTGCGAATGAATCGAAAGATGGCGGCCAGCCGGAGTGTCAAAGAGTGACGAGTGGTCGTCCAAAGGTAAAATCTCTGGCGAGGCTCTCGGGATCTCGTGTGATACACTTGATCTCGATGGCTGGCGGGCCATGGATTGAGTTTGTTTCTGGGAAGTCTCTTTGGCCGGAGTGGTAGCCAGTTCCGAGTGCTGTTGTTCCGGCGAGGCAGACGACGACCCGGCGCGGCGCTCCAAGTCCTCGAGTCTTCTCTTGAGCTTCTTACGATAGTTTCGCTGTTTCCGTGGGTCAGGATATTGAACAATTGACTACCGCTAACGGAGAATTTTATTTACCTGAGCAATCCGGTTTTGGATGCGTCGTCTCTCAGCCAGGTCTGAGATCTTGGTCCAGTCCTCATTCGGGTTTGCAGATGCGCTGAAGGCAGAGCTGCTGGCATGGGTGGAGGCATATCTGGAATGGCCGGCCATGGTGGCTTGCGGGTAGGAGTAGCTTTGACTCCGATGCATTGTGGGTGATGGTGATGTTGGGTATGGGCAAGGAGGAAGGACAGCGATGAAGCCTGTGGTGAAGCAAAGTGATGGAACAGGACTCTTTGGGATTGATATTGGATAAGAAGAAGGAAGATCGAAGATGTAGGGTGAGGGTGTGTTCACGGTCTTAATAGTTTGGATGTGATCAGGGAAACGAGTCAATCATATGTACTCCGTATGGCCAGCACGACGAGTGCATGGGACGCCCCAATACCAGGTCCCTTGATATATAACATAAATTACCGCTATGCCTCAATGGAGCATAGTGGGTGGCAGCAGGGGATCGGAGGCACAAGGACGCTCAAAGACGCAAAAGTTCAACCGGGGGTGCGTGCGTCTAAACTCCACCCTCGCAGGCGTTGGAGCCACATGTTGCTGTGCTGCTGCTTGTCCAAGTTACCGTAGGTGCTCTCTTTGGAGCCTACCTGGTGGTGGTCGAACCCATGACAATTCCAGACCAGCCCACCAAGCCCTGGCCCTGCGAGGCGGCGAGGCGGGACGACAAGGGAGGGAGGGGGGTGCTTAGGAGGAGATGGAGTTGCGAGAAGAAAGCCAGGGATGTTTGACCGCCCCGGGAAGTGGCAGGGGTGCTGCGGCGGTCCTGACCAGGGTATGGATAGCGCGGCCCACGATGGTGGAAGAGGAGACGAAGAGCGAGAAGTGGACGCGGTGGACAGGGCTGCGGACGAACGAGGAGGCGGGAGGAGACGGAAATAGTGATGGAAGGATGAATTTTGGGAAGAGACAGCAGAAGTGCAACGTCGTAGCTGCTGCGCCCCTGCCACAGGCCTAACCACTACAGGGTTAGGCCCTTGCTGCTCTGAATAGCGAAAGTCGGTCTGCGCTGAGGCAGCGAGCGGCCACTTCGTGACTCCCGACACTGTCCGCCCGCCTCTTGTTTGGGTGATCAGTGATCGGTGGGCGGTACCTAGTGGACACTGGGTGCTGGGTGTTGGGCACTGGGCACTGGGCATTGAGTTTACTGGGCACTTTAGCTGGGCCCCCTTCTCTCCCCTCCCACCCCCAAAGGCACCAGGGCCCAAGGGCCCCCCGAGCGAGGACAACTCATAGAGAATAATAGGTAATTACCCAAAGGGCCCTGTGCTGGATTGCTGCGGGCTGCGGAAGCGCGGAGCTCTGAGGGAACCCAAGCCCACGAGAGCTCTCCAGCTCACAATTTTACGAGCGTACGAGCTCATGCCCTCTCTAGTGGCTCCAACTCCCGTACCTCTCTACCGTACTGCGTGCCTGCCCTACGTGACCTGCTCTTCATGGTCATTCCCTCGACGCATGGAGCTCTTTTGAGTCTGTGACCAACGAGCGACTGCCCTCTCCTTCACCAACACTCGTCCACACGTCTCCCACCCCCTCTTACCTCTCACCTCTCACCTCTCACCAACCCCTCCACCACACCAACACAGACTGATACTCTCGATATACCTCCCCTAATCCTCCCGCTCATATTCCGCCCTGTGATTTCGGTCGCCTCTCGTTCCCCCTTCTCGTTTCATCCTGCCCTGCCTGGCCCTGCCATCTGGGGGTGTCGCGGTCGGCTACCAAAACATCCTGTCCTCCCTACCCTACCGTACGTATCCTATGAAAAGCGAATCCAAGTCCTTACGGCCCTTACCTGTTTGGTTGCTCCTCCATTCGCCTACGCCCACGAGGGCCCCACTGAACATACTAAAGAACGAGCTTGGCGGCCGCATTCTTGTCCATTCTTGACGAATTGAGCAATATCCCTCTTGATACGTACTGGGGGTGCGTAACCGCCTTGCCAATCTCGCTGGCCCCTTCGATTTCACAACTACAACTAGTAGGGGAAATAGGGCCCCTGGCTCATGGTCCATACCCATGTCTTTTCCAGAAATCACCCTCTAGTTGGACACCTCCTACCTTTTTCTGTGCTGTACCTCGTACATGTGCCCGGCCCTATGGCCCCCACGACACATTATTTCCTCCCAATGAACGAAATACGAAACCAAACCCCGAGGGTACGCGAAGGATACCTCAAAGCTTTCCACAACCTACATTGCTTGCTGACTCAATCATCCTTATAGCCGCGGCAACCATCCCTATCAGGTACGAGGACTCTGCTACTGTAATGGACAATACCCGATTAGCATCTACTCTTACTTGATCTGCGGATATACTGGTTACAGCAGTCTCTTTCTAGCGCGTCTACTGCTTCCAGCAACCACTTCGAAATCCGCAACGCAGATGTGCGCGGTGGCCAACAATTGCCGGCAAAAGCCGCAATCCCGGGCGCACCCTTGAATGACGGGGTGCCGATTACTATTGGGGTATCGGATTCGAAATTGATGGCCCAAACCGACCCCGAGGACGATCCGGATCTCCAGTGCACAATTCTCAACTTGTAACAGCAGGCATCCCAGACCAGCTCTTGTGCACGCAGTTACGGAGGCAACAATCTTTCCGTACAGTAACTACGAGTAGAAGCGTCGGCAATGACATAATTGCCTCAGTCGACGAGACATATTTGCAAATAGGCTTTCCCCAGGGTTGCCTGGCCTGATGATTAATGGTGATGGCGAAGTTCCGAGAGCGTCGTGTCACTGCCTGGTGCTTGTTTCTGCCCGGCCTTTGATCTTTCAGTAATGATCGCCACCAGAACGGCCACCTATGTCAGCTAGACGCATACAGAACGGGTATCTTGCTTGAAGACAAACTCGGGCGTCCTACCTCCTCAAGTTGAGAGGGTATTGACTTGGGATCCTCCATCAATTGGCTGGCGGGGCCTGCTCGCCACTACCTCTGTCTCTATGAGCACCAGCTTCCTCTTTGATTCGGAAGCTTTATTTTCAGGCTACCTGAGAGTCACCTCGTTTGTCTGTGGCATGACCTCACAGAAAGTTTGATATCAGAGAACGAAGACCCATGCATCATTAGGTAAGTTGGCGTCCTAATTTCCCGCGGGACCCAGCCATGTCGAGAGGAGCCGACTAGTTCTGGACCGCCGGTCGCCATTTTCCAGCCACCACAGTTTCATCCTTTTGAATTTTATATTCCCCGGCATTCAACCTGTGGCCGTGTTGCCATTTAGAGCGTGGCTGCGGGTACTCCGCCCCCGCTACTAAAGGCGGTTATTTCAAATATTCCATGTTCACCTTGAGAGTTTCCAGCTGGGACTACTCAACTTGAGCACTCGGTATGCTGGATCATGTTCACCCGGGCACGAGATACGCCAGCTTTGAATTAGGTCGCCGGCGGCCTTCTGGTCATTCACTGTACCGAGATGGGCGAGACTTGACCAGAGTGAGGTACACTGGGTATCCTCAATAAGCCACGGTCCAGGGTACCGAATACCGAGCTTCTCAGTCGGAACCGCAGCTTCATGACCATGCGTTCTTGCTCGATTGGGCCATGTCGACACTTGGATGACTGTGATGGGTACCCATGAGATAGGTGAACGAATCCATCTCAGCCCTAAAATATCGACCTGCCTTATACAGAAGTCACTCTCTGCTCTAGCGGCACTGTCATTGGTTTCCAGGGACGTGGTACCGGGACCGTTCTGTAGCTGCTCAGATGTGGGGACAAGGTTGTATGGCCTTATCAAAAGGACATTCTCCAGATTCCTCAACGTTACATGGCTGTGCGGCTGGAATAAGGTAAAAAAACGGAGCCCTCAATCTTCAGAATGAGGTGGTCAGAGATGTGGGGCCTCGAAAAGGTGCTGTGTCATCCTCTGTACGAGAAGCCACGGGCAAGGTGGGCAACGACTTGGACACGACTTTGCGATTTCAGATCGTCACGCTTCGGTACAAAGCAGCAATGTCCAACCAACCAGTCCAAGGGCGGCGCCGACATGAACGAGATGTTCGGTCATCTATCTTGAAACGACACTGCGGAATTACAAATGGTGCGCTGCGCTTGTTTCCGTCGACCGTTCATGCACGATATTAATAAGGGTGCTTGAACGTTGCCTGACGGTGTTTCCATCGAAGGAGCAGAGTGGTTGGCCAAGCGAAAAGCCTCACGAGGTAAGAGAAACGGCGTCAGACCAATGTTCCAGAGACAAATAGCCATTGGCAAGGGGAAACGCATAATTAATTAAGCAGGAACATGGCATGGAACCCACACCCCCATCCCGACTTCCTGATTGAGCAACGAGACCCCTTCACTGATATCCCTCTTTCCGCCAATGAACAGACGATTATTCCGTCAGCCTTAAGGGGTGACCCAGTACCGAAAACAGCTTGAAGGATCATTACCGTTGGAGCCCCTCCCTATCTTGACACCAATCCCTTTGTGGTATTCGGGGGCGAGACTAACTTCGCCTCAAGCGTCTGGGGCGTGACAGGTTAGCCAGCGGTCAACCAGCGGTCCAGCGCCACGGGGCTTCCGCAGCGATTAGCACTTTACCTAGTGCCAGCACCAACGCAACGATCGCCCACCCTGCATCGCCCTCAAGAATAGCTGACAAAGGGAGCCAAAAATAAAGGCCCTCCAAGGTAAGTGCCGCGTCGATCCTGCTGTGGCATCCCAGCCGTTGAGCTCAGCCACCAATCATTGAGCAAAGCAGTCGCGCAGTTCCACACCATACCCTGGAGGTACCCTTTACAGCGAGCGATTTGCACGGCCACAGTTTTTCGTATATTTCCAAAGGTTGTAGTCGGAAGGGCGAGATTGCTAACTGATTATGTCTAGATTGCTTTACTCGGAGATGTAGTGCTTGACCCAAATTCTGGTCATACCGCAGTCGCTTGTTTCGCGACTTTCCAGAAGCAGAACGAAGAAGCTTGATACGGTACCATTACGCACGAAACGCACTTTAGCTAGTACCTCGACTGGTCGAGGAGATCACCCTAGCGCCAGACCCTCAACAGCCTAGACCAAACCCTTTTTGGTAGCAGGCATGCATACCGCCATTGGCTCGTTCATAAGCGCGCCCCGCCGGTCCCACATCTATTGCTGGCTTCCACTCTAGCCAATCTATACTGGCCCCCAAGTTAGTTCTTGGTGCATGGGTAACATGTCGAACAATACGGAGTACTCGATTTCCCGGTACAAGTGCCGAAGTCATTGGAGGCTTCGGCCGCCCTAATGTACGCTCTCCAGATCCACCACCCACCCATGCACCCCCAGGGCTTCCCTTCCCCCCATCAGGGCATTATGACTTGCTTCGCTTACCACCACCCTATGCCCCGGTTGGTATCTCATTCGTCCAAAGGGCGTCCGCCCTTTCTCTACAACTGGGTCTTGCGCGTTCGTTACGGCCTTAGGCCCTTTCTCACGCCTCAAGTACCCTTCCCGGAACAGTCCTAGGGCACCTTGGTGCTTTCCCCCCGGGCCCCGTTTCGTCTTGCTGTTCTCTGTTGTTTTGTGAATATCCTATTTTGTGCCAGAAACCGGCATCCACCAATCCCAGCTCGGATTTTCCGCGATGGGGCCGCTAAAGTACGAATCCTGTCGTTTCTCCCCCCCTCAATTAAGCTAAGTTAACTACCTTGTCGTAGGGATGTTTTCATGATCGTTTGCGATCAATTCGCTAGGGCTCTGCTAGGGCTCCTTCCCCCTTGGGCATCTTTACTCCTCCGCCCCCAGCCCAGCACCCAGTCACGTTTGGGCCCAACGGTGTGAGTAGGGCCACACACTCACACGAGTAGTAGGGTCGGTAGTGAGTAGCGGGTAGTTAGTCACTTGCAGTAGTGAGTGAGTTGGCATGGCGAATCCCCCATGGTTTACCCTTCTTTGTCTCTACGAGTTTACCTACTCTTCTCCATGCTAGCCTGCCCTGCACCACAGCCACTGATGTGTAAACACCAGGCTGAAGGAATCCAGGGGAACGTTTCAACTGCGCTCGCTGTAGGAGCGACAGATTAGCTGTCATGTACCTGGATGCTTTTCACAAAGAGCGCGTAGTCGTCGTCGTCGTCGCTCCCCCCCCGGTCCTCTTTACCGACGGAGGACAAGGTCTGTCCTGGTACAGTTTTGCTTCCAGAAGCCCGCCTCTTCGCCGATACAAAAACTTGGTTCTTTGTCGGGGATCTGGCCCTTTTCGACCTTGCTTGCTTTGCTTTCACCGCTTCCCCGGGCTGCACGCGCTACGAGCGCTACGAAACAGATTAAACGGCCCTGGCCACGGCACTCACTGGTGTGCTGGCTGCCCTAAGACAAGTCCAATCGAACACAAATATAGGGGCGGCAGGTTTTTTCTGGCTGATCGCCGAAATTTGATGCTGCTGCTGCTGCTGCTTTGCACAAACCGAATCATGCATGCATGCATGGGGGCGGCAGTTGGTTGTGTTGGCTGGTCAAACAAACATGTTTCCCCCGTTCCTCCTGATACCTGGGCCCAGGCTTGCGTTCCTAGACACCGAATTATTGCACCAACCTCTCTCCCCTAAGCCCGCCTCTCACGTGTCTCGGTTTTCTTCCTGCTTGCTCATCCCCGAGCCGGGCGAGCGTTGAGGTCGGCGATATCGGGGAGGCGACAATCGTCGGGCATTTGGAATACAGGAAACAAAAACCCCTACCTGTTTCAACGCACACCACCGTTGAACCACCCCATACAAGTCCCCCTAGGTACAATAATCGCCGTCTTGATTCCCTAGTTTCTGTCAACCTCATCATCATCATCACTGTGGGCGGAGGCCAACAACCCCAACCCTCAGGCAAAGCGCCCCCAGAGGCTGAAAACTTACGTGTCCTCCCGTTCCCCCTCCAATATCCGTCTGCTCCAAGCCAAGGTGGATGTTGGCATTGCAAGGAGTACGCAGTATTTCCACTCCTCCTTGAATCATATGTCCTAGCTTCAAGAGGTGTGTGTAAAGTCTCACTTTACCCCGTTTTTTCACCTTGCTTGCGCCTTTGAGGCCTCTCGTGTTCGGCAGGCGTAGATCTGCCACAAAAATGCATCTGCTACACCCTCTTTTGCCTCTTCTGATCCCAAGGTGGTGGTGGTGGTGGTTGCCACTTGGGACAGGATTACCTATTCTCCCTCTCTCTGGTCAATCACCGTGAGTGATCAATTGCCATGACGACCGCGCCAATCACCGGCTTTTGGCCCCCTTGGAGATTCACTCTACGGGCGTAATTAGTGGAAACGCTCCTGTTTGATTGGAAGACTCTCTGACATAATCCTCCAAGCAGAAAAGGGCTCGGTTGAAAGAACGGGTATAGCTGGCAGTGAGCATCGCCCCTCTCACCTGTTAAAGAGGCAATAACCACCCAAGTCCTAGGTAGGCCTTTGAAAAGGTACCGTTGTCATCCTGGATGGATGGGACCGTGCCAGTCGAGAAAGGTAAAGGGGGGAGAGCTCGTCGTAGGGCTAGAACGGGGTCTGGGGCGGACGCGCGCTGGTTTGACTCGGGGCCCAAGACTCCCGTGTCATATCTGAAATGATCCTTCCAAACGCAATGCGCGGTTGATCACCTCTCCCAGGAAAATCCCAACCCTTTCGCCCTGCAGAAGGGCGAGTAAATTAGTGATCAGCAAAAGTCCTTGCCATCCTCGTTCCCAGACCTGGCCTTATGTCAGCCCGTCGGGAATGTACTGGTCACCCAGACTGGTGGTGCTGTCTCCAAGAGCTCCAACAGTTTGGGTGCGGCCGTTTGCAGGCATCCTGCCTGCTCGTCCTACCAGGGATCCCCCCCTCCAATGCACATGTCCGTCTCCATGCAGAGGCGGGCGGACACCACTGGTTCACGCTTTGGTTGGCTCCCGAGCCCCTTGGACGGAGAAACGCATTCGCTTCCTTTGACGTATGGACGGGGAACAATGAAAAGAGCGTTCGAATGTTCTCGACGATCCTTCCTAGACGCAGAGGATTCTGAGCTTCCTGGGACACCATGGATGGGCTGGTTTGCAATCGATACAGGACCTGCAGAACTCCAAACACGCCAATGCGATGGGGATCAATCTCCCAGGTTCCGAGGATCGAGAGATTCAACAACGGCATGTGCCGGTTGTCACGAACTGGACGGCAGAGGAACATGTTGCTTGCAGCATGTCTGCCTGGCACACATATGCCAGGCGCTTCAGTCATTGCCGTAATGGGTCAATTACTTTGATGAAGTGGTCGCGTTTGCCACCGGCCAGAAACATTTTCGTCTTGCATCAGGTCCAGATGTCTCGACCAGCCCCTTGTAGGTCGATTTGGTTTTGGATTACTGGTAGTCCAGAACATGGTCTCGTGCCCAGAGGGAATCCTTCCAAGTGTGCGAGACAGTGAGAAGCGAGGATGTCGACTGTGTGAACGCTTCCATCTGGGCGATACGCTGTGCCACATGTCTGCCATGTCCATATGCAGATGCAGGGAAAAGGGGGTAGGAAGAGACATTGAGCTTCCCTCCAAGAACAGGATCCGAGGCTTTCCACTCGGCAGTAGTTCTTCGGCCATTTCTTGCAACACCATTGGCCCGATCTACATTCTAGCCAGCTTCATTGGCTCTGCTGCATGAACCGGTACTTCCTTTCATTCTGAACCTTCTGCAGTTCCGAAACAGCCCCGGCAAGGGGGTTTTGCAGCCAAGTGAAGAATGATTTCCCACGAGAAAGTGACCATCCTGTTGCAACCCAACGACTGATAAGAAAAGTCAATACTCCTTACCTAATTCAAGTATAGCATAGGTTGCGAAGAAGGTATGTGTGTTGGTTGCGTGCGTGCCTCAGGCTGCCCTTCTCGAAGAGGTGAATTCAACATTTCACTTTGACAGAACTCAAAGGGATTGAGTTTCACATGGTATGACGATGGTCCGGTTCTCGTTCTTGCGGATCGCGACAGGCTCCTTGGCAGACTTCCAGCGCAACGATCCTCGTCGTTCAACACGCTTCGAAAAGGGGCAATTAGCCCATCGCCCTGAACACTGCTTCCTTCGGTGTATTGAAAGAACGAAGCTATGCAGTCAAGACGTATCCCAACAAACTATCTCCCTCAATACTTCCGCTCAAGGACAATATACCGAGAATGTGTGGACAGGGGTACAGTGTCGCGAGACTGGCACCCTGAAGGTAGAGCCTGAAAGCAATCAGTCCAAGTGTCTGTCTCCCCACACACCCTCAAGCTTTCCTCTCGCTGCCTCGCTGTTCACACGGTTACATGGAGAAACCACTGATTTTTGTTTTTTCTTTCAGGCCTTCTTGGGCCGGCAACCTAAACGCGGTTGTCGCAAGATCCTGAACAATATGGATATTTTCCAAGGTATGTTCTGAGCATTCTATTGCCCGGTACGTTACCACCGGCGACATAAATGTCTCCGTGGGACGCCTGAAGGCCGTGGCATGTCGTCACTGGCTTTGGATAGAGACCGCAATAGCATCAAGCCCAATCGCGACAATCTTTCGAGCGCAATCTCAAAAGCAAGGCCGAGACATAATGATGCTTAGGGCCGCAAGGGGGTGGCCGTGGCCGGGTTGCCTTGATACTGAATCAAGTGCGAAACACAATGGAGCAAGGAGGGAGCAGAAGGCGAGCAAGAGTAGTCGTGGCAAATAGACCAATGCATTGCTGCCTCGCCCAGCTCTCAGAGACTGAGGCAAGCAAGGATACCGTGACGGCATGGGCGTCTGGGAAAAAGAAATAACAAGTGCCTCCTTCTCTGGGGCACGGCGAACCGCGGACATCTGCCGGGCTCTAGGGGACCAGTCTGTTGGGGAGAGCCTTGACAGTGGGAGTATCGTGAGAAGCATACAGTATGGTCAGCTTCGACAGTATTTGTTAGATCAATCGCGTGCCCTGTACAACATATGAAGCTCAAAGCGTAGAGACGGTGTAGGAATAAAGCAGGCGTGGCAGGTACCTAGGTTGCTAGGTAAGGAGGCAAGGAGGCCACTGGAGCGGACGGAGCTGGCCAGGTTTCCCCGCCTTCTCTCCGCACAAGTAGTAGCGAGTTTTTCCGGCGGAGGTGAGATAATCCGTCCCGGCCACAGCTCTCTCCAGTCTCTCCATTCTCCAGCCTGCGCTGCAACCTCCCACGCCTCCCCCTCTATTTTCTCTCTTATTTCCGCTTCTCTTACCAGTGCATCAGCCTCGCCTCACGGTCAATCGCGGAAATATCTCCACCCCTATCCACTGCCCTGTCGACCCTTTCAAGCGGCTCTGTTGTAATCGAGAACCCAAAATATCATGGTCTCTTCCAGCGTGGCTACAGGCACTGGCACCGCTTCCGATGCCTCCCCTCCCCAATCCAACGGCCATGGCGAAAAACGCAAGGCCGAGACTGACCCAACGACGGAGAAACAATCACACACCAGGTCGAAAAGGAACAGATATATCTCGATTGCGTGGTAGGATCCCTGGGAAAATTAATGGTTAGGACTTTTGAGATGATCGAGTATGCTGACATGGATTCTGTCAATGAAACAGCAACGAGTGTAAGCGGTGAGTAGACCTCTTTGTCGCCCGCCTGCGCTTCTTCGAGATAGAGGCTGACACTTTGGGGACAACTGCAGGCGCAAAATAAAATGCAATGGGAACACTCCGTGCCAAAGATGCGGCAATCTGAATCTCGAGTGCATCTACGCACCGAACTGTTGCACGAACTCACTCAAAGACTCTGCGTGCGTCTTCCATTGGATCAGCTGAAGTATCGGTTGACTGTGTGTTTTCTTTATTGACTTTCGGAGTAGGGAGTTCAACCAGATGCGCGAACACATCGCCGCCCTCCAAGAGCAAGTCAATGACCTCTACGCGAGCCTGAGTGAGTTGCGAAGCAGGCCTGACATAGCCTATTCGGGTTCCATCGACCCGCAATTCTCCCACGATGGCTCCCACCGATCCATGTCCGTGTCGGCGTCGCGTACGTTACCGCCCCTCATCTCGCCGAAAAGAAGCCAGCCCAAGGCCTTGCCTCAGTTCCATGGCCCGACAAGCACAGTGTATGGATTGGATGTGGCCAAATCATCTCTGCAGACCATGGGCATTACACACAACGCGCCGGACGATGGGATGATGTCTCGCGATCGAAGCCGGGCAGCATCACCGATCATGATGCTCCCGCCTCATCCTAGCAAAGACCCGCTCTGGCTGATTGACCATTCCGAAGTTGTTCGTCTGTGTCGAGTCTATGAGGAAGAGATTGGTATCATGTACCCGGTGGTGGACATCGACAAGGTACTCAAGCAAGCAAACTCATTGTACAAGTTCATTGCAGCGTCCCTAAGAACAGGGCTGGGCCAACCCGGCCTCCCAGGCGCAGACACATTCGACGATGAGGAGACCACTGTTTTGAAGATGGTCCTGGCTATAACGTTGACGGTCGAAGGGCACGGACGCAGCGAGCTTGGCCAGAGATTCTTTGATGCGGCAAAACCGGCGACGGATTTGAAGTTGGTTACCGCACTTGACATCAAGTCCGTGGTTTTGACCGTATTGACGGTAAGACGAAACCCATTATGCCTCTCACGCCACGCGAGCTGATCTCTACCAACAGGCCACTTTCTACTTCCAAAAGGACGAAGAGGCACAGGCCTGGCGATTCATTGGCATCGCAGCGCGCATGTGCATAGAAATGGGCCTCCACAGAAAAGATTCACTGGTCAAATCCTTTACGAATGAAGCTGAATACCAGCAAGCCATCCGTATCTTCTGGACGGTCTATGCGCTCGATCGGCGCTGGAGCTTTGGCACAGGCATGCCATTTGCGTTGCAAGATGCAGACATTGATCCCGCTCTGCCTGAACCGGTAAGTCGGCTTGATTCATTTCCAGGGCCCCCGTTGATCCGCGGCAGGACGAGAGCCATCCATATTTAAAACACATTACCAAGTACAACCAAATCGCTACAAAGGTCTGGTACCATAACCTCGCGTATGAGGCGGGACAGAACACGAAGAAAGACGAAATCGGATTTCTAGATTACCAGATCCTGCAGTGGTACGCACAGTTACCCGAATCATTGCAATTCAACAATCGAGACCTTGCCAGAGAGAATGAAATACCTGGCCGCGGGGTGCGCCGTCTCCGACTTCTGATGTATTTGCGTAAGAACCAGGCACGAATCTCCATCTATCGTCCCATCCTTCATTCCGCCACCAGCATTATGGAGAACCGGCACTACGCTCAGAACGTGATTGACGTGGCCAAGGACACCATCAACACCTTGACCGCAGTCAACCAGATGTCTGATATCTACAAGACCCAGCAAGTGCTGTACAACTACTTCCTGGTCCAGGCACTCGCTGTGCTCTTCCTGTCGGTGGCTCATGCTCCGGCTGTCTTTTGTTCCCAGACTAGGCAGGAGTTTTACGCGGCGATTGAGATTGTCAAGGGTTTCAGCACCAAGTCACATGTTTCCAAGCGACTATGGCGGACCATTCGTGGGCTGAAGGATATGGGTGACAAGATCGGCCTCTTGGCAAGGGGAGGCAACGGCATGAGTGACGCTGAACAGGACGCTCATTCAGACGCTGCAATGGCAATGGCTGGGCTTGCCGGACACAAGGTCGACTACCAGCAGGCGTATGGTACTTCGAATTCGAACCAGACGAACGGAGGCCCCAATCAGCAAGAGCTAGGAGTTAGCCCGGATGACGCATTGCAGATCACGAATGAGTTGTCGAGTTTGTTCGAACTGGCAGGTGGCTACGGAGCTACGACGCCGGGACCGGACACGTTCAACTTTGTGGGCGCAAACGGGGAGATCAGCATGGCGGAAGGGTTCAATGCATTTGGAAACGAGCCAGAATTTGCCAGGATTATGAACGAGTTGTTTTGAGAGTTGGCAGTCTGGGGGCACTCACAGAAGAGGTTGGTGCTCATGAAACGATCTTAGGATATTATGATGAATGCACAATTAAGTCTATCTGCTAGCCAGCCTTCTCAAGGACCCGGCTCGCTGGTGACAACCCACCGTGGTACGAGGTACCTCGTACTGTGTGTTGGGCCATGCTGTTGAATCACATGACTTGGCGCCAAGCCCGCTTGCGTCGCTATTGATTGGGCATGATTGGACTTCACTGCGACGTCCACTTCGCTCTCCGGGCGCATGTCAAAAGTGCGGCCGTGGAATTCATATCCAGCTATCGTCCACCTATCATTCCTTTAGGATTCCCCAGACAAGAGATTGTGATCGGCTTTCACCTTGAGCACGCGCATCTGTGCATGTTGCCGCATCCAAGGCATTGCCAGTTGCTCCTTGTCTGATTTCACCGCTTGCCTATCCTTGCTCCTGAATCAACACAGCCTGCTGAGCCACCATCTGAGTTGATCTGACCCCCTCCTGTCCAAACAACACCCTGAAACTCCTAGGACGCAGGCAGGCAAAGCAACTGCGAGACTTCTGGCGTCCAGAACCAAAGACAATAGCGCAACCCTCCCCATGCCGCCCACGATACCCGTCCTTCTCCTTTCCTGACCCCTCCCACCCCGCGCCAGACCACTCCTTCACCTTCTCGTCACCTTTCCTTCCACCGGGAAGATAAACCCTCACAGACAAAAGATTCTCGGTTGAACGCGACTTTTATCCCAATCTGTCTGCCGAACAAGCCTCCGCCCTGGCCGCTGGCCTGGACAGGCTCGAAATTGCTTCCGAATACTCTGAATCCCTCTACTATCAGCAATTCACCAGCTCCTCCGCCACTTTCTCAAACGAGATGTCTCAGTCTTCTTCTCAGAGTCCAGATAGCTGGATTGGCACCTTCTGCAACCTGGTCGGCCATGAATACTTTGCTGAAGTCAGCGAAGATTTCATCGAAGACGATTTCAACCTGACGGGACTGCAAGCTCAGGTGCCCATGTACAAGGATGCACTGGAGATGATACTTGATGTGGAGCCTTCAGAGACCAACTCGTCGGCCTTGTCAGAAGAGGAGGAGGAGGAAGAGGAGGAAGAAGACGATGGCATTCTGGGAGACGAACTGGATGAGCCAGCTGCGAATCAAAATGGGGCGTCGAGGCGACAATCTGGCGGCACGGCAGGCGGCAGAAGACACGGTCGAACCTCATCTGATACCTCTGTCATCGAGTCATCTGCGGAACTTCTGTATGGTCTGATACACGCTCGATACATCACTTCCAGACCGGGGATTCAGCAAATGATGGAGAAGTACGAATTATCGCATTTTGGCTTCTGCCCTCGGGTGTACTGTGCTGGAGCAAAAGTGTTGCCGGTCGGTCTAACCGACACCCCTGGGCAACAGACGGTCAAACTCTTTTGTCCAAGCTGTCTGGACGTCTACACCCCTCCGAATTCTAGATTTCAGGCGGTCGACGGTGCCTTTTTTGGGACCACTTTTCCATGCCTCTTCTTCATGTCCTATCCAGATCTAGATGTTGCCCCGATCAAGAAACGAAATCCTCGAGACCCCAGCAGTCAGGCAACCGATGATCTGGAAGGCACGTTAAGTCCCAACGAAGGGAATGCCACGCGTGGGGGCATAACGGCCAGTCGAAGCTCGAGCCTAACCTTACCTCAGGCTCCCCCGATCCCCGGCATCACCTCAGCTAAGGACGACAAGACATCTGCATCCGCCATTGCTCAAGCCACATTACCTCCGCAACCAGCAACGATCAACGGCATTGCCACGCACAACCTTGCGCCAGGTTTAGGAAAGGGCAAAATTTACGAGCCCAAGATTTACGGCTTCAAAGTATCGGAACGAGCGAAGAGCGGGCCCCGAATGCGCTGGCTCCGGTCTAAACCTCTGGACATCAATGAGCTGGACGAAGCAAGAATATGGCACGAACGATATGGCGGCTCCGTGGATGGTGATCCTGAAGAGGAAATGAGGCGTCTGCCGGGAGGGTCGCAAGATAACGAAGATGTTGATGATGATGATGAAGAGGAGGGGGAGGAAGAGGAAGGTGATGACGGTGGTGCAGAAGCAGCTGACCAGGACGGAGATGCGATTATGGCCACCCAGGGACAGAATCAAGTGCCGATCACTCAAAGCAGCCAGCGGGGCAAGTCAAAACGAGAGCCTGATGCCGATGAAGACGCCCTGATGGCGGGTCAAAGTCAAGGCGGCAATCGAGGCAAGTCTCGGCGAAAGCCTGGGACGAGGGGACAGGGGGTCGACGTCTCTGTGCAGCAAAAGGGAGAGGGAAATTGGATATGAATATGGCAGCAGACGAAGGCGATGGACGATGATGCCGATGACGAAAACAAGACTGAATGAGAAGGGGCGCCCCCCTAAAGCTGACCGGTGCAAGAATGAGCATACCAGCTGACTCTGTTGATGAAATGAATATGGAAAGAAGTGTGTCTTTGACCAGCATCCCAGCAGGGCATCTACTCTGACAAGTCTAGTGATTTTCCTCGCCCGCGGCCTCATTCAGTAAAGCCGAGCTCGCAGACCACTGCTGGGGATCTTTGCGAGTATGCACCAGGACAGGAATAGGAGAATACAGGTCCCGGGCTTTGGGATTTTTGCCCCATCCGCCGCCATGCTGACCACACGCAAACTTTTTGCGGCGCTCGAGCCCAGCGCAATAGGAGGAAGATTCTACTGTCGGCAGCAGCAGCAGACGACGGCAGAAGCGGTACAGAGACCGGCGTGCCCGACAACATGAAACATAATATGGCCGAAGATAGACAGACAGAAACGCTGAAGGAGTAATGGAAGATCAACTGACATGCGGGATCAATGCCAGGGAGCAAGCGGGTGAGAAGGTGCTGATTGAATTGGGATATTTGAATTCTGGCAGGAGGCAGACTTGTTGTTATTACACATAGTGGACAAGGGCAGTATCTGGCATCTACCCTGCTACACATCCCGTCTGGCTTTTTCGCTTCTTCACTCTCTTTCTTGATACCTTGGCGTTGACCTCTCCATGCCGTGTCTTCCCACCCCCCCCCCTTTTTGATCACACTCAGGCACGCAGAAAAACAAAAAAATAGGGGTGTCGAGCCCCTCCTTCACAAGGAGCAAAAACTTAACGACGAAGCAGCTCAACTCTGGTTCGTGATAAGCGAAACTCACCCTTGCGGGTTGGTTTTTCTCGGCCGGCCGGTTATACTTGGAATTCGGGTTATAAGTTGAGTCCAGGGAAGATGGTCGTCGAAGAGGAGGGCTGGTTCGAATCGAGGTCCTGCTGCCTGCTAACCCGTTATTGCTAGTTTGACCTGACAGGACCTAGATTAGGTGTGTGTGTGTTCGAAATCGAGGTCCTGCTGCCTGCTGGCCCGGATGCCAGTTCGACCTGACAGGACCTGGATTGTGGTCATGTCGTCGGGATCGGATCGGGTTTCTTCGCCCTTGTTGTGGTAAGGGGGTCTTTGTGTGATGGAAATTGGGGAAAGTAATGTGATATATGTGTGAAATTTTTTCTTTGGGTGGGGTTTGGTTTGGATCGCACCCGATGGTGAAGCGCGAGGCTGAGAGATATGTATAGCGGAGAAGGCCTTCCCCAGGGAAGACCGTCCCTGCCCGAGGAAGGAAGAACTGGCAGAACATGGTTGCGATTTCAAGTCCAACTACATTTTGTCTTCAGCCTCCAATGCTGGACTATCTATCGTCCTTCTCATCTTCTTGATCATACACGGCTGCAGGCTGCGACGTTCCCCTTCATACAGCTTGAGAAGGAAAGGGCTTGCCGGATATGGCTGTGGTTCAAATCCAATTAACTTTCTACCTTCAGCCTCCCCAGAATACCGCCCTTCTTACCTTATTGATCATACACGGCCATGAGCTGCGGCGTTTCCTTCCTCCAATTTGACGAGTGGTGAGAGAAACAGCAGCCAATCAGCCGAGTGCAGTCTTGGACTCTGCATAATCAGGCTGAAAGCTAACTCGACCGCAAGTTCAGCCTCACCAGCTCAGGTCCGCACCTTTGGCGATGGACATCAACGCAAGTGTCCGATCATATCGACTTGTGAAAGCCAGGGCCGGAATATGGACGAGACCTCGATGAGCCAACCCTCCTCCCATCCTTCTAGCGCTCTTGTGGTCGACTTCGAATGTCGAAGCGTACCATTGGAGATACGCAAGCAGCTGTACCGGCCGCTTCGCCCCTGGCAGACTCGCATTCTGAGAATCCACCCTTCTGAAGACTTGGACTCGCCAGCGACATGTGAGCTGCTGACTGCAGACCTCGTAGCCATTCCGGGCATTGGGCTAAGTGACGAGGGCGAGCGGGTTCAATACGACGCACTTTCATACTCGTGGGGTTATCCTGCCTTCACGCAGTCCGTTACTTGCAACGGGATACGCTTCCCAGTTTCCCAGACGCTCTATGATGCCTTTCGTTATCTTCGCAGACCACACGATGTCCGATACTTGTGGACGGACGCCTTTTGTATCGACCAAGCAAACCCCGACGAGAAAGCTAAGCAGGTGGCGATGATGGTTCTCATCTTTTTCAAGGCTCGGAGGGTCGTGGCATGGCTGGGTACATGCACAGACGACGATGACTTTCTTTTCTCGTTTCTCTCCACCGAATTCGAAGAATCCGGCCGCAAACGAGGTCAGGCGACAGAGGAAAGTGCCTTGCGCTACTCAAGAGCTCAAAGGGCCGCCACGAAGCTGATCACCACCAAAGCCTTTTTCCAACGCTCCTGGACCAGGGTTGAGTACCATGCCGCACAAGATATGGAGTTGGTCTGTGGCTGTTACACGGCTTCCTTCAGGCAGTTCAAAGGCGCTCTCGGTATTCTGCTCCCCCCCTATTCTACCACTGAAAATGCGGACGAATCTCGTGCGCTGTTACGCTATACCTTCTTCAACAGGGAGTGCTTGATCGCAAACGACATGGATTGGTTTCAAACCATGATAAGGAGCACCATCTACCAGACGACGCTTCCACAAGACAAGGTCTTCTCAACGCTGGGTATTGTGTCCAAGGAGCAGCATACATCACTCCAAAACCCTCGGCCCAACGCCACCAATGGCTTTCCTGCAATCGACTATACCAAGCCTGTTTCTCTAGTCTTTCAGGACTTCCTCAAGCATACCATCAATCAGGAGGGCACGCTAAAATGCCTGTGCATTCTACAAGACAGAAGTATTCACAGCGCGGATCTGCCGTCATGGGCTATCGACTTACGGGTCGACACTCCCCGATATCAAATGGATTTTTCACAGATTTACTTGGGCTTCTGGTCCAACGCAGCAACTCAGGATTTTGATGAGCATGGCATTCTTGTCTGCCATGGTACTCGAATCGCAAGCATCGTTTCGACAAATACAGAATGCAGTTCTCGGGTGCCTTGGTCCAAGATTGGCGGCTATCCAATCCTGGTCGACGTTCTCACTGGCAACTATGTATCAAACGAGAACAAAATTCTTATTCCGCTCCTTTCAGATCCACAAACTGATATCCCAAACATGGATCGTATCGAGAAGGATTGCAGATACACATGGCGACAAGTGGTCCCAGAAGGAGGCACGACGTTCAGTCCAAGCGATTGCGCACCCGAATATGCTTTTGTGTCGAGCTTGGCGAAGGACAAGGATATTTTGGTGTCTTTGGTTGGCTCCGATTGCTTGATTGTGCTGCGGGAAACCCCCGAAGGACGCTTCACCTTCCTGGGGCCTGCAATTTCAGTGCAGCAGTTGAGCAAGGGAGGAGATATGTACCATGTCGTTCTTCCCAACATTTGGTCGAAGGGCATCGAATTTCGAGAGGAATTTCTGCTTGTCTAGACGAGGATATAGAAATGGCAATTTCCAGCCATAAAAACGACCTCATAGCAGATAGTATGGTTTGTTCGACAGTCTCTGTTTCGTAAGTTCCAGGTCTCGGGCTCACCGGAACCACCAATTGACGCTGGCTGTGACGCCCTGGCCAACTCCCTTGACACTGTGCCACCAACCCTTGGGCGTGAAGAGTGCATCGCCAAGTCCAAGAGTCGTCTGCAAGCCATGGGTGCGGACAAGTTCGCTGTAAATGCTGTCCTGATTCCAGATGGCATCGTGGAGGACCGTTTTCTGCGGCCCCACCATCATTTCTTCGCCCCTGATTGCCGTGGAGAACGAGGTCGAGGTCGAGGTCGAGGTAGGTGAAAATAACCTCGTGGTGACTAGCTCGTGATATATCGCGTCGCCGATTGCTGGGGGCAGGAGACGAATGGTCTTCCGGCCCGTTAGTTGGATGAACAGATTCGGGTTCGGGTCGCGGTGGAAGGGGGTGTATGTCGGGGGCCGGCCGAGCCAGAGAGATGAAGAGTAGATGTCGCCTTTTATTGTGCTGGTGGTGTTGGAGGAAGATGGCAGCAGCAGCTTGGGGATGGGGACGTCGGATTGTAGTGATTGCGGGAGGGAGGAGAGGTCGCATTGCGCGAGGTAGATTGACATATTTGACATATCACCCATATTACTGCCATCAGCCTGGGAAGAGTTGCTGGCAGGTGGTTTGGATAGATTTGCGATCAGAATCTTCAGGGGAGCTGCTTCGATGCGCTCGAATCCCTCTCCATCGCCCTCCCCGTCCCCAGTGATGCTGCCATGGTGAGGAAGAAAAGCTGCAGCACCTCTAGTGGTGCTGGTGGTGATCTCCAACGGCACAAAAGTCGATTCATGCTCGGACCAGAATGAAGTCCGCAGCTCAGACGAACGAGGGACATTGATGATCACATCCCCATCGCTGGGTTCGGCACCGCCACCGTTGGA
This sequence comes from Fonsecaea multimorphosa CBS 102226, assembly GCF_000836435.1. Taxonomy (NCBI): domain Eukaryota; kingdom Fungi; phylum Ascomycota; class Eurotiomycetes; order Chaetothyriales; family Herpotrichiellaceae; genus Fonsecaea; species Fonsecaea multimorphosa. Next base: position 284,198 of record NW_015971654.1, on the reverse strand, counting down.
AATCCCGAAAAAATCAAAGTCCGGGTCATTCTCGTGGACGAACCATTTCGCGCAGGCTGGAGGGAGAGATTCTCTCGAGCAGCGAGGCAGACGCGCCGGCAGGTTTTGTTTGTAGGCCTGTTCAAATACCGTCGTATTCCATGATGGGAGGATGGGGACCTCACGGATATTTTTATCCCTGGCCTTGCTTGAGACGGAACGATGAGGCGCGGGTAGAAAAGAAAATGGCGTATGTCGTCTAAGAGCTGTACAGCCCCTTGTCCGCAGGGCGAGACATGGCATCTGTTGTGCTCTTACTGCCCTGCCTAGGTAGACACGAGTGTTCTCGCTCTTCGTATTCCTCCCTCTGTCCGTCGTATTACTGCTCGTGTAGGTACGAGTAAGGAAGGGAAGAAGAACCTCGGGTGGGTTTCAGCTCCTTCGGCGGGAGATGGCGCGATATGAGCTCAGGCCTACACTTATTAAGACGTACTAATAGACGTATTAGGCCAACTAAACACACTCACAAATGATCAGCAATTGCGGGTTGCCTGACACGTCCATCCCGGGAGACAAAGCCCCCCCTCCACCCTTCGCAGCTCCGCATCGCCAGGAAATGACAAGACTGCGTATAGAAGTGCCTGATTTCTCACCCATCCTGCTGAGCCAGGGAACCAGGTAAGAAAAAGCTCTTGGACATTTTCCCTGGCGTTGTCTCCTCTGCTTTTCCTCCTTCTTCCTCGTCACCTCTGGACGTTTTCTGTTTCCAGAGCTTCTGGATCCTGCTCCTCCGCACTGCTTTTCTCCTTTGATTACTAGGTACCTGGGTACTCTCCCGCCAACATGACGGCGCGAGTCGACCGCATTCGCCATGGCGGGCCTGCTTCCAAGGACGGCTACACATTCTACCCGGTCCTGGTCATCGGTGCCGGCGAGTCTGGCATTGCCATGGGCTGTCGACTGCGACAGGTGCTTGGGTTCGATCAGTTCCGCATCTTTGAGCGGCGGTCTGCCCTGGGAGGCACATGGCATACTAACCAGTATCCCGGCATTGCGTGCGATGTGTAAGTTTGGTTCTCTACCTCTTCCTTTCTACAGTTGGGTTGTGGGTTGATCTGACGACTTCGACAGCCCCGCCATCATGTACTCGTTCTCCTTCGCCCAGAACCCTCACTGGACGTCGCTGTTCCCCTCCGGACCCGAAATCATCCAGTACCTCTACGACGTGTGCGAGAAATTCCAAATCCTGGACAAGATCCAGTTCGATACTTCGGTCAAGGGCATGCGCTGGCTTGATGATGTTCAAGAGTGGGAGGTCGAGCTGGACCATCTCGCCCCGGAGATAGGTGACTTGTCCACCCGTGAGAGACAGGCGCTGGAGAAAGAGAACAAACCCACAGTCCTGCGCACCGAGATTGTGCGGGCAAAAGTCGTCTGCAGCGCCGTGGGCGGCTTGGTCGAACCCAAACCACCCCTCGACGTCCCCGGGTTTGACACCTTTGAGGGAGAAATCGTCCATACCGCACGCTGGAAACCCGACCTGGATGTGCGAGACAAAAATGTCATTGTCATCGGCACGGGTTGCTCGGCAGGACAAGTCGTCCCGCAACTCGTCAAGCCGGAACACGGCGCCAAACAAGTCACTCAGCTGATGCGCTCGCCCCCTTGGGCCGTGCAATTCCTCCCACCTGCGGCCAAGGAGTTTTGGAAGAAATGGATCCCCTTCCTCTCCCAATATGTTCCCGGGTTCCAGAACGGGTTGCGCAAGTTGATGTTCGCCATGAGCGAGCTCGAGTTCGTCGAGTTGTTCACGCCCAACGAGGCCGCGAGACAGCGCCGCAAAAGGAAGGCCGAGGAGCTCCTGCGTTACCTCCGCAAGACCGTGCCCGAGGAGTACCACGAGATCATGACTCCCGACTACGAAGTCTTTTGCAAGCGCCGGGTCGTGGATGAAGGGTGGTTCCAGTCTCTGCAGCTACCGAACGTGGAAATCACCACCTTGCCCATCACATCCATCCAGCCTCGCTCAGTGACCCTGGGCCCCGGCCGCCTCTACCCGCCCATGTCCAAGACAGACTCCAAAGCTCCGACCGAGCAACGCACCGTGCCCGCCGACGTCATCATCATGGCCAACGGCTACGAGACAAACCAGTGGCTCCACCCGCTCGACGTAACAGGCCGCCACGGCCGCTCTTTATACAAGACGTGGGACGAACGGGGCGGCGCCCAAGCCTACCTCGGCACCGCGATGGACGGCTTCCCGAACTTTTTCATGATCTTCGGCCCCAACACAGCGACGGGCCACAGCAGCGTGATCCTCGCGAGCGAGAACGCCGTCAACTACGCCCTGAAATTCATCGGCCCCATCCTCCGCGGCGACGTCGAGACCGTCGAGGTCAAGGAGAGCGCCGAACGCAAATGGACAGACGACCTCCAGCGCGAACTGCGAAACAGCGTCTTCATGTCCGGCGGCTGCGTGAACTGGTACACGGACCGCGTCAACGGCTGGAACTCGACCGTCTACCCGCGCACGCAGGTCGACTTCACCATCCGCTGCATGTTCCCCGTCTGGCGCCACTGGGATCTGGCATACACCCGCAAAGGCCGCGTGAGGCTCGCAGCCGCCCGCGCCGTCAAACTCCTCAGCCTGCTAGGTCTGACCTGGGCTATTGTCTTTACCCGCAAACACGGTCTGCAGAGGACGAGGGATCTTCTCGCCGAGCTGCTCAGGAGCGGGCTGCAGGGCATTCGCGGCGTGGTGCTCAAGGCGAGGACATAGACGTTAGGGTGGAGAGATATACGGGCTATATATGAGATATAAATTTGTAGGTACTAATAAACCAGGCTTCCTCACTCTTCACTCGCCGCGGACCAGAGTCCAGACATCCATTCATCAGGTTCACACAGGGGGGACTTCCCACGTATCATTACGCGGTAGACGTCACGGTGCAACAAGATATTGTGCAATACGCCTATTTTCATTTTTATATCTATCTCTATGTACAACCGGGTTTCCCCTGGGCGGACCAAAAGACCGTCGTGGGCTTCACTAGCCACAAGATAATACAGTCGGATTCCGCCCGAGCTCCAACGCGTTTTCCCGTGCTTCCACCAAATTACATGAATCACGTATCAAGAGAACCCCCCTTTCTTCGCAGGATCAAACAGCACCCCAACGACCTCATCAAGAATCGTAAAGACGAGATGCTGATTGAGTCGCGCGTTGTTCATGGTGGCCGTGATCCTTCTGGCAGCGGCTTGCGCATTGGCTCTTCCCACCACATTTCCAGCCAGGTCAGGGATCAGCGTGGCCAACATCAGCGCCGCCTCCGACTTTGACTTCTTCTTGTCCGCAGCTGTTCGTGGCGTGGCCTCTCTCATCTTGCCTCCGCCGGGCCACATGGTCTCCTTGATCATGTCAATGTACCTGAGGAGTGATTCCTCTTGCACAAACCCTGTAAAGATTTCGCGGATTTTGCGTTCAATGGTCCCTCCGAGCAGCTGATGAAGAACCACTATCACGGCACGCCCCCGAAGCCAGTTGTTGCCTCGATTCAGCTCGAACGTCTCGAGAAAAATGTCACAGATTGGCTTCACAAACGGCTCCAGTTCCTTGTCCTCAAAAGCTGCCAACTCCGCCTCAGCCTCGGCCACTGGACCGGGTTCCAGAGGAACAATGTCAGCCTGATTCATGCCCAGCTGGTTTGTGGCGGCCGAAATCAGGTTCTGTCCCGCTACAGATAGTTGATCCAGGACCGACACGTTACCCAGGAACTCATCCATGCCCTCGGTGACAGAATTGTAAATCCGAGTCACGATATCTTGTGCGTTGGACTCTTTGCTGGTGTCCTGGTGTGACTTGATACTTGACTGTGAGAGAAACGAACGTAATTCTCTGCTTCGACATACATCGGGCATTTGGAGTAATTGTTGCAAGTAATGCTCCAGTGCAAGACGCCGGTTCTGCAGAAATTGCTTTTGAAGCTTCATCACAACCCTCCTCCGAGGGAATTCGAGATTCCTGGTTGAAGGGTATCTGCGTCGTAGTCGTTGATGTAATTCATGGAATTCGGAATATCGTCGAGGAATCGCCCATACTGCTGCCGGCATTTGGTCACCAGCCTGTCTCTGCACTTCAATAACATACAGCGCAAATTCCCGGCCGTCGTCTTCCTTTCCCACCACAACAGACTTGATAGAGATGCTGGATCGACCATACAAACTGTTGTCGCTTTCCTGGACAATATATTGCTGACGCTGAAGCTCCTTGCGACGGATTTCCCTCTGGAGACTGGATTTGGATTTGTTCAGAATTCGCAGCTCCGCGATATTGTTTGTTAGCTCAGCCTTACGAGTCAATGTGTCCACCACGGATTCTTGGGCTACCAAACGCTCTATATCGTTATTAAGAGCTGTGATCGCTTCAGCAAGGCCGAGATCCCCTGGCGCAGCCTCATGGATCTCGTCCTCGTCTCCATTGTCCCCTTTATTGTCGTCATTGTCGACGTATTCATCCTCAATAAACTTTTCTTCGTCAGGAAAGAGATCGTTGTCGGTGAATACACCGATACGGGAGGAGGTGTTGACAAGTCCGAGAGTTGCCAGGCTAGGTTTGGGTCTGTTGGCCTGGTCAATGCCGGGGATATCGAGGGAGCTACGGGGCGAGTCGATGTTCTTCGCAGATTTGGTCGCCGACACCGGGGAACCAAACAGTGTATCGTCATCGTAGCCCATGGTCTCATCCATCGGGCTGTCAGTCATAATGTTATTCATCGCCGCCTCCATATTCTCAATGACCTCACGCTGATCTAGGGAGTCGCCATTCAGGGACTCGTGTCCGAGGCTGTGAGTGGAATGTGCCAACGGGTCAGTGTCATAACCATCGTCGAACAAGGGCGTGGAACCGCTAGATCGTTTGGCAAAATCTCCATCGTCAAACAACTTGGAAGAGGCCAAACTTCGAACATCCGACGACGACACGGCAGCTCGCCTTAGATCTTTATTTCGCATGGCAAGTTGGGAACTGGTTTTCGTCACAGGAGGACCCTGGGTTAGGGCTCTGCTAGTGTCAGTTGCAACCTGCCCGTTCCCCTCAGAAAGGGTGCCTGTACTTTGCAGGCGAGGACGTGCTGCGGCTGCTTCGGCAGAAGCCAGAAATTTGTAGTAGAGGTCGGATTTTCTAAAGTTTGGCAGATGTCGTGTTTCCAACTCTTCCAGGACGGCAGACTGAGCGGCCAGAATGGCAGTTCTAGCAGCTCGATATTGTTGAGGAGTCGCCTTCCGTCCAGCGGCCAAGAAGGCTTTGATGGCATCCTTGGACTCTTGTGGAATGTTCAATTCTTCCTTTAACATGTATTTTTCACTAATTTGAGCAATGTCCATACGATCTGCATCGGTCCAATTTTGTTGAATAGCTGGGTTCAACTCATCCCCGAAATCGTCCTCAAGGGGATTGCGGAAGCCGTCGACCACCACCCAAAACTGTACCATAGACATACGATTCTGGCGATCCATGAACTCCATGAAATACGATAGTCCTGAGGCAGTATGCATAATCTCTACCATGGTCCATTCGCGGGGCTTCGAAGCTGGGATGGGCCGCGAGTCAGGCTGTGGCATCACTGCCTGCGGAACGGGTCCGGTCTGGGTGAGTTTGGCAATCTTTTGGTCCAACACGCGTTTGGCCATTTCCAACCTCCGCAGGTAGACGGGATCCTGACCTTCGACCAGGCTCTCGCGCTGAATCTGGCTCGCGACTGAGCTCCGGAACCGTCGAGCATCTGACAGGTTCTTGGTTTTGCGAATGGCTCTAACAAATCGCTCAAAAGCACGCTCGCTGTCATTGGGTGCTAAACGTGGCAACTCTTGACCGGTTTTGCTTCGGGGGACGGGAGAAGCGTGCTGATCCAAAGCCGCTCTCATTCTGCGCACTGTCTTTCTGTCCTGTAAAGCGGTCCGTCCATAGGCTTCGACGATTTGGTTCCACGTGTCCGGATCAGAAAGCAACTGCATGATCGGAAACAGCACAGCGCCGGCGACAATTTCCTTTACGAGCACCAGGGTGGCGCGACTGCCCATCATGCTTGGGGATAAAAGGTCCGGCAGGATGCGGACCAGGGTTTTCCGAAGGTGGTCTTGCTGGACCGTCTTTGTATCCGAGTACGCAAGGGCAGCAGCAGGATGCAGCTTTCCATCCTTGTACTTGGCTGCAATAGCCAATTCCAGCTCTTCGGATTCGGTAACATTGCGATTCAAGCTGCGGCCTCGAACAACTCGTTCGGCCTGGTCAAAATCACGCAGATGTGCGGTGATCAAGGGCACAATCTTGGACACGACGACATTGACCATGTCCTCGGCGAGGATCCGGTCTCTGATCTCCACCAACACAGCGCGAATATTTTTGTCCACTTCATTGATGAAGACCGGACTCTTGGAAATGTTCTGGTACCAGGAGGACACGAAGTCGCGGAGGGCAAGACCAATCAGAGCCTCAAGGGCTTGGGAGACGACAAAGGATTGGTCGTAGAGATGGAGAGGTTGGTAGTGTTGAGAGACTCGGAGAGCTGATACTTCGGAGTCCCACTTCGGAGGGAGAAGAAAGGCAGGGGACGCATTGGGAGGCTCGGACAGGGCCTGGTAGGCGGCGCGCGACCTAGAGACACCAAGGGTTGCTGCAAGCAGAATCACAAGAGTGACCAGAGAGCCAAGGGTGAAAGCGTATCCCAGGAAGCGCAAGACGGGAAGGGCGCGGACTGCAAGACCCCATGCGATGAAGGCTGCAATGGCGGCAGACAAGACATGTCTTTGGTTGAGGTTCATTCTTGATCTTGAGACCGACTCATGTTTGAGGGATCGGTATGGCTGCGCAGCCAGCCCGGTGGGGAGGATAGACGGCGACCTGACATCTACACCATCGCACGGGACAATCGGGAGGTGGGGAACGGACAGAACATGATGAAGAATTGAGGATAGTCTGCTGGCAGAGATCAAGCCGAGCTGAGCAGATCAAACCTGAGGAGGAGGCGGAGGCGGAGGCGGCGAGGCGGCCAGAGCATTCTATTCCATTGACCGACACGGGAAGAGACAATCAATAGTATACGAGGTGCGACATGGATGGTGGTTGTCGCAGGGTGTCGAGGTGTGTGCAAGTGTGTGCAAGTGCCAGACTGGCGCAGGCAACTCGAAAGGCAGGCTACGCTATGGGAGAGGCTAGTAGTAAGTGGGAAGGTGGAAATCGTGATCGTCATACCTTCCCAAGTGGTGGGATGACAGATCAGTGGCTGCCGCTCGCTGCTGAGGTCACCACCCATTCACCACCCATCACCAGCGGTCCACCGGCGGTCACCAGCAGACTGGCAGCAGTCACCGAGTCACCTGCGCTCCCCAGCGTGCACCACCCGCATGGGGACACAGCATCCAACCCGCCTAATGCATGAATGACCCTTCCATCCTGTATCTTCTACTGGTTGCCCTCCCACGCCCCGTCGGCTTCTTTGAACCAGTTCTCGTTGCTAGGGAGGTTTGATGAGTCGAAAGCTTTATGTTATTGCTTCTGCGGCATGCAAATGTGGTAGGTGATGAGCAGATGCGCCAACCAGAATCTGCGCGGCGCCATTCTTTACCCTCTTCCGCGACGGATGGGATTCCGAGATCCAGGTATCCTCTCTTCCTCGCTGGCACCGCTTCTTCTCTCGCAGTCTCGCTTATCCTTACCAGCAGTCGCCCCTGAGACACATCTTGAACTTGCTGATCCCCCCTTTGCGTCGCGGCGCGGAGTTCTGAATCCACCATGAGAGTCACCTGCCCCAGCGGGCTGGCACGGCTGGCTGGCACGGCTGGCTATTTGCAAAAGATCCCTGGAGGACTTCGGGCAGAACTACCAATCCCAAAATGCTGGCATGGCTGTCAATGGTGTTGGGTTTCATCAAGCTGTCCTTCATCCCGCTGTCAATGTTCTAACCTGCAGCTGCGGGAGACCAGGGGTTGCATTAGACAAGTGGTATTTGGAAGAGCTGCACGCGTGATTGAGCCAGAGCACAAAGGACCTGGCGACCTGATGCTGGTGGTGAAGGTGTATGGGCGGGCTCCCCTTCTCCATGGTCCATCATCCTCCTACCCTGGGCACCTGGCTGCTGGCTGCAGGAAAAGACCTTGGACGGTCACCGCTAATTGTGTTTCAAAGGCCTTTCTTCGTATTGCACACATTCCGTTCTCGTATTCAGCTTTGAAGATGCGACTCCTCCGGGCCAGGTTGCGAAGATCCTCAGCCGAGCAAGGGTCAGTGTACGGTAGCACAAGACACCCCAATAGCTTCTACATCCAGCGCGGTCTGGCTGCCTTGCTGATACCAGACAGCCTCCACATGATGCATCATTGATTTTACAAAAAGAGGCAAAGGCAAGGTCGAATCGCCACCAGCCGAGAACGCGTGGCCAACAACTCGACGCCTTGGACTGCGAAGAGCCTAAGCAAGCTACCGCTGATAGCCCTAGCATGGACTTCGTTTCCGGGCCGTAAAAGATTGCAACCCAGGATTCCATGTTTGCACCAGGGCGCTGTTCCCTGTCCCGTCTTTACGAGGTCAGTGACACGGGAGCACCCAGGGAGTACAGGTCCGATCGGGTGCAACAAGTGGTGGACACAGCGCCTAAATCCTCCAGATCGATAGTATCCACTCCACGCTAGGCACCGCCACACGGCCCAGAAGCAACCATTTTAGGGATTGGGGGAAGGACGCCACAGTGTCCCCTCCATCCGCCCTCCCACCCGTGGCATTACTGCTGGTTCTTGCGATTTGAGGGGATTTACGAGGCGGCAGAGAGCGGATAAGTCGTCCTTACAGAGTAGGCCTCGCTCCGCGTGGGTTGACGGAACATTGGTCGACCTCGAAGCTTAATGGCTGTTCAGACTTCATCACAACTTCGGATTCAGTATCCGTACCAAAGGCACTATCTGCTGGCGTGGATTCGTCGCCCTCCCTGGCCGTCTCCTTATTTTTGACACTTGACCTGGCCACCCCCAAGGTCTAAGGGATGCAGGTGTCAAAACACTTCTGAGGCCTTGCCGGCATTCTTTGGATGTGCAGGTCAACATTGGGGCCATTCAAGGCGGCCACCAAAATCTCTCTTGCCGCAAGCCATCGCTTACCCATGACCGCCTGTCTGAGACTTCCCGAGGACTGCCTTCCGGGCGTTTCCCTTTGAACAAGGTCATGAAGAATCTTGAATATGCATGTGCCATCATCAGAGCGGTGAAGGTCCACCAACAATCCATTGGCGAAAATGGGGGCCTACACCCCAGTCATGCAAGCTACGCAGGTTTGGGTGTCAGTCACTCTACCCGCCTCATGGGATCTTCTTGCATGTACTCGGTACTCGGTACGCTGTACGTAGTAGAAACTGCAACCCAGCGCCACCGAAACGATGATATGGCCATCGGGCAAAACAGGTGGGTCAACGAAGTCGACACGCGAGCAGAAAGAAAGTATGACACACTGGTGTTGCTAGCCACAGCACCCAACACTACGACATGATTCGTACTAGAGGCCTATCCAGCAAGAAGAGTACACTTGAGGAAGTCTGCGCAGTCCTTCGATGGCTCTTTTCGCTTCTGCGTGCAAGGTCGGCGCACCATAGCTCGATGCCGAAAAGTTGTCGACACTAAAGCCGCCCATCAAATGCAGGAAATGTTTCCAAACAGGCTGTGGTTTTATAAAATCTTGCGACGGCTTACTCCGTACTGTGGCATCAGGTCCACCTGGTAGGACAGCAAAGCACCAACTCCAAGGATTTGCGGCATCTGTTATTTGTGGAGATGCGCAAGACCACAGGGACTCTTCGACCCTCCGCCAGCCGTAATTGCGTCCCGCTTCCGCAAGGGGGACGGTTGATCAGAGACCGCAACTCTCCAAAACCAGGCGATGCTTTGAGAACCCAACGACGTTGAATCTCTCCATGTTGAAAGTTTGCAGAAGAAGTGATTGAGCGAGTAGCGACAGGCCTAACGCTCACACACCAACAGTCGGGACTTGTGCCTTATGGGTTCCCATGCGGGACAGGTTTGGGCTGACCAGCTTTTAGCCTCAGGCCTAAAGAACCCTACACGGAGAATGCCAGCTGGCCCCGGTCAGAGCAAACCACCCTGGAAACGCGGAACTGCAGGCTTCCTCTTCCGGGGAAGCCAGGTTCCCCGTCGAACGGTGCAAACAGCCCCCGCGCTTTCGAATGCCCACCAGAGGTCCAACCCTTGTGTCGTTGACAGTTGGCAGCATGCTCAATGGGCCGTGGAAAAGTAATAATACTTATTACGATTTGCCGTTTCGTTATGTCAAGAAACGAATTTGGGGAGGTGGTCTCTGTGCTTCCAGCCCTGACCTCTGAGCGGGCCTCTGTCACGGAAGAGCAGCTTGGTTTTGGGGGGTGAAGTGCCCCTTGTCGAGGCGTTCGCGTCCCGCACTCCCTCTCCTCCATGTGCTCTCCCTCGGGCACGAAGTCTCTTTTAATGGGGCTAGTCTTGCCTGAGTTAGGCGGTGCAACCGAAGGTGAACCTTCGATGCCTGAAGGTGGTTGACGAAAGAACCTTTCGGGCCTTGTCTCACTGGGGCCGTGGACTCAAACCCCGTCCTTTTCGAAATCCCAAACCTCCCCTCTCCATGAGTTCCTGGCCCCTCTCCCGCCCTTGTTGTGCCAGGGAAACACCCGCACTCGCACACATTTCGACAAGATTGCGGCATCGCCCTTCCCACGGCTTGCGGAGACATGCTCCCACGCTGCTATTCTCGGCTAATAGATCATCTTCTCACCACGGAATCACTCGACTGGGAAATGTGACCAAACGGTCAACAACGAGCCCTTCCGTGCAGAGGCTAGAGCGGATAATCCTGGACCATCTGCCCAGTGCCCCCATGGCATGGCCCATGCCTTCTCGAGACCCCGGTCGCGACTATCCCACTCTCTGACCACTACTGCTGCTATCTTGCTCTTATCCAAAACCACTCGTCCCTTCTCCTCCCACAAAATCCACACACCCTTTGCATCATGCATGCCGCCGTAGTGCTCGATGTCAAGCAGACGGCTCGCTTGTGGCATGCTGCCCAGCACCATTGGCCGCTTCGCCTGTTCGTCCTGTCCTTCGAGCGACTGCTCACACACACCTCCCTTTCTTCGTGCCTGCACCAGCACCACGCCGCCGATCTGCAAGCCGGACCTCCACCGCCTGTGTCGCTCAGCTGACCCAAGATCGTGCTGCACCTCTCGAGCCGTCCTTCTCCTGTGCCCCTGCTCCCTTACTGCTCCTGGACGAGTTGGGAGAGCCGGCGCCAGCCCATTGTGCGAGCCCACTGGCCGCATTCGATGCAGCAATAATATGTTCCAAACTGTATCGACTGCATTGGTGGAGCCTGAGATGACTCCCAAAGGTTCTACGGGACATTGACGAGCGAGGCTGACTGCCTTCGCGTCGGCAGAGTGGCGAGGTGACACAGCGCCAGGGGACCGACGCCCTGCCCTTGTCCTGGTCGTCGCTCATCTGTCAATCGCTCGCCTTGCTAACTAGTCCACCGCATTTTGAGATATCCCGCTCGCCAGATCCACGTCCTGGGCAGGCTGTCTCTTCTTTGCCTGCCCTCTTGTTGAGCCGTGAGTGTGGTCTCGTCAAGGTGCACCGGTCCAGGAAGCCTGGGCAGTTCCGCACACTGGCGAGCCAGACATCACGCACCTCACTCAAATGGGCAGCGCTAGCCCGATAATTAGGGGAATGAAATAGACAAGGCCACATGGGTCGAGCTGCAGAGGCGCAAAGCGGGCACGTAAGTTTTAACCATCCCATTCCCCACCGCGATCACAGAGCATCCGGGTCTTTGCGCAGAAAGGCAGCCAATTCCTCATCCTTCATCTACACCCGGCTATCCTCTTACATCTGCTCTGGTTCTCCTAGGATGTCTTCGTCTATTTAGTTCCCTTTGTCTTCGTCTCTCTCCGGTTGGGTTAGTCAATTGCAGTTTGGCCATTGAATGAGTCCTTCTCTCACTCTGGGGTTGAATTCTTACGTTTACACAACCATCAGCCTGCCGGCATATGATTGGCCTGTCTGTCACCTTGACCGACTGAACAGGCGTGCGACCTGTCTATATTAACAGGGTGGCTTCCAGAGGGGAGTGCTGTCTCTCCGACTACACCTGAACGTCATCTGAACTTGACCTGTCGGGCAGCTGGTGGTGGTTGGAGCTGCTTTCTCACCTGTTTGTTAGCACCGAGACATCTCAGTTCACACTCACTTTCAGGTATATATCGATTCACTGTCGGATGGTCCCTGCCCCTGCCTCCAACGCCTCGCCTGGTTCTTGCCGCTCGTCACGGTATTCACCTCTTGGCAGTGACGCCTCGAGGGACCTACATAAAGATCCGACAGCCATGCTCGTTCTCCAGCGTAATGCCATCAGATCAGCCTGGCAAGACCCAATAAGCAACAAGAGCTCCTTGTCCGCCAACCTCGGTCCTGTTTTCTCACCTCGCGCTTGCCCTGGTAAACATCATTCTCAAGAAATAGCTCCATCATGACTGATTCCAATCAAGAACCCGATCCCTGTAAAAACGGCACAATGTCAGACTTCACGAACGGCTCCAGTCCAGACAGCGCGCTTCCCTCATCAGCCGCAACGCCCAACCTGTCCGAGAACAATACAGATCTTGATCCATCCGACGACCTTCATACGAATGGATCCGTCATCACCCCGAACGGCATCGTCCGGTCTCGCAGTCCTGAAGTCGATGCCGCCCTCAGTCCCTATGAACACCCAGGCTCAGATCACGTTATTCAGTTGTCCAGTATCGAGCACTGCATGCCTCGGTCGTACATTCGCATCTGTTTTGCATATCGCTTGCCAAGCCCAGACGCACTTCCAGCGGTGGTGGAGAAGTTGAATCACTTCATTCGGAAGACTGTGGACGCGAAGCCATATCTGAGTGGCTATGTGGTAGCAGTGGACAATCCAGGAAATCGTCTGGGTGCAGTTGAGATACGATTTTCCGACACGGACTTCCTCGAATATCCTCACGTCAGCGTGCGTCAATTCACTCGCGAAGAGTTCCCATACACCTATGACGAGATCTGCGAACGAGGTCTACCGCCCAGCGTCATCAAGCCTGAGCTGGTCTCTGCGTTGGGAGAGTCTGCTGATGAGCACCGGGCCCCGGTTTTCAGAGTCCAGGCAAATATTGTGGAAGGGGGCATCATCGTGTCCGTGTACCTCCACCATTGCATCTCTGATGGCACAGGGTTTGGCTTGCTCGCTTCAGGCAGCGTGCTGAACGATGACTTCGCTTTCGACCGTCACTTGGATACTCGCGGTCACGACATTCCAAGTCTCTCGATGAGACTCGACGCGTTCGCTACTCGCAAGAGCATCGTCAGAAGGGAGCTGTCCTACCCTCTCGCCAATCAGATCACCAATCGAGAGCTGAAGTGGAGGACGGCCCAGCCGATACCTGCAGCAGAGGAGGCCATCAAACCTCGGGGTCGTGGCTGCGTATTTGCGTTTCCCGAGTGCAAGCTGGAAGATCTGAAGCGAGATCTCCTGGCTCATGCCGATGACGCCTTCATGACACGGCATGACGCTTTGCTAACATTGATCTGGCATGGAATGACGAAGGCCAGGGTCCCTTCTGTGCCGGAGGTGACTACGTCGAAGCTTCTAATCCCCGTCGACATCCGCCGTAGGCTGAAGAAGCCACTGTCAGAGTCTTACTTTGGAGCCGCCGTCGATTTCGCTTCGGTCGAAATGCCCGTTTGCCACTTGGCGGACAACAGTGTAGCTTCTATGACCGAGACGGCATTGGCGGTCCGTAAGGCCATCAACGCAGTTGATGAGCCTTATATCCGACAGGCGATTGCCCTGGCAACATATCCCAATCCCAAGATTGACGTCCGAGATTTGCAAGCGAGCAATATGGACCGAACAGATGGTGCAGATATGTACATCACGAGCTGGTTGAAGCTGAAGACGTACGAATCGACTTTTGAGATGGACCTCGGTCGGCCAGACTGGGTGCGGAAGCCCTGGAGTAAGGATCCTGGCTCATGCATCATCTTGCCGTACGACGACCGAAAGGACTATCTCGAGGCCGTCATACAGATGGCAGAAGCAGACATGGCCCGACTGCTGGAAGACCCAGAGTTCATGGGATATGTGAGCAGATGCATAGAATGATATGGCTCAATGCCAGCACCGAATTTCCTTTATGGCGCAAGGCACAAAAAGGGAACCGTGAAGTCACGAAGAATGTATGTTTGCGGCCTGGGACTTGGGGGACTCGAAAAGCATTGTGAGCGACGACAATTTCTTTGACAGGGGAGATGTGGAAGGACACCACGACTTACCTGACGGGGTGGAAGGGCTGGAAAGGCTGGACAGGCTGAAAAATCACATAATGGAAGGCGAAGAATGGAAGGCGAGAAATGTACAACTACTCTAAAGCGTGGGACAAATCGAACATCGACCGGGAGGTGAGGGAACTAGCGGATGGGAAAAAGGGCAGTTAAGTTGACAAGGACTGTTTTCGGCTGGAGGACTAACGTATTCCCCTTTTTTTCCATATGAATCACCGAAGTTTTCAATCTTTCATCGAGCATTGACTTGTAGAGATGAACAAGTATGTTGTTACTCAGAGGCACATGTGTGAAAAGGGGAACAAGTTCCGATACTATTTATTACCTCAGGTACCTAGTAAGACAAAGCTGGGGCCTCGGCGGTGATTTACGCCACGTGATCTCGCGTGTCGGTCAAGGGTTATTCCGTGGGCTTCTAGCAGCACCCGTGGCACCCGTGGGTGACCGTGGCACGTCAAGTCTTCAGACGCGTCGAGGAAACTTTTCCCCACGACAACACGCGGTCGCTATTTGGCCACTTCGCACTTCAAACTTCTTGTCGTGCCATACTTTCCGCTCACCCTGGCTTCTCTCAGTAGAGTGCGCCCAGCTTCTCCATCTTCTTCACATCGTACTCGTTGACCTCGCCTTTTCACTGCAGCTCCGACGACCGCCATGACACAGATTGAGAGTAATGACGCCCCTCAAGATGACTACGAAGACATGCCTGGGGGTCCCGGAGCACCCATCCCAATTTCTCAGTTGGTGGTGAGCTTCCGCATTAGATTTGGATCTTCATCTCAGGGAACTGAATCTTTTCTAGGGCGTTGCAGGCCTGACTGAAAGAGACATCAAATTGGTCACCGAGGGCGGCTACCATACAGTCGAGTCCATTGCATACACGTAGGCGCCAACTCCCGTATCGACTGCAACCAAGCTCATGATTCTACACAGACCGCGCAGACAATTGGAACAGATCAAAGGCATATCAGAGGCTAAGGCTTCCAAATTATTGAATGAAGGTTTGCAAACAAACATAGCTTTGGCGACCTAGGCTGATCAGTGGCAGCGATGAAACTGGTCCCCATGGGCTTCACGACCGCCACTGAGATGCATGCCCGAAGAAGCGATCTGATCTCGATAACTACTGGCTCCAAGAACCTCGACCGACTACTAGGTGGCGGTATTGAAACGGGCTCCATCACGGAGATCTTCGGCGAATTCCGCACTGGGAAGAGTCAGATTTGTCACACAATGGCGGTTACCTGCCAGTTGCCCTTTGATATGGGAGGCGGGGAAGGAAAATGTCTGTATATCGACACCGAAGGCACCTTTCGACCTATTCGTTTGCTGTCAGTGGCACAGCGATATGGTCTCGAAGGCGAGGAAGTCCTTGACAACGTTGCCTATGCTCGGGCGTACAATTCTGAGCACCAGCTGCAGCTCCTTCAGCAAGCGTCGCAGATGATGTGTGAAACCCGGTTTTCCTTGCTGATTGTTGATTCGGCGACTTCGTTGTACCGCACAGATTACAACGGCAGAGGAGAACTCTCCTCACGACAATCACACATGGCCAAATTCCTGCGCACGCTACAAAGACTCGCGGACGAGTTTGGCATCGCCGTGGTCATCACCAACCAAGTGGTTGCACAAGTGGACGGCGGCCCCAGCGCCATGTTCAACCCAGACCCGAAGAAACCCATTGGCGGCAACATTATCGCCCATGCAAGCACTACCAGACTGAGCTTGAAAAAGGGTCGAGGCGAGACTCGGATCTGCAAGATCTACGACAGTCCATGTTTGCCCGAAAGCGACACCCTGTTTGCCATTTATGACAGTGGGATTGGCGATCCTCAACCCAAGGACGACAAGGAGTAAGCGAGGAAGGGCAACTTTTATATTCACGATTGAAGATTCATGCATATGAGCAGGTGGTTAGATCTACCTCGTACCTCGTACTCGGTACAGATGTTAGCAGCGGCGCATAGGGGGTCGTTTGCATTCTTAGCGTTAGAGCAAGCATTCAAAGGGGTTCAGGAGTCATGGTTGTTAACGAACTGGGCACAAGCCCCGATTCCCCCAGCAATGCCACAGCCAGCTGAAAAGCCAAGCTATTGTCACATAATGAAGGAACAGACGTGCATTGAGGACACCAAGGATGAAAGTTAAGCATTGTGGCTGATGCTCATCACGGTGGCTAGAGCAAATGAGAGACAAGCCTTGTGCGATGGATGCCAGCTAATGAGCCATGGAATTTCAGGTTTTTGGAGGCAGTGTTACCTATCGGAGCCCGTCTGTAGCCAGCCAAGACGGCAGAGATCGACGGAGAACTTGAAGTTGAAGACTTGTGCTGGTGGCGCCGTAGGGAATACGGAGTATTGGCATGAGATGCAGACCCGGGATGTTCTAGAAGAGATTGTGTAGATGACGTGCATTCGAAGTTCACGAGTAGAGTACCCGTACAGACCGAGTTGTACCGAGTACCTAATTAGACACTTGCACAGTCCGTACTCGGTACCATGGGAAGACAAATGTACGACGAGAACGAGTCAAGAAAGGGGGAAGCCTGGAGCCAGCTGGAGCCTGAGCTGGGCTCTGGAGTGGCTCCCGATCGAGACCCGCTGGTGGGTGGCTGGCTCTGCTATGGGTGCCATTGGGTGGTCGCCTGTGGCTGGTTAGTGAGGCCTAGTAATTAAGGCCGAGGGATCCCAATCTCCAATCCGCCCGGGTCAATGGCCCACGCCGAGGGGACCCCCTTCCCGCTACTGCTTAGGCGTGACCCCTGGCGTCATCATACATGGGCAGCCAAATGGAGTCCAGATCACCGAATACAGCAACAATGCGTCTTACCAGCCTCTCACAACACAGATCCGATCGACTGCGCTGCGAAGCCACGAGCAGCCGACACAACGGCATCAGATTGCATCGCTAGCACATCTTGGCCCATGACCTGCCATCAGCTGGCTGTGTCCTTGTGAACCTACCCTCTCGATCCGTGTTTCCTTGAGCTGTGGTCGCTGTCAACAATTAATTCTTTCCTGATTTCCCTTTCCTCTTTCCGGGCCGCATTCTTCTCACTTGTGTTACTACCACGCCTTGCTCCTTGGGTGTCCTCTTCACGTTGACCACTTTTACTCGGGCGTCTTACGGTTGATCGAGCGCGGCCCGCTTGTCGAAAAACGCGCTTTGAGCTGCCGACTCAATTGTCCACCGCGACAAGTTGTTAGGACGGGATAGCGGACCATAATATACAATGGAAGGTGAGACTTACACAACTCGAAATCAGACAACTTCTGTAGTTGGCTGACAGTCACTGCTAGGCCAGGTAGACGGAAACACGGGCGACGGCGAGTACCTGCGCGTCGCAGAGTCGCAGGAAGGTTATGGGACAGGCCCAGAGATCACAAACTCCAGCTCCGAATTCGATGTCCTATGTGGCCCTCTACTGAACTACCAGCGAATGAGTTATGAAGGCTCCTCAGATGTCTTCTGGCACGGCTCCGTCCTCCTCGTCACGAAACCCAATATCAACACTCCAAATTTGGAACTAAAGACCCTCGGGGCATTGGAATCCGGCGCAAAGTCCAAGTCTTTGCCGTCACATTTGGTGCGAGGGTTGAAGCTCTACTCTGATCCGGATAAGACATTTTGGCGGTTCACTCTCAAAGTACCTCTGGTTGAGGCGGAAGCCAGATGGCAGTACTCGATTTCAAACATGCAATTCCTCACCAATGTCACAAAGGAGCCGTCCAGGGAGTTTGTAGTGCCTTCTACCACGCAATCAATGCGTATCATGTTTCACTCTTGCAACGGGTTCTCGGTCGGAACGGACGAGGATTTCTGGTCAGGTAGGTGTTCTTGGTCAGGGTCTAAAGAAAATGGACGAGGACGTTGACATGTAATCCTCTAGGACCTGCGTTATGGCATGATGTCCTGCGCACTCACAAACAGCGCCCGTTCCATGTCATGATTGGCGGAGGCGACCAGATTTATAACGATTCGGTTCGGGTCAAGGGCCCGTTGAAGGAATGGACGGACATCGCGAATCCCCAAAAGAGACGAGACTACCTTTTCAACGAGGACTTGAGGGACCGATGTGACAAGTATTACTTTGAGAACTACATCCGATGGTACTCCACAGAACCTTTCGCCTCGGCCAATTCCCAGATCCCCCAGATTAACATCTGGGACGACCACGACATCATTGACGGGTTCGGTTCCTATACCGACCATTTCATGAGATGTGCTGTGTTCCGTGGTCTTGGTGGCGTCAGTTTCAAGTACTATTGCTTATTCCAGCATCACACTGCTCCACCAGTTTCCACATTCACAACGGATGCGCCAAAGACCATGGGTGCTGATGCCAATGGCACGGCAGGGGAAGATCCGCGTCAACTGAAAAACACGTATGTGTATAAGAGGACGGCAGACGACCCCAGTTGGATTGTTGGCAAACGCCCCGGGCCTTACGTTGAGGAACGGTCGAGAAACCTGTATATGCGCCTCGGTCGCCGTATGGCTTTCTGCGGTATTGACGCGAGGACGGAAAGGACGAGAAAACAAGTCAACTATTCAGACACATACGACTTAATCTTTGAAAGACTTGAGAGTGAGTTCAAGGCGGCACATGGAGAAATCAAGCACTTGATTCTCCTCCTGGGCGTGCCCATCGCATATCCCCGACTGGCATGGCTGGAAAACATCCTCACCTCGCCCTTAATAGCCCCCATTCGCTTGCTTAATAAGAGGTTCGGCTTCGCCGGCGGGTTTTTCAACCACTTCGACGGCGCTGTTGATCTTCTAGACGATCTGGACGACCATTATACAGCACGCCACCACAAGACCGAACGACGCGAACTAGTCCTTCGACTGCAGAAACTCTCGACAGATTTCTCTGTGCGAATCACTATCCTAGGAGGAGACGTGCACCTTGCAGCATTGGGTCGCTTCTACTCGACTCCTGCAGATAACTTGGACGCAATGAACGATCCACGATACATGGCCAACATCATCTCCAGCGCCATTACCAACAAGCCGCCTCCCCGAGCCGTGGCAAACTTGCTCGCGCGGAGAAATAAAATCCACCATCTGAGGGATGGGAATACCGACGAGACACTCCTCAAGATGTTCAACAAACAACCAGGGGGCGTGATGAAAGGTGCGGAGTGGAATCATTGTACGATGCCAAGCAGAAATTATGCGTGCATCACTGAGGTCTCCGACGACGACGAGGACTCATCGCCAGTCAATGGCGTCCCCAACGGCTCTGCCAACCCGCAATCTACACCTGCATCAGTGAATTCGACGGGTAAGACGGGCAAGTCTCGTCCTCATACGGGCAAGGGTGCACATGACGGACATGGATATCTACACCTTGGTGAAGAGGGGGCGGGAACAACACATCTAGCCGCAGACGGGATCAGTTCAGAGGCCGTAGGCCCACCGCTGAGGGGCGGCTTGAATGTCGCGATCAAGGTCGAGATTAACAATCGAGATCCAGAAGGGAAGACTGAGGGATATGGGATGAGCAGTAAGACACTACCCACCCTTGTTCATGATCGTTGACGAGCCTGCTAATGTTTTGGACCACAGTTCCTAAGCTCACGATCAGAACCAACCCCCAACCATCAGAGACACAAGCATGAACGTCGACCACACTGGTAGTGGGTGTTTTCTTTAGCACATTTCGACCACTTATCTGTCTGTCAGAAGGGCTTGTTTGGAGACGAAACACGATCTTTGTATTATAATACTAGTTTATCCACACGCCCTCGAAGGGGCGGAGAGTGGAAAAAGAGCGGCAGCACGAAGCCCAGAGCCAGAGAGACCAGCTCGCAGTGGATGTGCTATGAAGGGGAAGATCCGACGCCGCTGATTCGACAGCAAATGGCAATTGCAAGAGTATCCAACAGCTCGCGTCCACCTCCATTCGACTGTGTCTCTGCGGATTGCCTGGATTGAAAGGGAGATAGATCAACGACCCAGAGCTCGGGTTTCGGGGGAAAACCAGGACCACAGCGCGCGAAGTTGGGATTTGTTTAGTCTGTCTGTCCCGACTCTTTTTGTGTCCTCGCGTCTCTTGTTTTTGCCATATTCTCGCCAGGAGAGGACTAAGAAGGAGGAGAGTGCTAAAGAAAGTGCACAAGAGAGGGGAGAAAGAAGTGAGATAATATCATGTATCATGTACCAGCACAGACAGACAGACAGACAGACAGCTAGACAGCTAGACAATCCATGTGCCCTGTCGCCAACACTGGACGCTAGATACCGTACTCCGTACCGTACCGAGTTCTCTCAAGACCCATTTACCCTGCTTCATGTCCTTTGTACTCGTACACACACACACACACTCTCTCTCTCTCTCTCTCTCTCTTTTTCCTCGCCATACATGTCCAAGGCACAGTCCTTTCTCTACACACGTACCTAGACAACGTCCCTCTCTTCTCTCCTCTGCCTCTGCCTCTGCCTCTCTACCAAAGTTCCACTTCCCCTTATCCCTTGCCCACAATCCATTCCATTCCATTCCCAGAGTGCTAGAGTGTGTATCGGCCCGGAGTGGGGGCGCGGTTGAATATTCTCAGTGCTCTGGCTTCGCTTCGCTGCGCATCGCATCGCTTCGCCGCGCAGGGAGTGGGGTCATACCCTCGACTCATACATGTGATTCAGCGTCGTGGTCCCACTCCTCTTCAACCCCATCCCGTTGCCGTAGTAATTGTCCTTTTTCTTCCCGGTTGGTGGGAGCACTGGCGCCGGAGGGAGTGGTGCGCCGTTGTTGTTGTCGCCCCTACCACCACCATTGGCGCCCTGCTGCCTTCTTTTCTTCGCCTCGTCCTGTTCCCGCCTCGCGGCTTCCTCGGCGCGAAAAACGAGTCTCGGCCCGGAGATGTTGATGTTGCCGAGTTCGACGACACCGCCGGCGGCGGCGGCGGCGGCCATGGGTGTCGTCTTTTTGACAAAGTCGCCGCCGCCGCCGCCGTCGCCGTAGCCGCCAAAGTCCACCCCGGCGCCCATCAGCCTCGTCTGCTGGGCGCGCACGTGCTCGGCCCGCATCCACTCGCGGCGCGCGCACTCAATCAGCGCCGCCGCCAGCGCGAACATGGTCCACTGCAAGAAATCCTTGACCGGCGCGAGCGTGCCCAGCATGTTGGCCAGGTTTGGATTGCCCGTGTCGTGGAACCGTGACTGCGGACACCACTGGGGCACTTGGCCCTGGTGGCCGGCGAGGATGGGCGCCAGTTCGCAGCTCGTGCACAGAATGGATTGGGAGAACCACATCAGCGTGTGTGCGACGGAGACGCACAGGGTCAAGAATGTCGATCTCACTGTGTATCCCGCGTCATATGCCTGCTGCTGCGGCGCAGCACCGCTGGAAGAAGCGCGCCCGTAGAGGTACGGTGGCGAGGGGAGGCCGTTGAATTGCAGCGCCGCGAGGTGAGAGACCGTGTAGAGGAGGGAGAAGAAGGGGATGGTTCCGACGTAGAATACGAGGGGTCTAGATGAGGATATCGGGTCAGTCATTAAACTATCCCAGTATCTTTCCCGGCCGCTCTGGTGGAGAAGCGAGGACAATTTTTGAAAAGACGTCGCTGGGCAGATGTGAATACGGTGGATGTACCACCTGCAGAGCAAACTTACAGCCATTTGCCTGGCCCCGGCACCATTTCATGTGACCATGCCGCATACTTGGACGAGGCAATGAGAATAATGATGGCCAAGATCAACGAGCATATGAGCAAGATGACTTGAACTGCTCGCGTCTGCATCTTTGCAGCGCTCCCCGCCTTTGTTGTTGCTATCAAAGCGCCGATATAGGTCTGGCCGACTCGAAGACTTTGGGGACGATCGGAGAAGCCTGCTGTCGAGAGTCGAACAAGCAGCGTCCTGCACCACCAACACGGAGATACCGAAAATCCCCTGAATGAATGACTGAATGACTGAATAAAGCGGGATCACGCAGATAGAAAGAATGGAAGAAAGGGTATCTGGTAGCGTCCAGCGCTCAGCGCCAGCGCCTTCGAAAGGGGAGCGAGAGTTGTAAACCCACAGGCAGGAAAGAAGGAACGGATCTGGGTCAGTCCACCTTTGTATATGTTAACGAGAGTATAAAAGGAAAGACAGAAGCTTACCCGCCTGGGGGGGAGCTGGAGATGAAAGAAGAGTAAACGAGAGATTGGCGAAGACAAGGCAAACCCAAAAAAAACAAGGGAAAGGATGGAGTCAAAACTCGATACGAATGCCCGGACGACAGGGCATCCGCGACCTTGCTCCCTTGCAAAAAGAGCCACAGATACCCATGCTCGGCGGGTAGATCAGATCAGGATCGTTGTCGAAGGGGTGCCAGATCAGGCATGTTCAAACTCTCATGACGTGACGATATGGAAAATTGCATGCGGGCTTGACCATAGCATAGCATGATCTCCGCCTCTCAGGAGATGCCGATCGTGACATTTCCTGGGCCGTGCAGCAACTCCTGTAGCACATGGCGGCAGATGGCGGCAATGAATTGGGTCAAGCGCAAAGATTTGGCGTCGATCGGGCGCGGGGAGCCCAGACAACTGGTGCCGCAGATGAGGCTCCAAAGGATCGAAGGTCTGTTGGGCAGAGAGCCAAAGGTGAGGCGCCGGCCTGGCAACGTCGAGATGCGGGGCCTGTTTTGAGACTCTAGTTGCGGCAGATGTTGGTCTGAGACTGGAGGAGGTTGAGTTTCGCGTCTCAGATTGTGTCCCTGTGAGGCAGCGCTAGACCCGATCCGGCAAATAAAGGGGAAGCGGATTGATATCCACGTGACCCGCAGAGAGACTGACAAGGCTGAGGATGAGATGGCATCGTGGAGGGCCAGCGCGAAACAGCTCAACTCAGTATGATCCTCGTCCAGTTGGGGTCATTGTCAGGATCCTTGGAACCGTGTAATATCTCTCCTTCAGAGAGACCGTGCACGTACGCTTCCCCAAGTAGGGTGAAGACCGGTTTGCCATCAACGTCACCAGCATCCGCTTGCCTCAGCACAAACGGTAACGAACCTCCTTTCAAAATGACAATATGGTCGCCTCTGGTGAGATTCTTTGGCCCTATACCCATGTACCCTTTCCTTGTCCTGAAAAATCGTCGGCCAATTGTTGATCGCCGAAGAGCCGCATTGTAGTGCTCCCCGTAAGCGGGTTGCTCGTTCCCAAAGAATTCGCCTGGACGGGGATATCGATCCCGTAGGGGAAGAGGCGTTTCGCCTCCGAGACCAGCGTTGTCGCAATCCCCTGATTTGCCCGAACTGACTTGCTTTTGATTATCGGCAATGGCCCATGCAGGACAGATGCACGCAGGCTTTTCGTCCCTGATTTCAACCTCGAGAATCTCAGGATACGCCATGAGGAAGCTTTCGGCAAATTCCGCTGGTGGTACACCTAACTGATTGCCTAGTATGACTCTGTTTGCGATCAGCGTGCGCCAAAAGACATCAAATGGACGGTGTCCCGTTGGGTAGGAGTTGAACTTGACCCCAAAACACCACCACAGACTCAAGAGATATTGCTTTACGCCGATGATGCGATGTTCCTGCAAAGCGGCCTTCCCAGATACTGCAATCACGTCGGTCTCTCCACCGCATCGGGCAGCTTCCATGAGCACTCTGTCCGCGAAATATGCCTCAACCTCGAGCAGTCCAGAAGCAAATTCTTTGGCGAGTACAGGTGTCGTATCCAGCGAAGCGCGATAGTTCGCCGTCGATGCCAGTCCGAACGATAATATCAATGCTGGCTCTTTGGGGTAGCTGCTCCAGTCAGGTACCCACGAGGGTAAGTGAGGTTGTCTCCTTGACTTGCCGCAACCTGCGTCAGCGAGCATGTCGAGGGAGTTTTCTTCTGCTAAGGTAAGTCGCGCTACCGCCTCGTAGATCTCGGGCAACTGCAGGTCGTAGTCGACTCGAATTTCTCTTTTACCATCAAGCTTCTGCAAATGTCCATGCTGTTGCGTGTCGGGAGTGGCGACGCTCGCGTGAATGATAGTGTACTGATCTTTGACGAGACC
This sequence comes from Fonsecaea multimorphosa CBS 102226, assembly GCF_000836435.1. Taxonomy (NCBI): domain Eukaryota; kingdom Fungi; phylum Ascomycota; class Eurotiomycetes; order Chaetothyriales; family Herpotrichiellaceae; genus Fonsecaea; species Fonsecaea multimorphosa. Next base: position 259,835 of record NW_015971654.1, on the reverse strand, counting down.
GAGGAGTCCATAGACTTTGTCAGCAGGATTTGTTGACTCCTGTTTCCACGATCGTTGAAGAAACCAATGTAAATTTTGAGCAGGGCCTTGTTTTGATTGGATTTTGTAGTACTCCAGGAAGATCGCAACTGCAACAGGGCTCCAACCAGTGCCCTCGATATAGGCGCCCCTGAGTTCTGGGGTCATGACTTCAGGATCATCGATGATTTGCAGCGGAGCCAATCCGAACCGCGTTGATGAATTGATTAGATCAATCCATTCGATTCGGTGGCCACCGCAGAGAAATACCGGAGGGAAAGCTCCATATACATCCCACAGGCAGACTTCTTGAATCACCCACAGGCGCCTGAACCACGCCAGTTCGGAGAACCGAGTCAATGCGAGAGCCTGTTCCACAGTGACTTCAGTCCTTGGGAGCCGTTGTGAATGAATCGGACCGGACTCAACATTGTCGGGCCGCGTTTGTGCCTTGTTCGCCTCTCGGAAGCTCTTGGATGCACCCAGGATCAACTCCATGGCGGCTTCAAATCCATCTGGTGGATCACCCAAATCTACAAACACCTGATTGGCGTGCCGGTAGATTTCGTGCATTTTAGCAACCTGTTTCACTGTCAGATAGGGGGAATACTGATGACCGCCAGTTACCTCGTCAACTCCCGGCCTCGCACATCCGGCGCAGAGTAACGCGCGATCTCACCCTGGATCAGCTCGTGCAGGTTATTTGTACCTACCTGGGCAGACTTCTCTTTATTGTCATCTTGTTGGATAGAAATAGCATCCGCCCATATCCGAAGCTGATTCTGCTTTTCGATGCGCCTCCATTTGCGCAGAGCCTTGTCGAGTGTTGCGTAGATATCGAGTCTCTTGCCATTGCAATAGGACGGTACCTTGATAGTCACATCGCCACAGACGTAGCTGACTTGATTAAAGATCTCATATCAGCCCCAAAGAAGCTTGTACTAGGGTTGAATGGGCGGTAAACTTAAGGAGGCAGGTCGGGACCCACTGGCAGTATACTGAGCCCTTGAGAGTGAGTCTAGGCGAGTGTAGTGTAGAGAGTACCGCAGAGGCTGATCATCCGGACCTGGGAAAAGATCGATGACTCTGATATATGAGTCCGCCGGGAATGGCTCGTAATGGAAAGGACTGTCATCGTCCGAGGGCTTCCCGTTCTTCTCCCAGGTGCAACCAGGGCAGTTACCCCAGGCGATGTAACGGATCAAATTGCCAGTATCGGCGTCAACAACGGCGTCGCCGCGTACCCTGTAGTGGAGAAGGCCGTGTTCTTCATCATCGCATCGCTTATCCTCCGAATGGCATCTCTCACAGAGGTCGAAGTCGCCATTGCGGCAGGCTGGGCAGTGGTAGAACGTCTGTTCCTGACGAATGGAATCTCCACATGTGTCGCAGATTTTGGACATTTATAGGGACAAAGCAGCAGTTGAGCTCCGGATAAGTGTCCTCGAAGACAGCTGCCACAACTTAGGATAACTTTCCCGGCGTTTAGCAAGTGCGGGAGGCAAAAGGCTCAAAAAGAAGCAAGAGATGAAATGTGGGACACTGAAGCGGTCCGGCGCAGCATTCAATCCCTATCGTGCAGCCTCTGTTTTCTCACAGAGTACCGAGTATTGTCTGTTCACATTGTCAGCAGAATCCACCTGCATTGGACAGGAGTTCAGATGCCGACTCGTCGGTTCCTCGACTGTTAGGCTACATCGTTCTATATGGGAGGGGCGACACTTCGTTGGGACTCACGGAAGCAAAAGTTTGGTTCTATTTCCTCAAATGTCCCTTGCAATGGAAACGGACTGTACAACGACTACTGACCGGTATCTGAATATGTCTCTATACGTGACACCATAAGGGTCTCCGCAGGCCCTCCTCAAAAGCAGATACTCACCATGCTATATTCGCTAGGATACCTTTTGGATATTTTCTCACGACCATTTTCCTCAACTCATCCAAACTCAAGAGTCCAATGCCGAACGTCATGGGAATAAACCAGTGTTCGACCGGGACTTTCTCGCAGCCAAGATAGTCTATGCCAGGCACAAGAGTGAATACCAGTGCGATGGCGAGCGAAAAGAGAATGGCTGGGAGAAGCAGCAAGTTCTGAGTCTTGGGATTGAAAATGGGTGGATGCGAGAAGATGGAAAGGTGGCGGGTTCGCAGGGCCATGACATTGAACCACTGCATCACCACGAGTGTGACAAAGTAGATGGAGCTCGCCACGGTCAAATGATACGCCACGTCGTCCTCGGTCTGGCCTGCTGGAGTGGGAATATTGCCGAAGGAGAACCACAGCGTACCAAAGGAAAGGCCATGGCGTTGTAGGTACCAAAAGCTCATTGCGAACGAGCAGACCGACTCCAGTATACCGACCAAGCCGTATGCTTGAAGCAATAGCCGCCAATCTACGAGACGATCTTTGTGGATGTCCCGCGGAGGCCGCAGCATGACATTGGCTTCCGGCTTCTCGTACGCTAGCATGGTAGCGGCGACACAGTCGGTAAAACAGCAGATGACTATCATGAGAAAGCTGGAAAGGACTTGAGGGAGACCGAAGATGACGCTCGTCATCACAGGCCAGAACTCCGAAAATGAACCAGCAGGCAGAAGATATGCTATGGTCTTCTTGAGGTTGTCGAAAACCACGCGCCCATACATGACGGCCTCCGGAATGGCAGAGAACGAGCCCAGGAGGACCATATCGGATGCTTCGATCGCAATATCAGACCCAGAAGCCGGCGAAATACCGATATCTGCTTGTTTGAGACTGGGTGCGTCGTTGACACCGTCGCCAGTCATGGCCACAACATAAGCTTGGGACTGGAATTCCCTGACGATGCGCAACTTTTGATCCGGTGTCGTGCGTGAAAAGACAATCTCGCTGTACTGAGTCGTAAGTGTGGTCCATTGGTGTGGTAGGAGTGTCAACAGGTCGGGACCCGACAACACAATCGCCTTGTTTTCCGAGGGCAGCCGATTCGACTTTTTCTGGCGCTTCTCCTCCACGACGTCTGTGGGGGGAAGGCGAGGGAGGTTTTCAACCGAATGGATTTCACTGTCGGGCACGGTGATGATACCGCATGACCGAGCGATGGCTTGGGCCGTCAGCTTGAAGTCGCCAGTGACCATCATTGTGCGAATGCCTGCACGACGAAGGGTCTGGATAACACTCGGCACTTCATCCCTGGGCGGGTCAACAATCCCAACCATGGATATCAGAGTGAGTCCATCTCCGGCGTGTCGTAGGGCCTCAGCCTCGAATGTATTGTCATTGGGAGCCGATTGCAACATACTTGCGGGAAGAGATTTGCGGGCTAGGAGGAGGACCCGTTTGCCCTGACTGGACCAAGCATCTTTGATCGCTTCCATGGATGATCGGACGTCGTCATCCACAGGGTAGACGCCACCATCTTCTCCGACATATCTCGAGCATCTGGGAAGAAGAATGTCAGGGGCACCTTTGATCATCAACAGCAGATCGTTCTCAGCGCGAAAAGACTTCACCTCAGAGACACTCATTGTCGCTGCGACCGCCTCCGCGTTCTCGGGAGAAACGACCCTCAATGCAAATTTATTCTTGGAGTTGAAGGCCAGGTCGAATCTCTTGCACCACATGTCGCGGGACTGCGTGACAGGACCAAGACTTTCCGAGAGTCGCAGAATAGCTTGATCGGTTGCATCCGCGATGATTTTTCTTTGGGCCAGGGGGAGATGAATCGTGGTTGGATCAAACTCTCCAGCATTGCATACCGCTGACAGCACGCGCAGTTGTTGAAGTGCGGCTTTCTTCGACGTGCTGTGGTTATCCTCCGTTATCATCTCCTGAGATGCTTCTTCCGCGGTCATGGTGCTAAATCCAACGAGACAATCGGTCACCACCATTTGGTTTTTTGTTAACGTTCCGGTTTTATCGGATAAGAGGACGGAGACAGAGCCCAGAGTCTCAACTGTCTTCAGCGACTTGCAGAGAATGTTGTTCTTCTTCATGATTTTGGCCGTGATCGTGAGCGACGCTGTTAGAGCAATGGGTAAGCCCTCAGGGACGAACGCAATGGCGACACTGACGATGTCAACAATGAGAGTTGGCACATTGATATAGTTGTGGTGTGCTTGTCGTATGTACCCTGCCCAGACCGCAATGACGATGATGTTCATAAAGACCATCAGGCCAACAATGATGAAGACGAAGCGCAGCACTTCTTTCTGTAGATTTGAGTGGCCAGTTGAAGGCTGGCTGGTCAGTTTAGCAATGTGGCCAAAGACCGTGTTGTCGCCAGTAGACACCACAATGCCGACACCACTGCCGGAGGTACAGTGAGTGCCTTGCATGCCGATACATCTTGTCTCGAGATAGTTGGGCTCGTGAGACTCATTGACAGCAGCCAACGGAAGCGATTCTCCGGTCAAGATGCTCCTGTCGAACTTGGCATCCGTCGAGACATCGATGAAACGAATGTCGGCTGGCAGCTTATCGCCCGCTTTGAAGTAGAGGATGTCACCGGGTACAACGTCTGGTGCTTGAATTGTGTGCTTGCTTCCATCGCGCAGAACACAGCACGCTTCAGGCAGCATGCCAGTGATACTTTTCATGACCCTGGACGACGAAAAGTCCTGCCAGGCATTGAAAGCAGCCTGGATGAAGAAAACGGCCGCCAGCACGATTCCTAGTGCAAGATTGGCCACAGCAGGCGGTTCGCCCAAAGGCTTCCAAGAGACAAAGACGAGGACGCTGCCACCCAGCAAAATAGAGCCAAACCCTCCGAAGAAGTAACCGAAAAGCTTCTGGGCCAACCTCGAGGGTGGAGGGGAGGGCACATTGCGGCCATGCTCTGCAATCTTCTCTTTCACGGCGGAAAGTGAGAGCCCGGTATCTGTTGAAGTATTCAACCGGACGCAGATTTCTTGAGGGGTGAGTAGATGCCACTCAAGACCTCCAACATCTGAAAGGGGCGGTCAGCATATTTCCATATATTCAGGGAGCGCCAGCCGTGACTCACCAATTGCGGCTTTCTCGCTGGCGTTCTTTGCACTTTCGATTGCCTTGACGTGGGTGATATCGTAGCTGAGCGTGCGGTACTGAACTGGGAGGATGACGGATGGATCAACGATCCGTCGTCCACTGCGGACGCTGGAGAGTGAATGCACAGAGTAGGTAGAGCCCCTCCTCTTTAACGGATGGCCAATATCGGTGGCGGCAGATGGACCACCATTCTCTTCGTCATCGTCGATATATCTGATACGGCGCTTTGCTGCAAGGGGAAGGTTAAGGTCTTCATCGTTGTGGTTGGACGCTTCCATGACCACAGTGGCTTTTTCAATGCTGCCACCAGCAATGTCTGTCGCCATATCGACGAAATGCAGGGACAAGGCTCCGTCGCGGGAAAATGCCCGGCGCGAGGGGAAGATGAAAGGAGCAGGGGGGGATGAAGTCGATAAGTCTGGAAGGGAAAGGCCTGCTCTGATCTACCTTGATATATGTGCTGGCACTATGGCTTGGAGCATGTGCAGGCCCTCTACCGCCTCTCTGGGCAACTTGTCCAGATGGGCACGGTAGCTGCGCGACTTTGGGAGGTCAACAAGGCCAATGGAATGGTCAACCCACCCAGGAACGATAAAGCAAGCAGAAGCGCATGTGCCACGCAGCCTAAACTACCGACCAGGGGAAGTATGGAGAATTCCGAGTTGGATCTGGGTAATACAAGCACAACCACAAAATGCCTCAACTGAAGCGAGAAATGGCAAGTCAAAGACTGGAATGATGTGGTGGGAGGGCGGAGTGCAATAGAGACATTCTGACGCATGAAAAGCATTCCTGGGGGACATTGCCAGAAGTTGCCTAGATGCCACAGATGCTTTTGTTCCGTCTGGCTGACAGACTCTTGCACATGCTCATATTCAGAACGAATTCGGCAGTCGGAACTACCCAGACTTAGCTTGCGAAAGACCAATATTCGGCAATGTCAAGCTCTCAACAAATTCTAGTGTATATGGCGTGGCTATGCTCCTTGCGATACGAGCCATTGAGTTCTCAGGCTTGTCAGCTTCCTCGCGCATCTCCACACACAATGGGAGGATTGTGGATGCACTTTTGAGCAAGACCACGGTCGAGGCGGCGCATGGACCATTGTGGAGAATCGAAAAGCTGGGGGTTGGCGGCAAAGAGACTGTCGGGTACCCAAGAGCAAAGCGAGACTTTCCAAGAATAATACGAGTGAGCTTCTTCTTTCAGCTCCTCGTTGACCTCCTCGGTCTGAACTCTTGCCGCATCCAATATCCCCTTTCTGCCGTTTCACCATCAGTGCCTTGGAAAGTCCAGAAGATGATGGGGTTCACGATTCCAACGGAAAAGTCTGTCATGCGTGTCTCTCGTGGGAAGGAGACAGAAAAGGCACACTGCAGTGTGAGGCATTTTCTGCCTTGGAATTACAGCGAACCTGCACGTGGGCATGGAGTACCGTGCTCGCTGTCGAGTAGTAGGCTGAAGCCAATGCCAAGTCGTCATTACCTGCCTACCTATACCCCGTCTGGGGTCGTGTCGGTTGCCCTGTATCACTCAAATCCCTGGCCTTGTGGGTTGTCGTGACTTTCTCAAAATTTCTCGCGAGGATAATACTGCGCAAGACAGGCCTCAGAACGCACGACACTGTGCAAGTTCTCTGTACCTAGGGAGAAATGCCGTCCCTAACATCGGATTTGAGCATAGCGACCATGTTCTACCTCATCTGTTGGCATGAACGGTAACCCACTCTTCGCTGATCGGCTTCAGCATGGAAAGCAAGGGTCCAGATTCGGGCTGAGAAAACAGTGCCGGCGTCATGCTCGCTGACTTATTCCAGTGGTAAATGGGAGGGAGATATCTAATCCATATGTATAAGATAGATTGCCGAAAAAGCAGATGACCTGATTATGCCCAAGCGGACGCTCGAGACAGTGCCCTGCCTTCTGAAGATCCCGGCCATTGCAAAAGGAGGAGACTTCCGGCAATATCTAGTTGATTTTCTGGCGCTGTGTCTCGACTTGGCAGATGCCCTGCTGCAAAGCTCGACCTCAAACAGGAGTCTCCAACATTGCTGATCTAGCCGAGCTTCGTCTCAGGCGCCGCCATCGAGAACTGCAAAGGCATCTTGTACCCCTGCCCGCCGCTTCCTCAGAGACCGAAGCTGGTACAAACTGGATCGAGGGGATTAAAGCTCTGAACGAAGCTGCCAAGGGTGGCGCATGTGGCGCAGTGTGGCTGCACGAAACTCCCCCTGTCTGCGTTTGTCACTGCAGCGGGGACTGATTGTGTGGACTCATTAAGAATCCGCGGTGATAAGCCTCCGTGGCCTTCAGGCACCTTCTCCTCGAAGTGATATCCCCAAGCTCGGAACTGGTAAGCACCTTTCTGGCCGGCATGATACGTACGGGAAGGATGGACGAGTACCTACCTGGTAGGTAAGCAAGTGGGGTTGCGGCACTTGGGTGTATTTGCCGTCAGGATCCCAATGTCCGTAAGAACGACATCTTCGGTTACCCTCAGGACTCTCCTCATTCGTACCGTCAACACTGTAGCCTGGATTGAGACGCTAGTCGATGTGATTTGTCGGATGCTGACATGGAGTACTGATCTGTTATCTCCACACGCGGACAGAATCCGATGGTCAATGCCACCTTGCTGTCTTGGGCGATTTCCATCAGGAGAAACCCCACGACCATGTAACACGCGAGACAGAAGAGTGTGAAGGTGGAGAACTGAATGGTTAATATTACCACCCCCTCGTCTACTTATACAAGGGCAAGGTCAGTCCTCACTTTCTGGATGAAGGGTGGATAGTGCGCACAGTTGCAACAGGGCAGGCGTTCATCCCACTTTGTTCCCAGAAAGGCCTCAGATATCCAACCTAGATCAATCTGTTAGTGAGACATGATGTCTTCCCTTCCTACCTTGATCTTTTGCCATGGCGCCTGGCACACTTCAGAGTATTGGGACACGGTCATGAACGACCTCCAAAACAAGGGTTATAAATGCCTAGCTCCCGCACTCATCTACAACGGTGGAGAGAAGCCCATCCAAACAATGACACCTGTGGTGGCTGCTCTGCAAGAGGTCGTTGCTGACGAAACCGGGCTGGGCAACGACGTAGTCTTGGTCAACCACTCTATGGGCGGCATGGCAGGTTGCAGTGCCGTCAGGGGCTTCACGAGAAAAGACCCCTCAAAACGCAAAAGTGAGAAGTCGGGACACGTAACGGGGTTGATCCAGATCACCGCGTGGACACCAAGCGAACACGAAACTTCTCTGGTCAACATTGGGGAGGACTTTGCGCGCAGGCATCCGGAGATAATGAGAGCTCGCATAAAACACAAGATCGATGACGAAGGCTGGTGCGAGGTGCAGGACGAGGAGGTGGCTGTGAAGTTCTTCTACAACGACATGCCTCGCGAAGACGCTGCAAAATGGAGCTCCAAGCTCATCAAGTTCTCGGCTGCAATGTTTGGTGCACGTGACTCTGTCTATGCTGGCTGGCGAGACGTCCCCGTTTGGTATCTGATATGCTCCACGGATAACGCTATCAAGAAAGAGCTGCAAGAGGACATGGTGCAGAAATGTAGAGCACTCGGTGCAGACATCACGACAAGGGAATGCGAGGCTGGTCATTCGCCCATGCTGAGTAAGCCTGGGGAGACGGTGGTGTTCATCGAGGACGCTGTAAGAGCATTTTATGCATGAGAGCTGTGTCGAAAGCGCGTCTGCTCAGGGATCGAATCCGACCAATATGTTCATTCGTGGCAACGAGTGTCCGCGGGTGGCGAAAGGCAGGGTTTCCAGCAGAAACATGTATTCCACAATGTACAGGGGCGCAGCCGTTCGCAGAGAAACCGGGATCTTTAGATATATGTGGAGTCCATCAAAGGAACAAGTTCGCCGACGGGCCCCCGGAAGTAATGGCCGAGATTCTGGACTTTGCATATGCAAGAAAAATGAAAGCTCCAGCCTCCAGGGACGTATCGAGTTCAAGTGTGCTGTGAAAAGGCCGACGTCCTCGGGTTTTCATCCAATACCTACATATCAGAGAAAGCCTCGTGAACTCTGGTTCGCAGGAGGTCCAGTAAAGGCGTAATACGGGCGAGGTCGCAAACCGACCAAATTCCGGGTCTTGGCCAGTATCAGCATTCCTAGAGGTCAGCTGAACCCCTGGCCAGCTGAAGCCAAGGGCCACTGCGACTTGAGGAGCCTGGCGAACACGGCAGGGATTGAACAAAAGTTCAACCCTTGCAGGCCACATGTGAGAAATGCATGATGGAGACTTCAGTCTTCAGCCACACAAGCATTCGAAGGACTTCTGACACGTGGCTGGCATTGCCTTGTCTCTCTCGAAGCGCGTGCGAGGACCGTCGGTCACGGTTCTCTTGAGTTTTACCCATGCTGATGAGCAATAGTCTGCAAACGGGACATAGGCCAGGTACCGCCGAGGTGGCAGCAGGCTGGGATCTGCAATTCGCTAAACCACGGGCTTCTTGACGATGCTTGCATTGGAGCAAAGAAAAGAGAAACGCACAAAGCGTCCATGACAAGGCGGCTTGGTTGAATTTTGGACTAATGTGTAGGCAGCACTCCTACCCACGGGGCCAGTCCCTGCATGGCGATGCATGGGCGTGGGGATGGCCCTCGGGCCCAAGTGCTACCCGCACTCAGCATCCGGCATTTGCGGGCGATCGATATTTGGCGCAGGTGTGCGACGGCGGAGGAAAGGGAGATGCAGCGACAGGCGAGGCATTGTTATCGTCTCTGTACCGCCTGACCGCCTGATTGTGCAGGGAGGCCGGGATTCGAATACGTATCCACGCATTTAGGAGGTTACGTGGGATTGAATAGCTGCGTATTGGAATTTGCGGTGTAGGGGATAGAAGATGGTCAACACTGACATGTTGAATGGGCAAAGCAGAAGAAGGTCGTTGACTATTATTCCAGCGGTGCAAGGAAGACGTTTGATTAATTAGTCCATACTGCAGTCGGTCACTGGATAAGGACAGGCACCCGAAAAAGTGATTCAAGAGAGTTGGCTGGTCCTCACCAGCGCGGATAAAGAAGCCCCAACAATCTAAGGGGCGGCTGGGGGGCCATGGGCCGAGTTCGCGGGCGCGCTTCAGGCTGATGAGGCTGTTGGGCTGTTGGGCTGCTAGGCTGCTGGGCTGCTAGGCTGCTAGGCTGCTGGTTGCTGAGCGGCCGTGATGCTTAGGTGTCGCTTGTTTATGCGATTCACAATAGGCCCCCTACGCTTCCCCAAGGTGGCTCTGTGCCCGCCAGGAGTGCGTACACCCTGTAACAACAAAGTTGTGCATTCGTCCACCTTTCCACCTTTCTTCAACGCGAACTGCTCCCCTGAGACAAAGCCCATTCCTCTCCCGTTTCTGTCGATGTCCTTCTTGTCCTACAATCTCCCATCGACAAACCATCATCACCAATCATCTCTCGCAGACTCCGTTGGCTAGGAGGGACGGTCAAAGCTCACCCACAACACCTACCTAACCTATCCAATCCATCAGTGGCAGTACCGTGCAGCGCAGCGCAGCGCAGTGCAGTCAGTGCCTGGAGGTCCGCGCCAGTGTCTTAGCCACATCCACACTAAACTCACCCCGAAAAGGTGCTTCCCTGACAATCATCTCTCAACCTCTTTCTTTAACATCCATCTCCGTCCTACACTTCCCTCTTTTCCTCATCCTTGCGCCAGCAAACTTATCCATCATCCCTGGAAACGACTGCTGAACCGCCGGCCTTTCCTTGACACCCTCATTTCGGCTATCCTTTAGTCGTCTTATCAGACACTGTCCGCAGCAGCCGTCATGGCTGAGATCCGTCGCAAGCTCGTCATCGTCGGTGATGGTGCCTGTGGGAAAACTTGTTTGTTGATGTATGGTCATCATCTATGGATCTACTCATATCAATTGGACCGCTGACTGCTTCTTCTAACAGCGTGTTTTCCAAGGGCACATTCCCTGAGGTGCGCACTCCAACTTGACCCAATCCGATCCCTTCGCCCAACTTATGTGATACCTATCAACACCTCCCTATCGAGACACACATATGAGGAGCTGGATTGGTGCAGACACAACTGACACGTGAAAACAACAGGTCTACGTCCCCACGGTCTTTGAAAACTATGTTGCCGATGTCGAGGTCGATGGAAAACACGTCGAATTAGCCCTGTGGGATACGGCTGGCCAAGAAGATTACGACCGTCTTCGACCTCTATCCTACCCAGACTCTCATGTCATCCTCATCTGTTTTGCCATCGATTCTCCCGACTCGCTTGATAACGTTCAGGAAAAGGTATGATCTCACGTTCGGTACATTCCATTGCAACTGAAACTGACAAGATGACCAATAGTGGATTTCCGAGGTCCTTCACTTCTGCCAAGGCCTTCCTATCATCCTTGTTGGGTGCAAGTGCGATCTGCGACACGACCCTAAGACCATTGAAGAGCTGGCCAAGACATCCCAGAAGCCTGTTACTCCAGAACAGGTACGTTCTCACCATCCGAGCTTAATCCATCGCCAGTGGCAGTGAGGGCTAACTTGGATTGATTCTAGGGCGAGGAGGTGCGCAAGAAGATCGGTGCCTACAAATACCTCGAATGCTCGGCCAAGACCAACCAGGGTGTCCGTGAAGTCTTTGAGTCTGCCACCCGTGCCGCCCTGTTGACTCGCAAGAGCGGAAAGAGCAAGAAATGCTTGATCTTGTAGATCAAGCATACCCATCTTTCTTGTTGTGAATCATATGGCCTGCGCAAATCCCCCGACATTATACCAGGATATCGCCAGAGGGATCCTCAGATATCAATTCAAGGACTGCAATTTCTTGCTCCGGCTTCACCAAGGATCTGGGTTGGCGGCTTGAGTGTGCTGCTCTTCGGGCGCTGATACATTAGTTTTGTTTCCTTACTGAGCGAAGGATGGACGGGTTGATGATTGAGGCAATACAAAGAATTGCACGGAGGCCAGGGACGGATGAAGTTCGGATGGTGCTGGCAGCAATCACGGCGTTTCCACAGTCGAGACATGTCGAGTCATCATCGAGATAGGCAAATCCATTCACGGCGTTTCGTCCTCAGGCTTCGGGCTCTCCACAGTCTAATCTAGCACTTCTATTGCCCCTTCCAATTGTACTGGAGATTTTCGAGTAATACAATCAGATAATGTCCAGTCATACATTTGCAATCTCTTTTGAGTACCGAGAAAGAGCCGTTGGACAGGTATTGAGGTCTGGGATGGTGAACTTGAACTTCAACTTCAGACGTTATCTTGGGATTTTGGAACCCTCTGGTGCCTCTTGAAACTTCCTGAGCTGGTAAACTTGGTTTTGGGAATTGGCGATAGCAAATCTGGCCCTTCTAGCAGCTAAACGTGACAATTATTTGTCGTATCTGCTCTTGGAGAACAATCACTGCTGGATTTTCGTCCTCATGCCAACGCAAGGTTTCATTTACAATGTCATATCCAGCAATAAATCATCTCGTTGATGTAGCACGTGCTCGTCCTCGAAATCCGAAACAAGGCTGACAAGATTAATATCACGTGCAAAATGCAGCCTCGTCAATGACGTAAAGTCACTGCTGATAGGCCGGACCCGAATCCTTTCCTACAGCGAAGCTGCGGCCCAGGTGCATGAAGGGTTGAAAGGGCTTAGAATATTAGTGACTTTACAACATGGCCAGCTGACATTCGTCTTCTGTGCTGTGTGGCTACCGGGCATGGTGCTCTTTGCAAAACACCATAGGAGACGCTCCTCCTGCTCGTGATGTCCGCTCGAAGTGTCATCCCGGCTCACTTATCCTACTTCGCAATATACAATCCGTCTCTTGGTCCGACTGATGAGACCTTACGCGACCAGATCCTGTTTTACTACTCGCACGATCTCGAGGTCGAGCGGGAGCAGCCCGCGAAAGGGAAACCTGCAGCAGATGGGAAACGCCATGCAAGCTCCGAGCAGGAGAACCAGCCAAATGGAAACCAGAAGAAGGAAGAGGGGGCAGGAGAGAATCACAGATTGCGGCAGGTCGGGCTAGCACAAGGTATGGTGAACTTTGTAAAGTATGTGGGCAACCATAACTGCCTTGCAACCTCCTTCCATGCTTGTTTCGTGTTTCCGCCTCAAAAGTCCAATTGCTGCTGGAGAGACAGTATGTCCTGACTTTTTGGCATCCTAGGAATTTCTCGCACGGCGTCCCTCTCGAGTCTATGGACACGGAAAAATCTCGAATTGTCCTGAAAGAGGTCGAGCCTCAGTGGTGGATCCTCGCCGCCATTCGCCTAACACAATTGCCTGTTGTCTCAAGAGCACCCTCGGGAAATAAACAACCTTCAAAATCGGGAACGAATATAGGATTGGGTGGCACTGCGTCTAAAGGTGACATCGAATACTCGTCGCGAGAGGTTGCACCGGCACCTCTGCTACTCGCACAGCTCATACAAGGATACCGCGGATTCTTGCTTCACCATGCACCTTCATTGTCTGAGCTCTGGAAAAAGCATGAGAACAATCGAGACCTGTTCTGCAGCCTTTTACATAGGTACTGGACACAGTTCATCTGGAAGTGGGATGTCCTCTTGCACGGCCATCCTGCGACAGACATATATGACGCTGTCAAACTCGCCGGCGGGGGAGAGCTCGGTGTTGGTGTTGGTGAAGAAGAATGGGGGAGTGGTGAAAGAGAAGTCCTAGAGGGATTTGCGGGCCGCACTGAGGGGCTTGTCGATCTTGTCGTTGGGAGATACGGTGTTGCTCCTTCGGACCTCAGTGGTATGGAGAGATCCAGGGATATGAATGCAGCTCATCCCTCACAAGAATCGCAACCTTGGCTGGGCAGTGGCGAGGATCCGAGGGCCGACGATGGAGTCATATTTTCTGGCATCGGTGGCATCTCAAGGCCTTCCCTGGTCACGTTGACCCAGTGGATGGGATCCATCTACATGCACGGCGATGCAGCTTACGGAGTGGGTGAGAACCCGGCGTCTCGACCAAAGCATCGTAGAAAGAGGCGAAAGTTAGACAAAAGCAGACCGCAAGGGCCACCGGACCAGCCGAGACAGCAAGTGCAAGCAGTACATCCCAGAGTGAAGTCCCCAGGAGGCAAACCGCAGGATTTACGCCGTAGGGCGATTGAGAACAATGCAACACCACCCGGGATCCCGCCACCCCTCGTTAGCGCCGTAGAGCGAAGTTTGGACGATGCAATGGCCAAATTGGACGCGAAGGCACTCGACGCAAAAGACGACCGCAGGAGCGAAGGAGATGTGCCGCCGGGCCTTATGGCTTCCGAACAGGCCTCCATGTTCAACACAGAGAAGATGATGAAGTACCTGAGCCTTGGTTATGGCAGCAGTTGGACGCTGAATCCCAAAGGGTTTAACACCGACAAAGCGTCCAAAGTCCAGGACGACCAAGCTCCTGGTCAGGGTACAGACACTGGTCAGACCACAGAAGCTGCGCTTGATCAACTGCAGGAACTTGATCCGACTCCAGAAGTTAGCGACGAGGAAGAATCACCATTCGTCCAGCGGCTCGAGGAGTCCATTGGCAAATTCCTGATTGGTCTCTCTGGAGACCTGGAAAATACAGAATTCGAGGACGGGTCCAACGACGAGAGAGCTGATGACGAGCCCGTCAAGTCAAAATCATCACCACACGCTTCGTCAAACCGGATCTTCCTTCGCACCTTGGTTGTTCAAATGTCGACTTCCAGATTTGCCCGTCTGGATGCCGAAGAACGTCCTTCTTCCTTTTCGCAGGCGAGTAGGAACGAGGGTGATATAGATTCAAGAGAAGGGAAGACAAGTGCGTCAGCATCCATCGACGGCATCCGTCCAATTGTCACTCACGAGAAGGTTCAAGTTGCGGTCTATGTTCACCAACCATTCATCTTCGTCTTCTTGTTTCGGTTGCACACGCCCAATTTGACGATGCCTGGCTTTTACCGTACTATACATCACACTCTAGGCCCATTGCAAAAGAGCCTCTTGAGAAGCACGGATCCGGAACGCTGGAGGGAGCGAATGAGAACGTCATTAGGCCTGGACTCAAGTCCGGTTCTCGAGGATGGTAATAATCCGAGATCCCTGCCTGAGACAAACGATGTCACCGAAATATATGATCTTCTTTTTGATCCCTTGAAATCGACGCTTCGAACTTCAATTCCAAACATACCAGTCCCAGGAAGTCTTGCAGCCGAAGGCCTGCATCGGACCCAACAGCAATTGCGCCCAGTCACAGTCTCGGGCTCATGGTACACGCTTGGAATACCTATAGGATCATCATCGGCAGAGGGCGGCACAAGCTCTTCGGGTTCGACGAGGATCATCAAGAGTGGCTGGACCCGCGTTGAGGCTCTGAATGTTCACACTCATATACTCAATACTTGGACTTCAACTCGCGACAAGAACGCTGGTATTACTCATGCCCAGACAAATAGCGAGGAGTTGGAAAGGACAATCAAAACAGCAAGAGGATGGTGGGTAGTGTGGATGAAAGTTTCGCCTCCGAAGCCACGGGAGGATGATGGCGATGACAATGCAACACGGTCGGCAAGTCAAGACAAAAGCACCGCCCAGCCCAGAGTCCGCGGGGGTGAATTGGAAAGAACCGGGGATCCTACCAAAGAGGCCATTCTCGTGAGAAGATCTTCTTATGAACGCAATTCGACAAGCAGAGATACGTCCCGGTCCAGATCAGAGGCCGGAAGTTCACACCTTTCTGGGAAATGGCTTCTTCGTGATCAACCCCGGACTCGAGAAGTCAGCGGCAGTGGACGAGCAATGTCTGGCATTGTTGGGACGCCTGGAAGCACAAATGCAAAAGGCGTCACCGAGGGCGTGGGAGTTGACGCTAGAAAGTGGGTTGAAGCGTTGATTCGATTGAGTGTTTGATGCGTTATCAATAGTACAGGGATATATATATGCATCTGGCATGCAAGAGCGGTCGACCACCTGGTTGAGGTAAGAATAGTGCGGGACTTCGTCCTCCCAGGCGCGTTGGATTACACACGAAATACTCCACGCAATGGACCGCACAGTGTCTGACCAGAGAAACACCGAAAGGACTCCCCTGGGCCTGGTAGCAACGAATTCCACGACAACCAAACTCTGACTGATATCCCGTATGCGAGGGATCACAGCGAATCCAAAGCTCCTGCTTGTGCAGAGACAAACGGTCTTCTAGATGCGAATTTATAACGTCTTCTCAGAGGTCAGACACTGGGTAGCGACGGTCTTCCCTCCTGCAACTCTCCAGAAATGGATGGCTACGAGTAGTTCCATGAACGGCTGGACAGCAGAGAGAGCTCCCACGATACCAGGAAGGGCCTAGACGCCATCAGCAACCGGGGTTGGCAAATGGAGGCCGCGGAGGCGACACCTCCAACGCTGCTCACTGGACG
Organism: Fonsecaea multimorphosa CBS 102226; assembly: GCF_000836435.1. NCBI lineage: Eukaryota > Fungi > Ascomycota > Eurotiomycetes > Chaetothyriales > Herpotrichiellaceae > Fonsecaea > Fonsecaea multimorphosa. The sequence continues at coordinate 243,413 of NW_015971654.1, read as the reverse complement.
CTTCGGCTCCTGATAGCGGACGCCACACAGTTCAACCCGGTGGAGTTATGTTTCCGCTTTGCCCCAAGCCGTCCATGGTTGCGAGTGGCAGCAACTCTACCCTCTTTCACTCTGCATACCCCGGGGACGCCGTGGGAGTTCCCGAGCTCCTGGTCATATAGCACCTGGAGACCGCTGTACAGCTGGCGTTTCCTGGTCAGTGGATCGACTCTCTTGCTTTTCAGGGTCACGGTGCATGACTGCCAGGGCGGGCCTTCTATTGTTGATAACCCGCCACGGTCGTCCAGCCTGGATCTTCTCTTTTCTCGATCATCAGCTAGGATATTGCTGTAGTTTCCATGCCTCACCAGCCTCACGGGCCCCCTCAGGCTCCTGATGAGCCAGACTTAGTGCCACCCACCGCTCCGTCACAGTCCTCTGCTGTGATAGGCGAGAACGCGAGCTCTACCAGCGTCCCTGCTCCAAACACCCAGCGCCCAGCCAAGAAAAATGCTTCTATTGCTTGTCAGGCCTGCAAAACCTCGAAACGAAAGGTAAGCCATACAATATCACCGGCCAAGTAAATTCACGAGTCTTGAGATCCTCTGATCGCCAATCGATCTGACCTCTTCATTAGTGTGATCAACGCCAGCCCTGTTCAAATTGCCTAGCAAACAACAGGGTGTGCATTTACGACCCATCACAAGATGGGAGAAGGAAGCAGGTCCGCAAGAGAAGGCTTGAGGAACTCGAGCTACGAAGTCACGCTCTTGACAGGATCCTGATCAGTCTCAAGAACTCTTCGAGTCCAGAGTCACGGCAGCTGCTTGACCTCATCAAGCGAGATGCCCCTCTCGAGGAGATCCTTGAGTTTCTCGACGCTCATCCGGGCCCAGTGGCAAATGAGACGCGGGTGGCTCTGTCTGCTACTCCTCCTCCAGAAAATGGCGGCGGAATCCGTCGCATGCTCGCAATTAGTGAGCTGACTGACGAGCCAACTTTCAGGGTCCCTGCCGCGCCATGGACCACCGTCACAAAAGACGACCTGTTGGTCTCCCATTTAGTCTCGGCCTACCTCAATTGGTACCATTTCTACTACCACAACTTTGACGAGAAGTTGTTTCTCGAGGCCATGGCTGCGCGAGATCTGCAGTCCCCATATTGCTCACCTTTCTTGGTCAATGCAGTCCTGGGAATGGCATGTGTGGGTAGCTTGTCCACACGATGCGTGCGGAAGCACATTTGCTAACTGACGGCGAGCAGTTCTTCTCAGACCACCCTTTGGCCTTTGCTACGCCGGGGGATGTGGGCTCCTGAGGACTGCATTTCTATAACGAGGCTCATCGGCTTTGGACACTCGAGGCCGCTAAACCAACGCTGACCAATATCCAAGGTTTCACTATTATGATAATGACGTAGGTCCAGGGCATGGCAGTTGCGGCGAGACAAGCGTTGATGACCTGGAATAGGGCAGCTTTCACCGGTAAGGACAGGGTGAGCCTTACGTCCCTGAGACAGCTTGAGGTTATGATGCCGCAGCTTCTTCGCCGACATCAGAAATCAGGCAAGAGTCCAACGATATCCAAGGATCTCCAGCGGTCCCTCCAGATTGTGGAGTGGGCGGCACACATATATTCAACGTTAGCATCAAACCCCATCGATTGAGTCCAGGCGTATGATTGACTTGACCATTAGGGGATTCGGTACCGGGTTTCTGGTCGCCCCCATGACGCCAAAACCATCTCTTGAAGCGCCATATGCTTCCGAAGTTTGGCGCAGCCATCTCACATCATGGTCCCCTTACCCCAAGGCTGGAGATGCTCTTCAGCTGCCACTTCAGGCTCTCTACCACTACCTGTGTGAGCTGTACATATTCGCGAGCGACGTGCAGTCTCTGGTCTTCGCCGACTTTGCTGCAATGAATGCGGTGGAAAAACTTCATGCGGCTCGAGATATGGACAGGAAAATATTGGAATGGTATAAGTCGATACCTCGGGAGTTTCAGGCGGAAGACCAAAATTTTATTCTGGCGCCGACCACTATCGATTTATCGTATTGTTACCCATCTTTCCGATCCCCGGTTGACGTTGATGAGCTGACATAAGGTTAGATTGAGTCTTCATCATTTCCGGTTGCTGATGTGGAATTGGACGATACCACCGCCCCTGAGTGCCTCGAAGCCGAAAACAGTGCCTGAACAGGATTCGGCATCAGCGAATGCTTCAGAAACACTAAGCTCGGGTCAAGATGAACTAGATCAGGTCACCCGCGAGGCCAAGGACATGTGTATGCCGATCACGAGAGTCACGACACGGATCATCCAAAGATCAGATGCTATCTTTGGCCCGCGCTTCTTCACTGTTTTGACGCCACAGTCTGGCATCCTCGCAGCGAGTTTCCTGCTGTCTGGAAACCTCGGTTCTGAGGTCGAGGAGGACCTGCTGCTAGAGATCATGCGAGTCCTGGTGAGATGTTCGAGGCAGCGGCAACTGGTCAAAGGTGTCACGCACATGTTACTGAAAACGGCAGAGGACAAGGTCGCTGCTGCCGGGGATGGACCTACACCTCCCGGCGGTGTAAGCCAGTCTCTCCTAGAGAAGCTGACGGTCATTGTGAAGGACATTGCCTGGGAAGGCCAGGAACATCTCACCTTCAGCTCCAAATACCCCAATCACATACTCATCAAGGAGGATCCTGACACGGAGTTGAGCACATTGCTCGAGAAATGGGCAGACATGGGCCTGCAGGACGGGGTGCACGCTGGGACCGCTGAAGCTCCTGGCGACGGCCAAACAACAGACAAGGGTGGAGGAGACGATGTGTGAATGGGTTGACTGTCGATGCTATGCCCTGTACAAAATGATTCAAGGGCCCCATGAAGGACATCAGCTTTTCGGACGCGGAGAAGAAGCATTACAACCGACCAGACAAGCCGAAAAGAAACGAGTGTGGCGTCTTTCAAAAATCCGAGATGGTGGCCTCTTTTCTTTGAAACACAATCGATCTACGAAGCTGTGGCTGCAGCCTTATTCTGTCCCTTTTTACGGATTGTCTGACCACGATCTGGGTGGGGATTGCAATCCCTCGGTAGCGCATCTATCCACCCAGTAAACGATGAATGATTGTCGATGAAATGATGGGACGATCAACCGGGATCTTGCCTGCCGTGGCAATCACGACATCATGATATCATGGTTTCCAAAGCCTAGTCCCTTACAACTTCTTTCCTACACAGCCGAATACTTTTCTGTGCCGCCAACAACAATTAATCCTTCTCACCTTCAGGCGAAGATGGGGTCCAGGTGTGCTGATATTGGTTTAGACTTTATTTTTCCCTAACTGTCCAAACAGTACTTACTTGCTGGACACGTTCTCAAACTACCACCCCCTCCAGAAAGCAATCTGATATTTGGTGGATTATGGAGGAACCAACGCTGTCCGAGAACCGGTCCAAGTTGAAAGATCTCATTGCAGTAGGTGTGAACTCTCCCTTTGGTATCTATGATTCTATGATTCCATGGCTCTGGCACTCTTTTCCGCTTTCCCCCACCGACCTTCCCCTTGAGACTCTCGACTGGGGATGACAGGGAAAACAGAGCCAGAGACCGTCCCCAGCTCGAAACCTACCTACCTACATAGGTACCTAGCCGGACTAGTCAGGCCCATACTCTGACAATCCGCCCCATTTCTCCTCTCCAAAGTGGTGTCCAGCGTGGGAGGAAATCCCAAAATTGCAAATTCATCAACATCATATACCTCATAACCGGTTCACTGACCATGTCATCCTTCGCAAAGTCCATCGCCACCATCCGCGGCGATCTCTCCAACATCACCGCCCCACCATTCGTCCTCGACACCAAATCAGCCGTCGAACTGCCCTCGTTCTGGGCCGAAAGACCTTCGATTTTCGTGGCTCCGGCGGCCGCAGACGACGCCGCCGAGCGCGCCTTGTTGGTGTTGAAATGGTTCATCTCGTCCCTACGGAATCAGCAGTACGCCGGCAGGTCGCCGTCCCAGGGGGTGAAGAAGCCCATCAATGCCTTTCTCGGCGAGCTGTTTCTGGCTAGGTGGGAGGACGACCAAGATCGCGACGGGAACGGGGACGGAGCTGCAGACAGGATCGGCGATACAAGGCTGGTGAGTGAGCAGGTCAGGTATGTTGAGGATAATTCCTTCTCTCCCCCCTCTCGTCTTCCTTCCTCGGCCCTCGTTGCCTCTTGCTGGCCGATTGTTTGCGTCAGCATCTCTCTAAGTCGTTCCTAGTCATCACCCGCCTGTCACTGCGTGTCGAGTGTGGAACGAAAAACACGGCGTCACGGTACGTTTGCTTCTTTGCTCGTTCTTCGCTCCAGCAGTCTGAAACCACGTCAAGAGGTCGTTCAGAAGATACTCACATTCCCTTCTCCTCCCAGGCAGAGGGCTACACATGCCAGGAGATCACCTTCAGCGGCAGCGTCAACATCCAGCAGATCGGGCACGCCACGCTCCATCTCGCGCGGCACAACGAGACGTACCTGATCCCGCTCCCAGACATCAAAGTCAAGGGCATTTTGACCGGCACCCCGTACCCGGAGTTGCAGGGCACGCACCATATCCCCAGCACGAGCGGGTACACTTCGACCATCGACTTCAGCGGCAAAGGTCTCTTCTCCGGCTCGGACAGGAAGCACAGCTTCGAAGCCAGGGTATACCGCGACGACGACGGCCATGATGCTCCTCCTCTATACACCGTCTCAGGCCACTGGGACGCTCAGTTCGTCATCCATGACGCCAGACGAAACCTCGAGATCGAGACATTCGACGTCGCCGCCGCGACGACCACGCCGCTTGTCACCGAGCCCCTAGCGGAGCAGGACCCATGGGAGTCGCGACGCGCATGGCGCGGCGTCCGAGAGGCACTCCAGCGCGGGGACATGCAGGCTGCCGCGGACGCCAAAGCCAAGGTCGAGAACGGGCAGCGCGAGATGCGCAAGACGGACAACAACGGTAAGCATTGGCAGCGCTTGTTCTTCGAGCCCGCGGGCCAGACGGACGAGATCGCCGCGTCGCTGGCGCGGAAAGTCGGACTGACGCTCAGACCCGAGGACACGGTCGCGGCGTGGAGGTTCCGGCGCAGAGAGTGGGAAGAAGGACTGTTCCGGAAGCCATATCATGGGGACCTGATGCCGGATAATTCGCGCGCCAGGCCGACTCAAGGAGGGCGAGGAGATGGTGACGCTGTGGATAAAGTCAACAACAACGACGACGACGATGTTGGTGCTGTGCATCCTCACCTTCGTCCTGTGGCTGGTTCGCAAATCACTCCGTCTATTCCGGCGGGAGAATCCACACCAGCCCACGTCAACGGTCCTCCTACCTCTTCCGCACCTCCTCAACCTCTGGCAGAGACTCCGGCCCTTGAAGCCGAGACGGAGGAGCTGGACAAGAAGAACAACATAGAACAAGACGAGACCGCGCCAGAAAATGCCCAGGTCGAAGACTTTCTCCGGGACAGATATTCGAGCCGGGGGATGCGTTGAAGGAGGAGGAAATACCACCTCGCCGACAAGAGACATTGCATTGAGTAAGGAGATCAATCTACATAGACAGCATACCGCGCTGGCCAACAATTCGAATCAGGAACCCGGCTCGCTTGCTAAGAACGGACAATGAGGAAAAAGGAAATAATGAATTCTTCTACTACTCCTCCTCCCGCTCCTGCCTCTCCTCCTGCACCTTGACAATCTCCCTGCACATTTCCAAGAACCTGGCCCTGTACTCAGGGGCCGCGGTGGTGATGCTCATCGGGCCTTTATCATCAATCATGCGCCATGCATTAATGAGCATCGTCATGGTCATCGCGCGGACCTTGTGCTTGGCCCAGAAGAAATCCAGGATCACGGCGCGGAACAGCCACTTGTCGTCCTGGCTGGGCACACCGGTCCGCCAGGTCGGTGGGTCGTCGAAGGGGTTCTTCTGGCTCTCGCTTGCGGCAGAGGGAGAAGGCTTCGGGATCCGCACCAGCATCAGGCTGTAGTCGACGGCATTGTGCTGCGCGAGGAGTTGCGTGTCCTCTTCGAGGAGGTGGAAGAATTCGTCGGCCTGCTCGCGGCTGAGGACCATCTTGTCGTCGAAGTCGTCGGCCAGTTTGGACTTTGTGGCCTCGGAGGCGAGCTTGCCGCCGGCGATGTCGCGCTCCGGGAAGAAATACGACATGGGCTTCAGGTCGAAGGTCTGCCAGGCGGAATCTTCCTCCTGGCCGTGCAACAGGTTCTCCATCACGAGGTGGTAAGTCGGGGCAATGCCAAAGAGGCCGCCGATGCTCGGATAGCGCCACCCGAGAAAGTCGGTGATGCGGACAAGGAGTGACCTGGGGTGGGATTCCATGTGCGATACATAGGGCTCCAGCAGGTCGTCTCGGAAGAAGGTGTGCTCGAACCGCCGAGGGATGGACTTGATGAGGAATCTGTTGTCCTTCGTGTTGAAGAATGTCTAGATGCCCTTGTTAGAACCACACATTCTGGAGAAGGGTCTCTTTCAACGTACCGAGCCCGAATAGCCCATATCGCCCTTTGGGACGAGTGAGTCCTTGTCGCTGAAGCTAGCCTTGTACTCGTCGTCTGACAGGTTCCATGTCTTGTTCCGTAGTCTCTTGAACAACTCGGGACGAAGTCTGACCAAGAGCAGACCGTACAGGGCGAAGAAGGTCTTGAGAGGGCGCCATAGTCTGAGCCGCTGCTCGGACTTGTCGTCTTGTTGGACGGCGAAGACGATTGAGCGTGAGATCTTCCTGTCCCGACGGCTCTCCATGGCGTGACGATTAAGCTTTTTTTGCACGCCGGAAGAAGTGAATGATATGGAAGAGTCTGGCTCTCGCTGGATCCCAAGATTTTCAGGGAAAGATTGGCCTCAAAATCGTAGTGACGTCAGTGCTAGGGATAGAGTGCCTACGAGGCTGGACTAGTCCCTATTAGGCGACGCAAGGCTGACGGGGATGGACTACGGTTGGTCTGAGGCGCAGGCTCATCCATGATTCGACGGAACTACTGACACTCAACTGACAGACGGCCAGATGGGGCGAAGCAGTGACTGTGATTGTCTATCTCAGTTAGGTTGGTTCCCTGCAAGGCTGACATTTGCCCTGCCAATGCTCACTCCCCCTCCCTTCATCTGGATAGCCGGGGTACCTGGAGCCGGATCTCAGTTCTCCCCTAGACCTCGGTTCTTCGCTCTCCCTGCAACCCCACACCGCGCGAGCAAGGCTCCCCCATCAAATAGGTGGGAGCAGTACCGAGAAACAGGCAAGATGGAGGATGCTCTACCCAGGCAAAAATTCTATCATACATAGTACTATGTATTGACTGTGGCCGGCGTTTGAGGATTTACCGATCTCTGGATAGAATTCTATTCGTTGGCATTTGGTGGAACAAAACTCACCCTCCCCGGCTGGCATCAAGATCATGGCTAGAATATATCGCAATCCCGAGACACCCACTCTCGACGTCCCGAAGCTGGACCTCTTGACATTACTGTTTGGTATCGTTCTGCCTTTTCGCTCATTGATGCAAAACGGTACTGACTTTATTCAATCCAGAAACCGAACACTGTGCGGCCCAGGACGACACCGTTTTACATCAGGAAGCAGCGAACCCGTCCAACAAGATCACCAAAAAGGACCTTCTGAACCTCACTCAAAGGATCGCCCATGGTCTACGGCATCACTATGGCGTCGGTGCCACTGGTCCGAACAAGGATGTCATCACCGTCATCAGCTATGGCCAGCCCATGGTGCCAGCGGCATTTTATGGCACCATCGCCGCTGGAGGAGTGTACTCCGCCGCCAGTCCTTCTTCCACGGTAGCGGATCTGGCTCGACAGGTCAATGTCGGCACCAGTCGCCTCATTATCTGTGGGTCGGAGCACAAAGACGTGGCGACCCAAGCGGCGAAACAATGCAATCTCCCGTTGGAAAGGGTTCTGGTCCTGGAATCCAGTCCTTCGTGGAGCTTGACAAGCATAGATGGCCGGATCAATGCCCTCTCCGACCAGACGCTGAAGTGGGAGCGCATCACAGATCCTACGGCGTTGAAGAAGAGTCTAATCGTAATCCTATGGTCCTCTGGCACAACGGGACTCCCCAAAGGTGTTATGATCTCTCACGAAAACCTCGTGCAAGAGATCTTTGTGACATCCATGGCTGGAAGAGAGTGGGCGGCGAAGCAGATCGAAGCCGGCAAGGAGCTCAAGCCGTACCGGACGCTTGCCCACCTCCCCATCAGCCACATTGCCGGTCTGTTCGGATATCTCGCCGCACCCTTCTTTGCTGGAGGGTTGGTGGTCTGGATGCGCAAGTACGAGTGGAGTCTACTGTTGAAGTACATGAAAGAATACGAAATCACCGCCTTCTACACCGTCCCCTCCATATATCTCCGGATATCCAAGTCCCCTGACGTCAAGGACCACTTCAAGTCCCTCGACGCCGCCACAACTGGAGCGGCCCCGATGGACGGGGACTTGCAGACTGCTGCAAACTCCAAACTTGGCCAAGGAGAGACCTTCATCGGCCAGACATGGGGATTGAGTGAGACGACAGGTGCAGTGACCATGATGCCCAGGGGACAGAGTGATACGACCGGTAGCATTTCTCCGATCCTTCCCAATGTCGAAATCAGGTGAGAGCGGTGTTCAGTGTTTGACTGTATAGTAAGTTGCTCACCGCTGGTGCAGGATGGTCGATGAGAACTACAACGACGTTGAGCCAGGGCAGGAAGGCGAAATGCTCGTTCGGAGTCCGCTCGTCACTCAAGGCTATTTCAACAACCCTCAAGCCACGAAGGAGGCGTTCCACGACGGCTGGTTTTGCACCGGCGACATTGGAGTCCTGCGGAACGGCAAGTTTTATATCGTCGACAGGAAGAAGGTTCGTCAATTCCAATAATCTGACAGAATACGTATATGGTACATAGTACTATGTATTTTGCTAACAGCAATGTTTCCTCAGGAGCTCCTCAAATACAAAGGTCTGCAAGTAGCGCCCGCCGAGATCGAGAACCTGCTCTTCACCCATCCCAAGATCCAGGAAGCCGCCGTCGTGGGCGTCAACATGCCAGAAGATCCCGGCACAGACCTCCCACGGGCGTATGTGGTTGCCGACCCGGCCGAGATCAGCGAGGAGGAAATCAAGGACTTTGTCAAGCAGCGCCTGGCGCCGTACAAGCAGCTGCGGGGGGGCGTTGTCTTTGTGAAGGAACTGCCCAAGAACGCGATCGGGAAGTATCTGCGGAGGGAGCTGCGAGACCGCGCGAAGAGGGAGTTGGGTTTGGTCAAACCGTCCAAATTGTGAGGACGGGTACATACATACTACTAAGTACATACATATAAGTACTATGTATAGTAGTATATATGTATATGTATGGTGGAGGACGAGATAGATACTATGTACTAAGTACATAGTACGCGCGACCGGGAAATAATCTGATTCTGGAAAGAATCATGCCACTGGCAAAAGTATATGCATACATACTATAGTATACATAGTACTATGTATGTAAGTACTATGTAATCCTCCCATAAACCAAACGCCAAATCGAACCTACTAAATCGAACCTGCCAAATCGAACCTGCCAAATCGAACCTGCCAAATCGAACCTGCCAAA